>NC_079148.1:83402616-84002616 GCF_945859685.1 Eupeodes corollae
TAATAGTAATAGTAATAGTAATAGTAATAGTAATAGTAATAGTAATAGTAATAGTAATAGTAATAGTAATAGTAATAGTAATAGTAATAGTAATAGTAATAGTAATAGTAATAGTAATAGTAATAGTAATAGTAATAGTAATAGTAATAGTAATAGTAATAGTAATAGTAATAGTAATAGTAATAGTAATAGTAATAGTAATAGTAATAGTAATAGTAATAGTAATAGTAATAGTAATAGTAATAGTAATAGTAATAGTAATAGTAATAGTAATAGTAATAGTAATAGTAATAGTAATAGTAATAGTAATAGTAATAGTAATAGTAATAGTAATAGTAATAGTAATAGTAATAGTAATAGTAATAGTAATAGTAATAGTAATAGTAATAGTAATAGTAATAGTAATAGTAATAGTAATAGTAATAGTAATAGTAATAGTAATAGTAATAGTAATAGTAATAGTAATAGTAATAGTAATAGTAATAGTAATAGTAATAGTAATAGTAATAGTAATAGTAATAGTAATAGTAATAGTAATAGTAATAGTAATAGTAATAGTAATAGTAATAGTAATAGTAATAGTAATAGTAATAGTAATAGTAATAGTAATAGTAATAGTAATAGTAATAGTAATAGTAATAGTAATAGTAATAGTAATAGTAATAGTAATAGTAATAGTAATAGTAATAGTAATAGTAATAGTAATAGTAATAGTAATAGTAATAGTAATAGTAATAGTAATAGTAATAGTAATAGTAATAGTAATAGTAATAGTAATAGTAATAGTAATAGTAATAGTAATAGTAATAGTAATAGTAATAGTAATAGTAATAGTAATAGTAATAGTAATAGTAATAGTAATAGTAATAGTAATAGTAATAGTAATAGTAATAGTAATAGTAATAGTAATAGTAATAGTAATAGTAATAGTAATAGTAATAGTAATAGTAATAGTAATAGTAATAGTAATAGTAATAGTAATAGTAATAGTAATAGTAATAGTAATAGTAATAGTAATAGTAATAGTAATAGTAATAGTAATAGTAATAGTAATAGTAATAGTAATAGTAATAGTAATAGTAATAGTAATAGTAATAGTAATAGTAATAGTAATAGTAATAGTAATAGTAATAGTAATAGTAATAGTAATAGTAATAGTAATAGTAATAGTAATAGTAATAGTAATAGTAATAGTAATAGTAATAGTAATAGTAATAGTAATAGTAATAGTAATAGTAATAGTAATAGTAATAGTAATAGTAATAGTAATAGTAATAGTAATAGTAATAGTAATAGTAATAGTAATAGTAATAGTAATAGTAATAGTAATAGTAATAGTAATAGTAATAGTAATAGTAATAGTAATAGTAATAGTAATAGTAATAGTAATAGTAATAGTAATAGTAATAGTAATAGTAATAGTAATAGTAATAGTAATAGTAATAGTAATAGTAATAGTAATAGTAATAGTAATAGTAATAGTAATAGTAATAGTAATAGTAATAGTAATAGTAATAGTAATAGTAATAGTAATAGTAATAGTAATAGTAATAGTAATAGTAATAGTAATAGTAATAGTAATAGTAATAGTAATAGTAATAGTAATAGTAATAGTAATAGTAATAGTAATAGTAATAGTAATAGTAATAGTAATAGTAATAGTAATAGTAATAGTAATAGTAATAGTAATAGTAATAGTAATAGTAATAGTAATAGTAATAGTAATAGTAATAGTAATAGTAATAGTAATAGTAATAGTAATAGTAATAGTAATAGTAATAGTAATAGTAATAGTAATAGTAATAGTAATAGTAATAGTAATAGTAATAGTAATAGTAATAGTAATAGTAATAGTAATAGTAATAGTAATAGTAATAGTAATAGTAATAGTAATAGTAATAGTAATAGTAATAGTAATAGTAATAGTAATAGTAATAGTAATAGTAATAGTAATAGTAATAGTAATAGTAATAGTAATAGTAATAGTAATAGTAATAGTAATAGTAATAGTAATAGTAATAGTAATAGTAATAGTAATAGTAATAGTAATAGTAATAGTAATAGTAATAGTAATAGTAATAGTAATAGTAATAGTAATAGTAATAGTAATAGTAATAGTAATAGTAATAGTAATAGTAATAGTAATAGTAATAGTAATAGTAATAGTAATAGTAATAGTAATAGTAATAGTAATAGTAATAGTAATAGTAATAGTAATAGTAATAGTAATAGTAATAGTAATAGTAATAGTAATAGTAATAGTAATAGTAATAGTAATAGTAATAGTAATAGTAATAGTAATAGTAATAGTAATAGTAATAGTAATAGTAATAGTAATAGTAATAGTAATAGTAATAGTAATAGTAATAGTAATAGTAATAGTAATAGTAATAGTAATAGTAATAGTAATAGTAATAGTAATAGTAATAGTAATAGTAATAGTAATAGTAATAGTAATAGTAATAGTAATAGTAATAGTAATAGTAATAGTAATAGTAATAGTAATAGTAATAGTAATAGTAATAGTAATAGTAATAGTAATAGTAATAGTAATAGTAATAGTAATAGTAATAGTAATAGTAATAGTAATAGTAATAGTAATAGTAATAGTAATAGTAATAGTAATAGTAATAGTAATAGTAATAGTAATAGTAATAGTAATAGTAATAGTAATAGTAATAGTAATAGTAATAGTAATAGTAATAGTAATAGTAATAGTAATAGTAATAGTAATAGTAATAGTAATAGTAATAGTAATAGTAATAGTAATAGTAATAGTAATAGTAATAGTAATAGTAATAGTAATAGTAATAGTAATAGTAATAGTAATAGTAATAGTAATAGTAATAGTAATAGTAATAGTAATAGTAATAGTAATAGTAATAGTAATAGTAATAGTAATAGTAATAGTAATAGTAATAGTAATAGTAATAGTAATAGTAATAGTAATAGTAATAGTAATAGTAATAGTAATAGTAATAGTAATAGTAATAGTAATAGTAATAGTAATAGTAATAGTAATAGTAATAGTAATAGTAATAGTAATAGTAATAGTAATAGTAATAGTAATAGTAATAGTAATAGTAATAGTAATAGTAATAGTAATAGTAATAGTAATAGTAATAGTAATAGTAATAGTAATAGTAATAGTAATAGTAATAGTAATAGTAATAGTAATAGTAATAGTAATAGTAATAGTAATAGTAATAGTAATAGTAATAGTAATAGTAATAGTAATAGTAATAGTAATAGTAATAGTAATAGTAATAGTAATAGTAATAGTAATAGTAATAGTAATAGTAATAGTAATAGTAATAGTAATAGTAATAGTAATAGTAATAGTAATAGTAATAGTAATAGTAATAGTAATAGTAATAGTAATAGTAATAGTAATAGTAATAGTAATAGTAATAGTAATAGTAATAGTAATAGTAATAGTAATAGTAATAGTAATAGTAATAGTAATAGTAATAGTAATAGTAATAGTAATAGTAATAGTAATAGTAATAGTAATAGTAATAGTAATAGTAATAGTAATAGTAATAGTAATAGTAATAGTAATAGTAATAGTAATAGTAATAGTAATAGTAATAGTAATAGTAATAGTAATAGTAATAGTAATAGTAATAGTAATAGTAATAGTAATAGTAATAGTAATAGTAATAGTAATAGTAATAGTAATAGTAATAGTAATAGTAATAGTAATAGTAATAGTAATAGTAATAGTAATAGTAATAGTAATAGTAATAGTAATAGTAATAGTAATAGTAATAGTAATAGTAATAGTAATAGTAATAGTAATAGTAATAGTAATAGTAATAGTAATAGTAATAGTAATAGTAATAGTAATAGTAATAGTAATAGTAATAGTAATAGTAATAGTAATAGTAATAGTAATAGTAATAGTAATAGTAATAGTAATAGTAATAGTAATAGTAATAGTAATAGTAATAGTAATAGTAATAGTAATAGTAATAGTAATAGTAATAGTAATAGTAATAGTAATAGTAATAGTAATAGTAATAGTAATAGTAATAGTAATAGTAATAGTAATAGTAATAGTAATAGTAATAGTAATAGTAATAGTAATAGTAATAGTAATAGTAATAGTAATAGTAATAGTAATAGTAATAGTAATAGTAATAGTAATAGTAATAGTAATAGTAATAGTAATAGTAATAGTAATAGTAATAGTAATAGTAATAGTAATAGTAATAGTAATAGTAATAGTAATAGTAATAGTAATAGTAATAGTAATAGTAATAGTAATAGTAATAGTAATAGTAATAGTAATAGTAATAGTAATAGTAATAGTAATAGTAATAGTAATAGTAATAGTAATAGTAATAGTAATAGTAATAGTAATAGTAATAGTAATAGTAATAGTAATAGTAATAGTAATAGTAATAGTAATAGTAATAGTAATAGTAATAGTAATAGTAATAGTAATAGTAATAGTAATAGTAATAGTAATAGTAATAGTAATAGTAATAGTAATAGTAATAGTAATAGTAATAGTAATAGTAATAGTAATAGTAATAGTAATAGTAATAGTAATAGTAATAGTAATAGTAATAGTAATAGTAATAGTAATAGTAATAGTAATAGTAATAGTAATAGTAATAGTAATAGTAATAGTAATAGTAATAGTAATAGTAATAGTAATAGTAATAGTAATAGTAATAGTAATAGTAATAGTAATAGTAATAGTAATAGTAATAGTAATAGTAATAGTAATAGTAATAGTAATAGTAATAGTAATAGTAATAGTAATAGTAATAGTAATAGTAATAGTAATAGTAATAGTAATAGTAATAGTAATAGTAATAGTAATAGTAATAGTAATAGTAATAGTAATAGTAATAGTAATAGTAATAGTAATAGTAATAGTAATAGTAATAGTAATAGTAATAGTAATAGTAATAGTAATAGTAATAGTAATAGTAATAGTAATAGTAATAGTAATAGTAATAGTAATAGTAATAGTAATAGTAATAGTAATAGTAATAGTAATAGTAATAGTAATAGTAATAGTAATAGTAATAGTAATAGTAATAGTAATAGTAATAGTAATAGTAATAGTAATAGTAATAGTAATAGTAATAGTAATAGTAATAGTAATAGTAATAGTAATAGTAATAGTAATAGTAATAGTAATAGTAATAGTAATAGTAATAGTAATAGTAATAGTAATAGTAATAGTAATAGTAATAGTAATAGTAATAGTAATAGTAATAGTAATAGTAATAGTAATAGTAATAGTAATAGTAATAGTAATAGTAATAGTAATAGTAATAGTAATAGTAATAGTAATAGTAATAGTAATAGTAATAGTAATAGTAATAGTAATAGTAATAGTAATAGTAATAGTAATAGTAATAGTAATAGTAATAGTAATAGTAATAGTAATAGTAATAGTAATAGTAATAGTAATAGTAATAGTAATAGTAATAGTAATAGTAATAGTAATAGTAATAGTAATAGTAATAGTAATAGTAATAGTAATAGTAATAGTAATAGTAATAGTAATAGTAATAGTAATAGTAATAGTAATAGTAATAGTAATAGTAATAGTAATAGTAATAGTAATAGTAATAGTAATAGTAATAGTAATAGTAATAGTAATAGTAATAGTAATAGTAATAGTAATAGTAATAGTAATAGTAATAGTAATAGTAATAGTAATAGTAATAGTAATAGTAATAGTAATAGTAATAGTAATAGTAATAGTAATAGTAATAGTAATAGTAATAGTAATAGTAATAGTAATAGTAATAGTAATAGTAATAGTAATAGTAATAGTAATAGTAATAGTAATAGTAATAGTAATAGTAATAGTAATAGTAATAGTAATAGTAATAGTAATAGTAATAGTAATAGTAATAGTAATAGTAATAGTAATAGTAATAGTAATAGTAATAGTAATAGTAATAGTAATAGTAATAGTAATAGTAATAGTAATAGTAATAGTAATAGTAATAGTAATAGTAATAGTAATAGTAATAGTAATAGTAATAGTAATAGTAATAGTAATAGTAATAGTAATAGTAATAGTAATAGTAATAGTAATAGTAATAGTAATAGTAATAGTAATAGTAATAGTAATAGTAATAGTAATAGTAATAGTAATAGTAATAGTAATAGTAATAGTAATAGTAATAGTAATAGTAATAGTAATAGTAATAGTAATAGTAATAGTAATAGTAATAGTAATAGTAATAGTAATAGTAATAGTAATAGTAATAGTAATAGTAATAGTAATAGTAATAGTAATAGTAATAGTAATAGTAATAGTAATAGTAATAGTAATAGTAATAGTAATAGTAATAGTAATAGTAATAGTAATAGTAATAGTAATAGTAATAGTAATAGTAATAGTAATAGTAATAGTAATAGTAATAGTAATAGTAATAGTAATAGTAATAGTAATAGTAATAGTAATAGTAATAGTAATAGTAATAGTAATAGTAATAGTAATAGTAATAGTAATAGTAATAGTAATAGTAATAGTAATAGTAATAGTAATAGTAATAGTAATAGTAATAGTAATAGTAATAGTAATAGTAATAGTAATAGTAATAGTAATAGTAATAGTAATAGTAATAGTAATAGTAATAGTAATAGTAATAGTAATAGTAATAGTAATAGTAATAGTAATAGTAATAGTAATAGTAATAGTAATAGTAATAGTAATAGTAATAGTAATAGTAATAGTAATAGTAATAGTAATAGTAATAGTAATAGTAATAGTAATAGTAATAGTAATAGTAATAGTAATAGTAATAGTAATAGTAATAGTAATAGTAATAGTAATAGTAATAGTAATAGTAATAGTAATAGTAATAGTAATAGTAATAGTAATAGTAATAGTAATAGTAATAGTAATAGTAATAGTAATAGTAATAGTAATAGTAATAGTAATAGTAATAGTAATAGTAATAGTAATAGTAATAGTAATAGTAATAGTAATAGTAATAGTAATAGTAATAGTAATAGTAATAGTAATAGTAATAGTAATAGTAATAGTAATAGTAATAGTAATAGTAATAGTAATAGTAATAGTAATAGTAATAGTAATAGTAATAGTAATAGTAATAGTAATAGTAATAGTAATAGTAATAGTAATAGTAATAGTAATAGTAATAGTAATAGTAATAGTAATAGTAATAGTAATAGTAATAGTAATAGTAATAGTAATAGTAATAGTAATAGTAATAGTAATAGTAATAGTAATAGTAATAGTAATAGTAATAGTAATAGTAATAGTAATAGTAATAGTAATAGTAATAGTAATAGTAATAGTAATAGTAATAGTAATAGTAATAGTAATAGTAATAGTAATAGTAATAGTAATAGTAATAGTAATAGTAATAGTAATAGTAATAGTAATAGTAATAGTAATAGTAATAGTAATAGTAATAGTAATAGTAATAGTAATAGTAATAGTAATAGTAATAGTAATAGTAATAGTAATAGTAATAGTAATAGTAATAGTAATAGTAATAGTAATAGTAATAGTAATAGTAATAGTAATAGTAATAGTAATAGTAATAGTAATAGTAATAGTAATAGTAATAGTAATAGTAATAGTAATAGTAATAGTAATAGTAATAGTAATAGTAATAGTAATAGTAATAGTAATAGTAATAGTAATAGTAATAGTAATAGTAATAGTAATAGTAATAGTAATAGTAATAGTAATAGTAATAGTAATAGTAATAGTAATAGTAATAGTAATAGTAATAGTAATAGTAATAGTAATAGTAATAGTAATAGTAATAGTAATAGTAATAGTAATAGTAATAGTAATAGTAATAGTAATAGTAATAGTAATAGTAATAGTAATAGTAATAGTAATAGTAATAGTAATAGTAATAGTAATAGTAATAGTAATAGTAATAGTAATAGTAATAGTAATAGTAATAGTAATAGTAATAGTAATAGTAATAGTAATAGTAATAGTAATAGTAATAGTAATAGTAATAGTAATAGTAATAGTAATAGTAATAGTAATAGTAATAGTAATAGTAATAGTAATAGTAATAGTAATAGTAATAGTAATAGTAATAGTAATAGTAATAGTAATAGTAATAGTAATAGTAATAGTAATAGTAATAGTAATAGTAATAGTAATAGTAATAGTAATAGTAATAGTAATAGTAATAGTAATAGTAATAGTAATAGTAATAGTAATAGTAATAGTAATAGTAATAGTAATAGTAATAGTAATAGTAATAGTAATAGTAATAGTAATAGTAATAGTAATAGTAATAGTAATAGTAATAGTAATAGTAATAGTAATAGTAATAGTAATAGTAATAGTAATAGTAATAGTAATAGTAATAGTAATAGTAATAGTAATAGTAATAGTAATAGTAATAGTAATAGTAATAGTAATAGTAATAGTAATAGTAATAGTAATAGTAATAGTAATAGTAATAGTAATAGTAATAGTAATAGTAATAGTAATAGTAATAGTAATAGTAATAGTAATAGTAATAGTAATAGTAATAGTAATAGTAATAGTAATAGTAATAGTAATAGTAATAGTAATAGTAATAGTAATAGTAATAGTAATAGTAATAGTAATAGTAATAGTAATAGTAATAGTAATAGTAATAGTAATAGTAATAGTAATAGTAATAGTAATAGTAATAGTAATAGTAATAGTAATAGTAATAGTAATAGTAATAGTAATAGTAATAGTAATAGTAATAGTAATAGTAATAGTAATAGTAATAGTAATAGTAATAGTAATAGTAATAGTAATAGTAATAGTAATAGTAATAGTAATAGTAATAGTAATAGTAATAGTAATAGTAATAGTAATAGTAATAGTAATAGTAATAGTAATAGTAATAGTAATAATAGTAATAGTAATAGTAATAGTAATAGTAATAGTAATAGTAATAGTAATAGTAATAGTAATAGTAATAGTAATAGTAATAGTAATAGTAATAGTAATAGTAATAGTAATAGTAATAGTAATAGTAATAGTAATAGTAATAGTAATAGTAATAGTAATAGTAATAGTAATAGTAATAGTAATAGTAATAGTAATAGTAATAGTAATAGTAATAGTAATAGTAATAGTAATAGTAATAGTAATAGTAATAGTAATAGTAATAGTAATAGTAATAGTAATAGTAATAGTAATAGTAATAGTAATAGTAATAGTAATAGTAATAGTAATAGTAATAGTAATAGTAATAGTAATAGTAATAGTAATAGTAATAGTAATAGTAATAGTAATAGTAATAGTAATAGTAATAGTAATAGTAATAGTAATAGTAATAGTAATAGTAATAGTAATAGTAATAGTAATAGTAATAGTAATAGTAATAGTAATAGTAATAGTAATAGTAATAGTAATAGTAATAGTAATAGTAATAGTAATAGTAATAGTAATAGTAATAGTAATAGTAATAGTAATAGTAATAGTAATAGTAATAGTAATAGTAATAGTAATAGTAATAGTAATAGTAATAGTAATAGTAATAGTAATAGTAATAGTAATAGTAATAGTAATAGTAATAGTAATAGTAATAGTAATAGTAATAGTAATAGTAATAGTAATAGTAATAGTAATAGTAATAGTAATAGTAATAGTAATAGTAATAGTAATAGTAATAGTAATAGTAATAGTAATAGTAATAGTAATAGTAATAGTAATAGTAATAGTAATAGTAATAGTAATAGTAATAGTAATAGTAATAGTAATAGTAATAGTAATAGTAATAGTAATAGTAATAGTAATAGTAATAGTAATAGTAATAGTAATAGTAATAGTAATAGTAATAGTAATAGTAATAGTAATAGTAATAGTAATAGTAATAGTAATAGTAATAGTAATAGTAATAGTAATAGTAATAGTAATAGTAATAGTAATAGTAATAGTAATAGTAATAGTAATAGTAATAGTAATAGTAATAGTAATAGTAATAGTAATAGTAATAGTAATAGTAATAGTAATAGTAATAGTAATAGTAATAGTAATAGTAATAGTAATAGTAATAGTAATAGTAATAGTAATAGTAATAGTAATAGTAATAGTAATAGTAATAGTAATAGTAATAGTAATAGTAATAGTAATAGTAATAGTAATAGTAATAGTAATAGTAATAGTAATAGTAATAGTAATAGTAATAGTAATAGTAATAGTAATAGTAATAGTAATAGTAATAGTAATAGTAATAGTAATAGTAATAGTAATAGTAATAGTAATAGTAATAGTAATAGTAATAGTAATAGTAATAGTAATAGTAATAGTAATAGTAATAGTAATAGTAATAGTAATAGTAATAGTAATAGTAATAGTAATAGTAATAGTAATAGTAATAGTAATAGTAATAGTAATAGTAATAGTAATAGTAATAGTAATAGTAATAGTAATAGTAATAGTAATAGTAATAGTAATAGTAATAGTAATAGTAATAGTAATAGTAATAGTAATAGTAATAGTAATAGTAATAGTAATAGTAATAGTAATAGTAATAGTAATAGTAATAGTAATAGTAATAGTAATAGTAATAGTAATAGTAATAGTAATAGTAATAGTAATAGTAATAGTAATAGTAATAGTAATAGTAATAGTAATAGTAATAGTAATAGTAATAGTAATAGTAATAGTAATAGTAATAGTAATAGTAATAGTAATAGTAATAGTAATAGTAATAGTAATAGTAATAGTAATAGTAATAGTAATAGTAATAGTAATAGTAATAGTAATAGTAATAGTAATAGTAATAGTAATAGTAATAGTAATAGTAATAGTAATAGTAATAGTAATAGTAATAGTAATAGTAATAGTAATAGTAATAGTAATAGTAATAGTAATAGTAATAGTAATAGTAATAGTAATAGTAATAGTAATAGTAATAGTAATAGTAATAGTAATAGTAATAGTAATAGTAATAGTAATAGTAATAGTAATAGTAATAGTAATAGTAATAGTAATAGTAATAGTAATAGTAATAGTAATAGTAATAGTAATAGTAATAGTAATAGTAATAGTAATAGTAATAGTAATAGTAATAGTAATAGTAATAGTAATAGTAATAGTAATAGTAATAGTAATAGTAATAGTAATAGTAATAGTAATAGTAATAGTAATAGTAATAGTAATAGTAATAGTAATAGTAATAGTAATAGTAATAGTAATAGTAATAGTAATAGTAATAGTAATAGTAATAGTAATAGTAATAGTAATAGTAATAGTAATAGTAATAGTAATAGTAATAGTAATAGTAATAGTAATAGTAATAGTAATAGTAATAGTAATAGTAATAGTAATAGTAATAGTAATAGTAATAGTAATAGTAATAGTAATAGTAATAGTAATAGTAATAGTAATAGTAATAGTAATAGTAATAGTAATAGTAATAGTAATAGTAATAGTAATAGTAATAGTAATAGTAATAGTAATAGTAATAGTAATAGTAATAGTAATAGTAATAGTAATAGTAATAGTAATAGTAATAGTAATAGTAATAGTAATAGTAATAGTAATAGTAATAGTAATAGTAATAGTAATAGTAATAGTAATAGTAATAGTAATAGTAATAGTAATAGTAATAGTAATAGTAATAGTAATAGTAATAGTAATAGTAATAGTAATAGTAATAGTAATAGTAATAGTAATAGTAATAGTAATAGTAATAGTAATAGTAATAGTAATAGTAATAGTAATAGTAATAGTAATAGTAATAGTAATAGTAATAGTAATAGTAATAGTAATAGTAATAGTAATAGTAATAGTAATAGTAATAGTAATAGTAATAGTAATAGTAATAGTAATAGTAATAGTAATAGTAATAGTAATAGTAATAGTAATAGTAATAGTAATAGTAATAGTAATAGTAATAGTAATAGTAATAGTAATAGTAATAGTAATAGTAATAGTAATAGTAATAGTAATAGTAATAGTAATAGTAATAGTAATAGTAATAGTAATAGTAATAGTAATAGTAATAGTAATAGTAATAGTAATAGTAATAGTAATAGTAATAGTAATAGTAATAGTAATAGTAATAGTAATAGTAATAGTAATAGTAATAGTAATAGTAATAGTAATAGTAATAGTAATAGTAATAGTAATAGTAATAGTAATAGTAATAGTAATAGTAATAGTAATAGTAATAGTAATAGTAATAGTAATAGTAATAGTAATAGTAATAGTAATAGTAATAGTAATAGTAATAGTAATAGTAATAGTAATAGTAATAGTAATAGTAATAGTAATAGTAATAGTAATAGTAATAGTAATAGTAATAGTAATAGTAATAGTAATAGTAATAGTAATAGTAATAGTAATAGTAATAGTAATAGTAATAGTAATAGTAATAGTAATAGTAATAGTAATAGTAATAGTAATAGTAATAGTAATAGTAATAGTAATAGTAATAGTAATAGTAATAGTAATAGTAATAGTAATAGTAATAGTAATAGTAATAGTAATAGTAATAGTAATAGTAATAGTAATAGTAATAGTAATAGTAATAGTAATAGTAATAGTAATAGTAATAGTAATAGTAATAGTAATAGTAATAGTAATAGTAATAGTAATAGTAATAGTAATAGTAATAGTAATAGTAATAGTAATAGTAATAGTAATAGTAATAGTAATAGTAATAGTAATAGTAATAGTAATAGTAATAGTAATAGTAATAGTAATAGTAATAGTAATAGTAATAGTAATAGTAATAGTAATAGTAATAGTAATAGTAATAGTAATAGTAATAGTAATAGTAATAGTAATAGTAATAGTAATAGTAATAGTAATAGTAATAGTAATAGTAATAGTAATAGTAATAGTAATAGTAATAGTAATAGTAATAGTAATAGTAATAGTAATAGTAATAGTAATAGTAATAGTAATAGTAATAGTAATAGTAATAGTAATAGTAATAGTAATAGTAATAGTAATAGTAATAGTAATAGTAATAGTAATAGTAATAGTAATAGTAATAGTAATAGTAATAGTAATAGTAATAGTAATAGTAATAGTAATAGTAATAGTAATAGTAATAGTAATAGTAATAGTAATAGTAATAGTAATAGTAATAGTAATAGTAATAGTAATAGTAATAGTAATAGTAATAGTAATAGTAATAGTAATAGTAATAGTAATAGTAATAGTAATAGTAATAGTAATAGTAATAGTAATAGTAATAGTAATAGTAATAGTAATAGTAATAGTAATAGTAATAGTAATAGTAATAGTAATAGTAATAGTAATAGTAATAGTAATAGTAATAGTAATAGTAATAGTAATAGTAATAGTAATAGTAATAGTAATAGTAATAGTAATAGTAATAGTAATAGTAATAGTAATAGTAATAGTAATAGTAATAGTAATAGTAATAGTAATAGTAATAGTAATAGTAATAGTAATAGTAATAGTAATAGTAATAGTAATAGTAATAGTAATAGTAATAGTAATAGTAATAGTAATAGTAATAGTAATAGTAATAGTAATAGTAATAGTAATAGTAATAGTAATAGTAATAGTAATAGTAATAGTAATAGTAATAGTAATAGTAATAGTAATAGTAATAGTAATAGTAATAGTAATAGTAATAGTAATAGTAATAGTAATAGTAATAGTAATAGTAATAGTAATAGTAATAGTAATAGTAATAGTAATAGTAATAGTAATAGTAATAGTAATAGTAATAGTAATAGTAATAGTAATAGTAATAGTAATAGTAATAGTAATAGTAATAGTAATAGTAATAGTAATAGTAATAGTAATAGTAATAGTAATAGTAATAGTAATAGTAATAGTAATAGTAATAGTAATAGTAATAGTAATAGTAATAGTAATAGTAATAGTAATAGTAATAGTAATAGTAATAGTAATAGTAATAGTAATAGTAATAGTAATAGTAATAGTAATAGTAATAGTAATAGTAATAGTAATAGTAATAGTAATAGTAATAGTAATAGTAATAGTAATAGTAATAGTAATAGTAATAGTAATAGTAATAGTAATAGTAATAGTAATAGTAATAGTAATAGTAATAGTAATAGTAATAGTAATAGTAATAGTAATAGTAATAGTAATAGTAATAGTAATAGTAATAGTAATAGTAATAGTAATAGTAATAGTAATAGTAATAGTAATAGTAATAGTAATAGTAATAGTAATAGTAATAGTAATAGTAATAGTAATAGTAATAGTAATAGTAATAGTAATAGTAATAGTAATAGTAATAGTAATAGTAATAGTAATAGTAATAGTAATAGTAATAGTAATAGTAATAGTAATAGTAATAGTAATAGTAATAGTAATAGTAATAGTAATAGTAATAGTAATAGTAATAGTAATAGTAATAGTAATAGTAATAGTAATAGTAATAGTAATAGTAATAGTAATAGTAATAGTAATAGTAATAGTAATAGTAATAGTAATAGTAATAGTAATAGTAATAGTAATAGTAATAGTAATAGTAATAGTAATAGTAATAGTAATAGTAATAGTAATAGTAATAGTAATAGTAATAGTAATAGTAATAGTAATAGTAATAGTAATAGTAATAGTAATAGTAATAGTAATAGTAATAGTAATAGTAATAGTAATAGTAATAGTAATAGTAATAGTAATAGTAATAGTAATAGTAATAGTAATAGTAATAGTAATAGTAATAGTAATAGTAATAGTAATAGTAATAGTAATAGTAATAGTAATAGTAATAGTAATAGTAATAGTAATAGTAATAGTAATAGTAATAGTAATAGTAATAGTAATAGTAATAGTAATAGTAATAGTAATAGTAATAGTAATAGTAATAGTAATAGTAATAGTAATAGTAATAGTAATAGTAATAGTAATAGTAATAGTAATAGTAATAGTAATAGTAATAGTAATAGTAATAGTAATAGTAATAGTAATAGTAATAGTAATAGTAATAGTAATAGTAATAGTAATAGTAATAGTAATAGTAATAGTAATAGTAATAGTAATAGTAATAGTAATAGTAATAGTAATAGTAATAGTAATAGTAATAGTAATAGTAATAGTAATAGTAATAGTAATAGTAATAGTAATAGTAATAGTAATAGTAATAGTAATAGTAATAGTAATAGTAATAGTAATAGTAATAGTAATAGTAATAGTAATAGTAATAGTAATAGTAATAGTAATAGTAATAGTAATAGTAATAGTAATAGTAATAGTAATAGTAATAGTAATAGTAATAGTAATAGTAATAGTAATAGTAATAGTAATAGTAATAGTAATAGTAATAGTAATAGTAATAGTAATAGTAATAGTAATAGTAATAGTAATAGTAATAGTAATAGTAATAGTAATAGTAATAGTAATAGTAATAGTAATAGTAATAGTAATAGTAATAGTAATAGTAATAGTAATAGTAATAGTAATAGTAATAGTAATAGTAATAGTAATAGTAATAGTAATAGTAATAGTAATAGTAATAGTAATAGTAATAGTAATAGTAATAGTAATAGTAATAGTAATAGTAATAGTAATAGTAATAGTAATAGTAATAGTAATAGTAATAGTAATAGTAATAGTAATAGTAATAGTAATAGTAATAGTAATAGTAATAGTAATAGTAATAGTAATAGTAATAGTAATAGTAATAGTAATAGTAATAGTAATAGTAATAGTAATAGTAATAGTAATAGTAATAGTAATAGTAATAGTAATAGTAATAGTAATAGTAATAGTAATAGTAATAGTAATAGTAATAGTAATAGTAATAGTAATAGTAATAGTAATAGTAATAGTAATAGTAATAGTAATAGTAATAGTAATAGTAATAGTAATAGTAATAGTAATAGTAATAGTAATAGTAATAGTAATAGTAATAGTAATAGTAATAGTAATAGTAATAGTAATAGTAATAGTAATAGTAATAGTAATAGTAATAGTAATAGTAATAGTAATAGTAATAGTAATAGTAATAGTAATAGTAATAGTAATAGTAATAGTAATAGTAATAGTAATAGTAATAGTAATAGTAATAGTAATAGTAATAGTAATAGTAATAGTAATAGTAATAGTAATAGTAATAGTAATAGTAATAGTAATAGTAATAGTAATAGTAATAGTAATAGTAATAGTAATAGTAATAGTAATAGTAATAGTAATAGTAATAGTAATAGTAATAGTAATAGTAATAGTAATAGTAATAGTAATAGTAATAGTAATAGTAATAGTAATAGTAATAGTAATAGTAATAGTAATAGTAATAGTAATAGTAATAGTAATAGTAATAGTAATAGTAATAGTAATAGTAATAGTAATAGTAATAGTAATAGTAATAGTAATAGTAATAGTAATAGTAATAGTAATAGTAATAGTAATAGTAATAGTAATAGTAATAGTAATAGTAATAGTAATAGTAATAGTAATAGTAATAGTAATAGTAATAGTAATAGTAATAGTAATAGTAATAGTAATAGTAATAGTAATAGTAATAGTAATAGTAATAGTAATAGTAATAGTAATAGTAATAGTAATAGTAATAGTAATAGTAATAGTAATAGTAATAGTAATAGTAATAGTAATAGTAATAGTAATAGTAATAGTAATAGTAATAGTAATAGTAATAGTAATAGTAATAGTAATAGTAATAGTAATAGTAATAGTAATAGTAATAGTAATAGTAATAGTAATAGTAATAGTAATAGTAATAGTAATAGTAATAGTAATAGTAATAGTAATAGTAATAGTAATAGTAATAGTAATAGTAATAGTAATAGTAATAGTAATAGTAATAGTAATAGTAATAGTAATAGTAATAGTAATAGTAATAGTAATAGTAATAGTAATAGTAATAGTAATAGTAATAGTAATAGTAATAGTAATAGTAATAGTAATAGTAATAGTAATAGTAATAGTAATAGTAATAGTAATAGTAATAGTAATAGTAATAGTAATAGTAATAGTAATAGTAATAGTAATAGTAATAGTAATAGTAATAGTAATAGTAATAGTAATAGTAATAGTAATAGTAATAGTAATAGTAATAGTAATAGTAATAGTAATAGTAATAGTAATAGTAATAGTAATAGTAATAGTAATAGTAATAGTAATAGTAATAGTAATAGTAATAGTAATAGTAATAGTAATAGTAATAGTAATAGTAATAGTAATAGTAATAGTAATAGTAATAGTAATAGTAATAGTAATAGTAATAGTAATAGTAATAGTAATAGTAATAGTAATAGTAATAGTAATAGTAATAGTAATAGTAATAGTAATAGTAATAGTAATAGTAATAGTAATAGTAATAGTAATAGTAATAGTAATAGTAATAGTAATAGTAATAGTAATAGTAATAGTAATAGTAATAGTAATAGTAATAGTAATAGTAATAGTAATAGTAATAGTAATAGTAATAGTAATAGTAATAGTAATAGTAATAGTAATAGTAATAGTAATAGTAATAGTAATAGTAATAGTAATAGTAATAGTAATAGTAATAGTAATAGTAATAGTAATAGTAATAGTAATAGTAATAGTAATAGTAATAGTAATAGTAATAGTAATAGTAATAGTAATAGTAATAGTAATAGTAATAGTAATAGTAATAGTAATAGTAATAGTAATAGTAATAGTAATAGTAATAGTAATAGTAATAGTAATAGTAATAGTAATAGTAATAGTAATAGTAATAGTAATAGTAATAGTAATAGTAATAGTAATAGTAATAGTAATAGTAATAGTAATAGTAATAGTAATAGTAATAGTAATAGTAATAGTAATAGTAATAGTAATAGTAATAGTAATAGTAATAGTAATAGTAATAGTAATAGTAATAGTAATAGTAATAGTAATAGTAATAGTAATAGTAATAGTAATAGTAATAGTAATAGTAATAGTAATAGTAATAGTAATAGTAATAGTAATAGTAATAGTAATAGTAATAGTAATAGTAATAGTAATAGTAATAGTAATAGTAATAGTAATAGTAATAGTAATAGTAATAGTAATAGTAATAGTAATAGTAATAGTAATAGTAATAGTAATAGTAATAGTAATAGTAATAGTAATAGTAATAGTAATAGTAATAGTAATAGTAATAGTAATAGTAATAGTAATAGTAATAGTAATAGTAATAGTAATAGTAATAGTAATAGTAATAGTAATAGTAATAGTAATAGTAATAGTAATAGTAATAGTAATAGTAATAGTAATAGTAATAGTAATAGTAATAGTAATAGTAATAGTAATAGTAATAGTAATAGTAATAGTAATAGTAATAGTAATAGTAATAGTAATAGTAATAGTAATAGTAATAGTAATAGTAATAGTAATAGTAATAGTAATAGTAATAGTAATAGTAATAGTAATAGTAATAGTAATAGTAATAGTAATAGTAATAGTAATAGTAATAGTAATAGTAATAGTAATAGTAATAGTAATAGTAATAGTAATAGTAATAGTAATAGTAATAGTAATAGTAATAGTAATAGTAATAGTAATAGTAATAGTAATAGTAATAGTAATAGTAATAGTAATAGTAATAGTAATAGTAATAGTAATAGTAATAGTAATAGTAATAGTAATAGTAATAGTAATAGTAATAGTAATAGTAATAGTAATAGTAATAGTAATAGTAATAGTAATAGTAATAGTAATAGTAATAGTAATAGTAATAGTAATAGTAATAGTAATAGTAATAGTAATAGTAATAGTAATAGTAATAGTAATAGTAATAGTAATAGTAATAGTAATAGTAATAGTAATAGTAATAGTAATAGTAATAGTAATAGTAATAGTAATAGTAATAGTAATAGTAATAGTAATAGTAATAGTAATAGTAATAGTAATAGTAATAGTAATAGTAATAGTAATAGTAATAGTAATAGTAATAGTAATAGTAATAGTAATAGTAATAGTAATAGTAATAGTAATAGTAATAGTAATAGTAATAGTAATAGTAATAGTAATAGTAATAGTAATAGTAATAGTAATAGTAATAGTAATAGTAATAGTAATAGTAATAGTAATAGTAATAGTAATAGTAATAGTAATAGTAATAGTAATAGTAATAGTAATAGTAATAGTAATAGTAATAGTAATAGTAATAGTAATAGTAATAGTAATAGTAATAGTAATAGTAATAGTAATAGTAATAGTAATAGTAATAGTAATAGTAATAGTAATAGTAATAGTAATAGTAATAGTAATAGTAATAGTCGTTCTTTGACTTTCAAAGTGAATACAAGTGTTATTTGATTTTTTAATTTCATTTAAAAAGAAAGTGCATTTGTAGTGTTTGACAAAAAACTAGCAGTGTAACACTGTTTAAAATAACAAATCGGTAGCCCAGTGGAGGTGGCGTCTGCAGACAAAGCGAAGGGTCGTGGGTTCGAGTCCCAGGCAGAGTCAACGAGGAACATTATTGCTTTTTTTCACAATCGAGAAATTGTTGATTTCATCGATTGGGAAGAGAAGCAAATGGTAAAGGAGAAGAAAGCGGGGGTATCGAAAGATACCTCTGCCAATACATCAGGCGATGTTACGGTGGTGCCTGTAACAGTACCACAAGCAACAGCAACAACATCTGACCAGGCGACATCAGCAACAACAAACCAAAAGAGGAGGCTAAAGAAGCATAGCCCAAATAAAGTGGAGAGAGCCAACTCCGCTAAGCGGCGGGACATGCGAAAAGACATGGACCGGGGTAAGGGAGGAGTTACCACCGAGAGTGAGTTCTCAGACTACGCCGAGTCTGAGAAAACAGAGTACATGTCCGAAGGTGGAGAGGGGCTCTTCAGGTCTCCGAATAAGGATTTAATCCTATCAGAGCCAGAGCCAGTCCCGCAGACAAACAAGGCTTTGGAGGTAGCGGCGGACCTCCAAGATGAAAGAGAACTGGTGCAGGCCCTACAAGACAAACAGGCAGCCATCAGCCAGTTCGAGCAAAGCCTAAATAAGCTCAAGGAGGAAATAGAGCCCCTCCTCAGTCAGCTAAAGCTGAAACAAGAGGCGCGCCGAAAGCAAGAGGCAGCCCAAAAACAACAGCAGCAAAAACAACAGCAACAACAACTACAGCAGCAAAAAAAGCCACAAGCCAAGCCCGCTCCCAAAAACACAGGAGCGGAGCAAAATAAAAAGAGGACATCTGAAGTGACAGGGCCTATGTCCGAGGGCCCATCGACTTCGGCTAAGGCCAAACAACTGCAGCAGAAGCAGCAGGAGCAACATCAACAGCAGCAACCTCAACAACAGCAGCAGAAGCAGCAACAGCAGCAGAAACAGCAGCAGCAGCAGAAACAGCAGCAGCAACACCAGCAACAACCACAGGCCAAGAAAGAAAAAATACCACCAATAAGGACCCATAGAGTTGACCTGGACGACATAAAACAGGTATGTAAGTCGGCCACTAAGGGCAATTTTCTAATTAAACTATTAAATGAAAAAGAAAAGAATTATTCGGTCCAGTGTTTCTCACTGGCCGAATACAAATTAGTAAAAGGGTTGTTAAAAGAGGCCACAGCTGAGTTCTTCAGCTACACGCCAAAATGTGAAAAGTTTAAGACGGTCCTTCTGAAGGGCATAAGTTCCTGCACGGAACCGGAGGAGCTCTTAGCTGAGCTCCGCCAAAAAGCCAGTGACGATCTCGATTTTATCGGGGTCAAGCCTTTCACAACGGTGAAGTCCAGACGAGGGGGTTATAGGCTGCCAATGTTCCTCGTAACATTATCGCCCCAGAGCAGTTTTAATAGTGTCAAGAGAATCGAATCTCTCGACAATCAAGCTGTACGCTGGGAGACATTAAAAAGGCACGACGACATTCTACAATGTACGAACTGCCAGAGGTTTGGCCATGCCAATGCCAACTGCAATATGCAGTTGCGTTGCGTAAGGTGCGGAGAAACCCACAAAGAAGGAGAGTGCAAGCTGGGGAAGGAGCGGGTTGAGGATTTGACCCTGCTCAAGTGTGTCCTTTGTGGAAACCAAGGGCACCCGGCTAGTTATAGGGGTTGCCCTAAGGCCCAAGAAATTAAACAAAAACAGGCCAGTCAAAAAGCCGAAAGAAGTCGAACAGTTCGACAGGCTCCAACACAAAAATTCGTGGATCCCAAATTCTCTTACGCCCAAATGGTGTCAGGGAGTGGAAACACGAGACAGGCTCCACCAACGGTTGCCCCAAAGGCCCCTGTGCCTAAGGCACCAGAGGTGCAGCCTGACATTGTAGCCTTGTTGTTGAGCATTCAAGGTCAACTAACAGGACTGCAAAGTCAGATAAAGGAGCAAGGAAAAAGGGTAGATCATCTCTACTCTTTGTTGCCTGGCCTGGCGCAATTTAGACCATAATGGGCGCGCTGCCGGAGACGCGCCTAAAAGTCCTAGCTGTGAATGTAAATTCACTGATTAGGATTGAACGAAGAGCCAATATGTTCCAATTGTTGAAAGACTACAGTCCCGATGTGCTTATGGCTAGCGAAACTAAGCTAAACCACAAACACAAATTGACTCATAAAAATTACAATATCGTAAGAAGAGACCGGCCCGACTCCACTCAAGGGGGCGGTGTCGCCCTCTTTATACGAAAAGGCATTAATTATAAAGTAATATACAACAATGAATTGCGAAAGCTCAAGACGCTAGAAGTTTGCGTTGTATGCATCTCTCTCTCTCAAGGGAAGCGGATGTATATGATTGCGGCTTATGCGGCTGGAGCTCCGCAGGTCACTTACTTCGCATCAGAACTCGAGATTGTTTTTAGGGAACTTAAACTGAGCTTGGAAGAAAACTATTTCATCTTGGCCGGGGACTTGAACGCAAAACATGAAGATTGGGGAAATCAACATAGTAATCCCAGAGGTAATCATCTTTTTAATTTGATGAATCTTTACAGCGTTGAATATGGCGTCGACCTGCTGGCTACTGAAAGGCCATCGTATTCAAGAAGCGGCTCCTTTCTGGACCTTTTGCTGTACGACACCAGACTGACAGTTACAGACAAAGTGGGTAATCACCCGCGAAACTGCTTACAGACAGTCGAGTACGACAGTGATCACTGCGGACTGGCTGCTGTAATGCAGATTCCGAACGAACGCGTGGAGTTGGAGGAATACGTTGCAACGCACTCTTACAATTACAGTAAGATGCGGTGGCCTCGTTTCACCAATGCCCTAGCGAGAGAACTTCGTTCGAGTGACATAGCCCCACCAAACAACAGAAACCTGACAAATACAGAAATTGACCAACACTTACAACAGATGGACGAAACAATAAAACGAACGATGGAACGGACAATCCCAAAGTACAAAGAACGGGACCAAATGGACGCTTACAGAAACGCGACAATTGACGCACTACGTAGGCACAAAAGTGGCTTACTGACAAGACTCAAAAACTTGCACAGACGACTTACAGACCCACGCGACTTGGAGGTTAGGACACTGAAATCTTCAATAAAAAATGTCAATCTGTTGATTAAGGAGAACTACAGGCTATCAATTAACAAGTATTGGGACCGCAAGATCCGGTCAGTTAATTCGAGTGACCCTAGTATGTTCCCCAAAATCAACAAGATATTCAGAAAAAAAAAACGATAATGACCTTCCGTGTCTTAAACTCCAAAGAACTGAAGAGAACAGAGACGTACTCAGGACAGTGCAAATAGATCCAGAGGAAGCCATCTTTGACGATGACTTTTACATAATTGAAGATCCGAAGGAAAAAGTGGAGGCGGTGGGAGCTGCTTTCCAGCAAGTGTACAAGGTGAATGTCAGCATTCGCCCCAACCACGACCTGGAAAACAGAGCCCTACTTAATCACTTTTACCTCCGTAATGATATCACACATTGGCGATCTGAGAACCGCGGTTTCATGCGGTTCAATGACGATTCCTTGGCAAATGCCATAATCGCCGAGCAAACGGGACCAAGTCCCTTGTTAGTGACGAAGGTTGAGCTTCAACTCATCTTCAATTCAATAAAAAATAAAAAGTCAGCGGGTGTCGATGGTATATCCAACGTTGTACTAAGACATTTACCGACGGAAGCAATTGACATTTACACCACACTCTTCAATAATGCACTGAATAATGCATATTATCCAGTGCATTGGAAGACCGCTGTGGTTCATCCTCTCCCGAAAAAGGGAAAGGACAACTCCAACCCGTCAAATCTTCGGTCGATAAGTCTTCTTCCGAGTATCAGCAAAGTTTTCGAAAAGATCATTAATAGGGCTCTGACTAAGTGGGCTGCGGACAACAAAATAATTCCGGATAAACAGTTCGGGTTCAAGGCGGGTCATGACACAATTCATGCTGCGTCTAAACTCGTTTCTGATATCCAATGGAATAAATCAAAACAACAATGCACAGGTGCTGTTCTGGTTGATTTGGAAAAGGCCTTTGACACCGTATGGTTAGAGGGTCTTTACCTAAAACTGAGCAGGCTTGGCATAAGCAAGCCATTGTTGTACATACTTTATGATATGCTTAACGGTAGAAAGTTTGTTGTCAAAAGTGGCAATGTAACTTCTACCACAACATTCTCAATTAAAAATGGTCTTCAACAGGGAGCGGTGAATTCGCCGATTCTCTTCAGCATTTACACCAGCGATCTGATAGGTAGTCTTACAAAGGCAATGCGTACGCCGACGATCTAATTGCGTACAGAACGGCCCGAAAGGTTGAGGTTATTAGAATTCTCTTGCAGCGTGATTTCGACAAGATTCAGCGATATTGCGACGATTGGAAACTGAAAATAAATGTCCAGAAGTCAGAGACAATTCTGTTCCGGACTCCGTTGGCTAGGGCCACGAGGGATACGTGTAAGAATTGGCGCAAGATGGTCATCGTTGATCTTCACGGGCAGCCATTGGCGAGCAAAAGTGTAGTGAAGTACCTCGGTATCTGGTTAGATCAGTATTTATATTTCGACAGACATATAAATGCTGCTTTGACCAGGGCCAGAGGAGCCTTCGCTCTGACGAAACGGCTGTTTTTTAGCAGTCGGCTTGACCCCAGAGTGAAGGTAATTTGCTACATGGCCCTCATACGGCCAATGATCGTGTATGGTTGTCCTGTGTGGTTCAACGTTGCCCCTTCCCAGATGGAGAAGTTTCGGGTGTTCGAGCGGCAGTGTTTACGACGCTGTACCGGCTTATATCGAACAGCCGAATCTTCTTATGTGCATTATTATTCCAACGAGGTCCTGTACAACGGGGCTCGAATCAACAGAATTGACAATTTCGTGATAAAACTCGTTCGAGGTCACATTGCAAGAGCTATGTCTTCGACCAACAATTTAATTTTCGGGGCGTTCTATCCGAACGACGAGTATTTAGAGAGTGCACGCTTGAGCGGCTTCATTCCACCAGAGGCATTCCTCTTTTTAGACAAATGCGGTCTGATACAGGATAGATTGGCAGTCCCGTTAATCTACCACGTCAGACGAACAACCGTGGATAGGCGACTCCTGTACAATCGGGACGTCATGGCACAAGGTGGAGCAGAGCTCCTTCGGTTCAGTAGGGCTGTGTCCGAACGGGACCGAACTGATAGGGTGAAGCAGGAGAACCAGTTTTGGTGGCTTCAATCGGCACTTGATAATGGGTAGGTCGGGATGGGGTTTAAGCCTTGGCCGGCTTACATACTTGTTTTATAGTTTTAGGGTTTAGTTTTAAGTAGAATAGGCATGGTGGCACAAAAAAAAAAAAAATACAAAAAAAAATTAAAAAATAAAAAGAAAAAAAAAACAAAAAAAAAACAAAAGAAAATTAAAAACAAAAAAATCAAAGAAAAAAAAAACATGGAATAAAAAAAAAAAAAAAAAAAAAAAAGACAGTAAAATATAAAATCAAAAAAGTTAGATTTGCTGCTGTGGTTGTTCTAGTTTTAAGTAGTTTATAGGTAGAATAGGTAGTTTAAGTTAGTTTTAAGTTTTATTTAAGGACCTAACTTTAAGTAGTTTGTAAGTAAAAATAAATAAAAAAAGGATATTGATATTAGTTTTTTGTTCAAATTTTCTAATAAATACAAAAATAAATGAAATAAAATTTAAATGAAGTAAAATAGATCTTAGGGCCGAAAGGCATTAGTTTTAAGTGTTATAGTTTAACTTAGAGTGTCCGTATGGGACCATTAAGTTAGTTGTAAGTTATGGATAATTAGGCTAGTTTTATGAATTTTTGTCTAGCTTTAAGATAGGTTTAAGATTGAATAAATAAAAATGAATTAGAAAAAAAAAAAAAAAAAAAAAAAGTAATAGTAATAGTAATAGTAATAGTAATAGTAATAGTAATAGTAATAGTAATAGTAATAGTAATAGTAATAGTAATAGTAATAGTAATAGTAATAGTAATAGTAATAGTAATAGTAATAGTAATAGTAATAGTAATAGTAATAGTAATAGTAATAGTAATAGTAATAGTAATAGTAATAGTAATAGTAATAGTAATAGTAATAGTAATAGTAATAGTAATAGTAATAGTAATAGTAATAGTAATAGTAATAGTAATAGTAATAGTAATAGTAATAGTAATAGTAATAGTAATAGTAATAGTAATAGTAATAGTAATAGTAATAGTAATAGTAATAGTAATAGTAATAGTAATAGTAATAGTAATAGTAATAGTAATAGTAATAGTAATAGTAATAGTAATAGTAATAGTAATAGTAATAGTAATAGTAATAGTAATAGTAATAGTAATAGTAATAGTAATATAGTAATAGTAATAGTAATAGTAATAGTAATAGTAATAGTAATAGTAATAGTAATAGTAATTAGTAATAGTAATAGTAATAGTAATAGTAATAGTAATAGTAATAGTAATAGTAATAGTAATAGTAATAGTAATAGTAATAGTAATAGTAATAGTAATAGTAATAGTAATAGTAATAGTAATAGTAATAGTAATAGTAATAGTAATAGTAATAGTAATAGTAATAGTAATAGTAATAGTAATAGTAATAGTAATAGTAATAGTAATAGTAATAGTAATAGTAATAGTAATAGTAATAGTAATAGTAATAGTAATAGTAATAGTAATAGTAATAGTAATAGTAATAGTAATAGTAATAGTAATAGTAATAGTAATAGTAATAGTAATAGTAATAGTAATAGTAATAGTAATAGTAATAGTAATAGTAATAGTAATAGTAATAGTAATAGTAATAGTAATAGTAATAGTAATAGTAATAGTAATAGTAATAGTAATAGTAATAGTAATAGTAATAGTAATAGTAATAGTAATAGTAATAGTAATAGTAATAGTAATAGTAATAGTAATAGTAATAGTAATAGTAATAGTAATAGTAATAGTAATAGTAATAGTAATAGTAATAGTAATAGTAATAGTAATAGTAATAGTAATAGTAATAGTAATAGTAATAGTAATAGTAATAGTAATAGTAATAGTAATAGTAATAGTAATAGTAATAGTAATAGTAATAGTAATAGTAATAGTAATAGTAATAGTAATAGTAATAGTAATAGTAATAGTAATAGTAATAGTAATAGTAATAGTAATAGTAATAGTAATAGTAATAGTAATAGTAATAGTAATAGTAATAGTAATAGTAATAGTAATAGTAATAGTAATAGTAATAGTAATAGTAATAGTAATAGTAATAGTAATAGTAATAGTAATAGTAATAGTAATAGTAATAGTAATAGTAATAGTAATAGTAATAGTAATAGTAATAGTAATAGTAATAGTAATAGTAATAGTAATAGTAATAGTAATAGTAATAGTAATAGTAATAGTAATAGTAATAGTAATAGTAATAGTAATAGTAATAGTAATAGTAATAGTAATAGTAATAGTAATAGTAATAGTAATAGTAATAGTAATAGTAATAGTAATAGTAATAGTAATAGTAATAGTAATAGTAATAGTAATAGTAATAGTAATAGTAATAGTAATAGTAATAGTAATAGTAATAGTAATAGTAATAGTAATAGTAATAGTAATAGTAATAGTAATAGTAATAGTAATAGTAATAGTAATAGTAATAGTAATAGTAATAGTAATAGTAATAGTAATAGTAATAGTAATAGTAATAGTAATAGTAATAGTAATAGTAATAGTAATAGTAATAGTAATAGTAATAGTAATAGTAATAGTAATAGTAATAGTAATAGTAATAGTAATAGTAATAGTAATAGTAATAGTAATAGTAATAGTAATAGTAATAGTAATAGTAATAGTAATAGTAATAGTAATAGTAATAGTAATAGTAATAGTAATAGTAATAGTAATAGTAATAGTAATAGTAATAGTAATAGTAATAGTAATAGTAATAGTAATAGTAATAGTAATAGTAATAGTAATAGTAATAGTAATAGTAATAGTAATAGTAATAGTAATAGTAATAGTAATAGTAATAGTAATAGTAATAGTAATAGTAATAGTAATAGTAATAGTAATAGTAATAGTAATAGTAATAGTAATAGTAATAGTAATAGTAATAGTAATAGTAATAGTAATAGTAATAGTAATAGTAATAGTAATAGTAATAGTAATAGTAATAGTAATAGTAATAGTAATAGTAATAGTAATAGTAATAGTAATAGTAATAGTAATAGTAATAGTAATAGTAATAGTAATAGTAATAGTAATAGTAATAGTAATAGTAATAGTAATAGTAATAGTAATAGTAATAGTAATAGTAATAGTAATAGTAATAGTAATAGTAATAGTAATAGTAATAGTAATAGTAATAGTAATAGTAATAGTAATAGTAATAGTAATAGTAATAGTAATAGTAATAGTAATAGTAATAGTAATAGTAATAGTAATAGTAATAGTAATAGTAATAATAGTAATAGTAATAGTAATAGTAATAGTAATAGTAATAGTAATAGTAATAGTAATAGTAATAGTAATAGTAATAGTAATAGTAATAGTAATAGTAATAGTAATAGTAATAGTAATAGTAATAGTAATAGTAATAGTAATAGTAATAGTAATAGTAATAGTAATAGTAATAGTAATAGTAATAGTAATAGTAATAGTAATAGTAATAGTAATAGTAATAGTAATAGTAATAGTAATAGTAATAGTAATAGTAATAGTAATAGTAATAGTAATAGTAATAGTAATAGTAATAGTAATAGTAATAGTAATAGTAATAGTAATAGTAATAGTAATAGTAATAGTAATAGTAATAGTAATAGTAATAGTAATAGTAATAGTAATAGTAATAGTAATAGTAATAGTAATAGTAATAGTAATAGTAATAGTAATAGTAATAGTAATAGTAATAGTAATAGTAATAGTAATAGTAATAGTAATAGTAATAGTAATAGTAATAGTAATAGTAATAGTAATAGTAATAGTAATAGTAATAGTAATAGTAATAGTAATAGTAATAGTAATAGTAATAGTAATAGTAATAGTAATAGTAATAGTAATAGTAATAGTAATAGTAATAGTAATAGTAATAGTAATAGTAATAGTAATAGTAATAGTAATAGTAATAGTAATAGTAATAGTAATAGTAATAGTAATAGTAATAGTAATAGTAATAGTAATAGTAATAGTAATAGTAATAGTAATAGTAATAGTAATAGTAATAGTAATAGTAATAGTAATAGTAATAGTAATAGTAATAGTAATAGTAATAGTAATAGTAATAGTAATAGTAATAGTAATAGTAATAGTAATAGTAATAGTAATAGTAATAGTAATAGTAATAGTAATAGTAATAGTAATAGTAATAGTAATAGTAATAGTAATAGTAATAGTAATAGTAATAGTAATAGTAATAGTAATAGTAATAGTAATAGTAATAGTAATAGTAATAGTAATAGTAATAGTAATAGTAATAGTAATAGTAATAGTAATAGTAATAGTAATAGTAATAGTAATAGTAATAGTAATAGTAATAGTAATAGTAATAGTAATAGTAATAGTAATAGTAATAGTAATAGTAATAGTAATAGTAATAGTAATAGTAATAGTAATAGTAATAGTAATAGTAATAGTAATAGTAATAGTAATAGTAATAGTAATAGTAATAGTAATAGTAATAGTAATAGTAATAGTAATAGTAATAGTAATAGTAATAGTAATAGTAATAGTAATAGTAATAGTAATAGTAATAGTAATAGTAATAGTAATAGTAATAGTAATAGTAATAGTAATAGTAATAGTAATAGTAATAGTAATAGTAATAGTAATAGTAATAGTAATAGTAATAGTAATAGTAATAGTAATAGTAATAGTAATAGTAATAGTAATAGTAATAGTAATAGTAATAGTAATAGTAATAGTAATAGTAATAGTAATAGTAATAGTAATAGTAATAGTAATAGTAATAGTAATAGTAATAGTAATAGTAATAGTAATAGTAATAGTAATAGTAATAGTAATAGTAATAGTAATAGTAATAGTAATAGTAATAGTAATAGTAATAGTAATAGTAATAGTAATAGTAATAGTAATAGTAATAGTAATAGTAATAGTAATAGTAATAGTAATAGTAATAGTAATAGTAATAGTAATAGTAATAGTAATAGTAATAGTAATAGTAATAGTAATAGTAATAGTAATAGTAATAGTAATAGTAATAGTAATAGTAATAGTAATAGTAATAGTAATAGTAATAGTAATAGTAATAGTAATAGTAATAGTAATAGTAATAGTAATAGTAATAGTAATAGTAATAGTAATAGTAATAGTAATAGTAATAGTAATAGTAATAGTAATAGTAATAGTAATAGTAATAGTAATAGTAATAGTAATAGTAATAGTAATAGTAATAGTAATAGTAATAGTAATAGTAATAGTAATAGTAATAGTAATAGTAATAGTAATAGTAATAGTAATAGTAATAGTAATAGTAATAGTAATAGTAATAGTAATAGTAATAGTAATAGTAATAGTAATAGTAATAGTAATAGTAATAGTAATAGTAATAGTAATAGTAATAGTAATAGTAATAGTAATAGTAATAGTAATAGTAATAGTAATAGTAATAGTAATAGTAATAGTAATAGTAATAGTAATAGTAATAGTAATAGTAATAGTAATAGTAATAGTAATAGTAATAGTAATAGTAATAGTAATAGTAATAGTAATAGTAATAGTAATAGTAATAGTAATAGTAATAGTAATAGTAATAGTAATAGTAATAGTAATAGTAATAGTAATAGTAATAGTAATAGTAATAGTAATAGTAATAGTAATAGTAATAGTAATAGTAATAGTAATAGTAATAGTAATAGTAATAGTAATAGTAATAGTAATAGTAATAGTAATAGTAATAGTAATAGTAATAGTAATAGTAATAGTAATAGTAATAGTAATAGTAATAGTAATAGTAATAGTAATAGTAATAGTAATAGTAATAGTAATAGTAATAGTAATAGTAATAGTAATAGTAATAGTAATAGTAATAGTAATAGTAATAGTAATAGTAATAGTAATAGTAATAGTAATAGTAATAGTAATAGTAATAGTAATAGTAATAGTAATAGTAATAGTAATAGTAATAGTAATAGTAATAGTAATAGTAATAGTAATAGTAATAGTAATAGTAATAGTAATAGTAATAGTAATAGTAATAGTAATAGTAATAGTAATAGTAATAGTAATAGTAATAGTAATAGTAATAGTAATAGTAATAGTAATAGTAATAGTAATAGTAATAGTAATAGTAATAGTAATAGTAATAGTAATAGTAATAGTAATAGTAATAGTAATAGTAATAGTAATAGTAATAGTAATAGTAATAGTAATAGTAATAGTAATAGTAATAGTAATAGTAATAGTAATAGTAATAGTAATAGTAATAGTAATAGTAATAGTAATAGTAATAGTAATAGTAATAGTAATAGTAATAGTAATAGTAATAGTAATAGTAATAGTAATAGTAATAGTAATAGTAATAGTAATAGTAATAGTAATAGTAATAGTAATAGTAATAGTAATAGTAATAGTAATAGTAATAGTAATAGTAATAGTAATAGTAATAGTAATAGTAATAGTAATAGTAATAGTAATAGTAATAGTAATAGTAATAGTAATAGTAATAGTAATAGTAATAGTAATAGTAATAGTAATAGTAATAGTAATAGTAATAGTAATAGTAATAGTAATAGTAATAGTAATAGTAATAGTAATAGTAATAGTAATAGTAATAGTAATAGTAATAGTAATAGTAATAGTAATAGTAATAGTAATAGTAATAGTAATAGTAATAGTAATAGTAATAGTAATAGTAATAGTAATAGTAATAGTAATAGTAATAGTAATAGTAATAGTAATAGTAATAGTAATAGTAATAGTAATAGTAATAGTAATAGTAATAGTAATAGTAATAGTAATAGTAATAGTAATAGTAATAGTAATAGTAATAGTAATAGTAATAGTAATAGTAATAGTAATAGTAATAGTAATAGTAATAGTAATAGTAATAGTAATAGTAATAGTAATAGTAATAGTAATAGTAATAGTAATAGTAATAGTAATAGTAATAGTAATAGTAATAGTAATAGTAATAGTAATAGTAATAGTAATAGTAATAGTAATAGTAATAGTAATAGTAATAGTAATAGTAATAGTAATAGTAATAGTAATAGTAATAGTAATAGTAATAGTAATAGTAATAGTAATAGTAATAGTAATAGTAATAGTAATAGTAATAGTAATAGTAATAGTAATAGTAATAGTAATAGTAATAGTAATAGTAATAGTAATAGTAATAGTAATAGTAATAGTAATAGTAATAGTAATAGTAATAGTAATAGTAATAGTAATAGTAATAGTAATAGTAATAGTAATAGTAATAGTAATAGTAATAGTAATAGTAATAGTAATAGTAATAGTAATAGTAATAGTAATAGTAATAGTAATAGTAATAGTAATAGTAATAGTAATAGTAATAGTAATAGTAATAGTAATAGTAATAGTAATAGTAATAGTAATAGTAATAGTAATAGTAATAGTAATAGTAATAGTAATAGTAATAGTAATAGTAATAGTAATAGTAATAGTAATAGTAATAGTAATAGTAATAGTAATAGTAATAGTAATAGTAATAGTAATAGTAATAGTAATAGTAATAGTAATAGTAATAGTAATAGTAATAGTAATAGTAATAGTAATAGTAATAGTAATAGTAATAGTAATAGTAATAGTAATAGTAATAGTAATAGTAATAGTAATAGTAATAGTAATAGTAATAGTAATAGTAATAGTAATAGTAATAGTAATAGTAATAGTAATAGTAATAGTAATAGTAATAGTAATAGTAATAGTAATAGTAATAGTAATAGTAATAGTAATAGTAATAGTAATAGTAATAGTAATAGTAATAGTAATAGTAATAGTAATAGTAATAGTAATAGTAATAGTAATAGTAATAGTAATAGTAATAGTAATAGTAATAGTAATAGTAATAGTAATAGTAATAGTAATAGTAATAGTAATAGTAATAGTAATAGTAATAGTAATAGTAATAGTAATAGTAATAGTAATAGTAATAGTAATAGTAATAGTAATAGTAATAGTAATAGTAATAGTAATAGTAATAGTAATAGTAATAGTAATAGTAATAGTAATAGTAATAGTAATAGTAATAGTAATAGTAATAGTAATAGTAATAGTAATAGTAATAGTAATAGTAATAGTAATAGTAATAGTAATAGTAATAGTAATAGTAATAGTAATAGTAATAGTAATAGTAATAGTAATAGTAATAGTAATAGTAATAGTAATAGTAATAGTAATAGTAATAGTAATAGTAATAGTAATAGTAATAGTAATAGTAATAGTAATAGTAATAGTAATAGTAATAGTAATAGTAATAGTAATAGTAATAGTAATAGTAATAGTAATAGTAATAGTAATAGTAATAGTAATAGTAATAGTAATAGTAATAGTAATAGTAATAGTAATAGTAATAGTAATAGTAATAGTAATAGTAATAGTAATAGTAATAGTAATAGTAATAGTAATAGTAATAGTAATAGTAATAGTAATAGTAATAGTAATAGTAATAGTAATAGTAATAGTAATAGTAATAGTAATAGTAATAGTAATAGTAATAGTAATAGTAATAGTAATAGTAATAGTAATAGTAATAGTAATAGTAATAGTAATAGTAATAGTAATAGTAATAGTAATAGTAATAGTAATAGTAATAGTAATAGTAATAGTAATAGTAATAGTAATAGTAATAGTAATAGTAATAGTAATAGTAATAGTAATAGTAATAGTAATAGTAATAGTAATAGTAATAGTAATAGTAATAGTAATAGTAATAGTAATAGTAATAGTAATAGTAATAGTAATAGTAATAGTAATAGTAATAGTAATAGTAATAGTAATAGTAATAGTAATAGTAATAGTAATAGTAATAGTAATAGTAATAGTAATAGTAATAGTAATAGTAATAGTAATAGTAATAGTAATAGTAATAGTAATAGTAATAGTAATAGTAATAGTAATAGTAATAGTAATAGTAATAGTAATAGTAATAGTAATAGTAATAGTAATAGTAATAGTAATAGTAATAGTAATAGTAATAGTAATAGTAATAGTAATAGTAATAGTAATAGTAATAGTAATAGTAATAGTAATAGTAATAGTAATAGTAATAGTAATAGTAATAGTAATAGTAATAGTAATAGTAATAGTAATAGTAATAGTAATAGTAATAGTAATAGTAATAGTAATAGTAATAGTAATAGTAATAGTAATAGTAATAGTAATAGTAATAGTAATAGTAATAGTAATAGTAATAGTAATAGTAATAGTAATAGTAATAGTAATAGTAATAGTAATAGTAATAGTAATAGTAATAGTAATAGTAATAGTAATAGTAATAGTAATAGTAATAGTAATAGTAATAGTAATAGTAATAGTAATAGTAATAGTAATAGTAATAGTAATAGTAATAGTAATAGTAATAGTAATAGTAATAGTAATAGTAATAGTAATAGTAATAGTAATAGTAATAGTAATAGTAATAGTAATAGTAATAGTAATAGTAATAGTAATAGTAATAGTAATAGTAATAGTAATAGTAATAGTAATAGTAATAGTAATAGTAATAGTAATAGTAATAGTAATAGTAATAGTAATAGTAATAGTAATAGTAATAGTAATAGTAATAGTAATAGTAATAGTAATAGTAATAGTAATAGTAATAGTAATAGTAATAGTAATAGTAATAGTAATAGTAATAGTAATAGTAATAGTAATAGTAATAGTAATAGTAATAGTAATAGTAATAGTAATAGTAATAGTAATAGTAATAGTAATAGTAATAGTAATAGTAATAGTAATAGTAATAGTAATAGTAATAGTAATAGTAATAGTAATAGTAATAGTAATAGTAATAGTAATAGTAATAGTAATAGTAATAGTAATAGTAATAGTAATAGTAATAGTAATAGTAATAGTAATAGTAATAGTAATAGTAATAGTAATAGTAATAGTAATAGTAATAGTAATAGTAATAGTAATAGTAATAGTAATAGTAATAGTAATAGTAATAGTAATAGTAATAGTAATAGTAATAGTAATAGTAATAGTAATAGTAATAGTAATAGTAATAGTAATAGTAATAGTAATAGTAATAGTAATAGTAATAGTAATAGTAATAGTAATAGTAATAGTAATAGTAATAGTAATAGTAATAGTAATAGTAATAGTAATAGTAATAGTAATAGTAATAGTAATAGTAATAGTAATAGTAATAGTAATAGTAATAGTAATAGTAATAGTAATAGTAATAGTAATAGTAATAGTAATAGTAATAGTAATAGTAATAGTAATAGTAATAGTAATAGTAATAGTAATAGTAATAGTAATAGTAATAGTAATAGTAATAGTAATAGTAATAGTAATAGTAATAGTAATAGTAATAGTAATAGTAATAGTAATAGTAATAGTAATAGTAATAGTAATAGTAATAGTAATAGTAATAGTAATAGTAATAGTAATAGTAATAGTAATAGTAATAGTAATAGTAATAGTAATAGTAATAGTAATAGTAATAGTAATAGTAATAGTAATAGTAATAGTAATAGTAATAGTAATAGTAATAGTAATAGTAATAGTAATAGTAATAGTAATAGTAATAGTAATAGTAATAGTAATAGTAATAGTAATAGTAATAGTAATAGTAATAGTAATAGTAATAGTAATAGTAATAGTAATAGTAATAGTAATAGTAATAGTAATAGTAATAGTAATAGTAATAGTAATAGTAATAGTAATAGTAATAGTAATAGTAATAGTAATAGTAATAGTAATAGTAATAGTAATAGTAATAGTAATAGTAATAGTAATAGTAATAGTAATAGTAATAGTAATAGTAATAGTAATAGTAATAGTAATAGTAATAGTAATAGTAATAGTAATAGTAATAGTAATAGTAATAGTAATAGTAATAGTAATAGTAATAGTAATAGTAATAGTAATAGTAATAGTAATAGTAATAGTAATAGTAATAGTAATAGTAATAGTAATAGTAATAGTAATAGTAATAGTAATAGTAATAGTAATAGTAATAGTAATAGTAATAGTAATAGTAATAGTAATAGTAATAGTAATAGTAATAGTAATAGTAATAGTAATAGTAATAGTAATAGTAATAGTAATAGTAATAGTAATAGTAATAGTAATAGTAATAGTAATAGTAATAGTAATAGTAATAGTAATAGTAATAGTAATAGTAATAGTAATAGTAATAGTAATAGTAATAGTAATAGTAATAGTAATAGTAATAGTAATAGTAATAGTAATAGTAATAGTAATAGTAATAGTAATAGTAATAGTAATAGTAATAGTAATAGTAATAGTAATAGTAATAGTAATAGTAATAGTAATAGTAATAGTAATAGTAATAGTAATAGTAATAGTAATAGTAATAGTAATAGTAATAGTAATAGTAATAGTAATAGTAATAGTAATAGTAATAGTAATAGTAATAGTAATAGTAATAGTAATAGTAATAGTAATAGTAATAGTAATAGTAATAGTAATAGTAATAGTAATAGTAATAGTAATAGTAATAGTAATAGTAATAGTAATAGTAATAGTAATAGTAATAGTAATAGTAATAGTAATAGTAATAGTAATAGTAATAGTAATAGTAATAGTAATAGTAATAGTAATAGTAATAGTAATAGTAATAGTAATAGTAATAGTAATAGTAATAGTAATAGTAATAGTAATAGTAATAGTAATAGTAATAGTAATAGTAATAGTAATAGTAATAGTAATAGTAATAGTAATAGTAATAGTAATAGTAATAGTAATAGTAATAGTAATAGTAATAGTAATAGTAATAGTAATAGTAATAGTAATAGTAATAGTAATAATAGTAATAGTAATAGTAATAGTAATAGTAATAGTAATAGTAATAGTAATAGTAATAGTAATAGTAATAGTAATAGTAATAGTAATAGTAATAGTAATAGTAATAGTAATAGTAATAGTAATAGTAATAGTAATAGTAATAGTAATAGTAATAGTAATAGTAATAGTAATAGTAATAGTAATAGTAATAGTAATAGTAATAGTAATAGTAATAGTAATAGTAATAGTAATAGTAATAGTAATAGTAATAGTAATAGTAATAGTAATAGTAATAGTAATAGTAATAGTAATAGTAATAGTAATAGTAATAGTAATAGTAATAGTAATAGTAATAGTAATAGTAATAGTAATAGTAATAGTAATAGTAATAGTAATAGTAATAGTAATAGTAATAGTAATAGTAATAGTAATAGTAATAGTAATAGTAATAGTAATAGTAATAGTAATAGTAATAGTAATAGTAATAGTAATAGTAATAGTAATAGTAATAGTAATAGTAATAGTAATAGTAATAGTAATAGTAATAGTAATAGTAATAGTAATAGTAATAGTAATAGTAATAGTAATAGTAATAGTAATAGTAATAGTAATAGTAATAGTAATAGTAATAGTAATAGTAATAGTAATAGTAATAGTAATAGTAATAGTAATAGTAATAGTAATAGTAATAGTAATAGTAATAGTAATAGTAATAGTAATAGTAATAGTAATAGTAATAGTAATAGTAATAGTAATAGTAATAGTAATAGTAATAGTAATAGTAATAGTAATAGTAATAGTAATAGTAATAGTAATAGTAATAGTAATAGTAATAGTAATAGTAATAGTAATAGTAATAGTAATAGTAATAGTAATAGTAATAGTAATAGTAATAGTAATAGTAATAGTAATAGTAATAGTAATAGTAATAGTAATAGTAATAGTAATAGTAATAGTAATAGTAATAGTAATAGTAATAGTAATAGTAATAGTAATAGTAATAGTAATAGTAATAGTAATAGTAATAGTAATAGTAATAGTAATAGTAATAGTAATAGTAATAGTAATAGTAATAGTAATAGTAATAGTAATAGTAATAGTAATAGTAATAGTAATAGTAATAGTAATAGTAATAGTAATAGTAATAGTAATAGTAATAGTAATAGTAATAGTAATAGTAATAGTAATAGTAATAGTAATAGTAATAGTAATAGTAATAGTAATAGTAATAGTAATAGTAATAGTAATAGTAATAGTAATAGTAATAGTAATAGTAATAGTAATAGTAATAGTAATAGTAATAGTAATAGTAATAGTAATAGTAATAGTAATAGTAATAGTAATAGTAATAGTAATAGTAATAGTAATAGTAATAGTAATAGTAATAGTAATAGTAATAGTAATAGTAATAGTAATAGTAATAGTAATAGTAATAGTAATAGTAATAGTAATAGTAATAGTAATAGTAATAGTAATAGTAATAGTAATAGTAATAGTAATAGTAATAGTAATAGTAATAGTAATAGTAATAGTAATAGTAATAGTAATAGTAATAGTAATAGTAATAGTAATAGTAATAGTAATAGTAATAGTAATAGTAATAGTAATAGTAATAGTAATAGTAATAGTAATAGTAATAGTAATAGTAATAGTAATAGTAATAGTAATAGTAATAGTAATAGTAATAGTAATAGTAATAGTAATAGTAATAGTAATAGTAATAGTAATAGTAATAGTAATAGTAATAGTAATAGTAATAGTAATAGTAATAGTAATAGTAATAGTAATAGTAATAGTAATAGTAATAGTAATAGTAATAGTAATAGTAATAGTAATAGTAATAGTAATAGTAATAGTAATAGTAATAGTAATAGTAATAGTAATAGTAATAGTAATAGTAATAGTAATAGTAATAGTAATAGTAATAGTAATAGTAATAGTAATAGTAATAGTAATAGTAATAGTAATAGTAATAGTAATAGTAATAGTAATAGTAATAGTAATAGTAATAGTAATAGTAATAGTAATAGTAATAGTAATAGTAATAGTAATAGTAATAGTAATAGTAATAGTAATAGTAATAGTAATAGTAATAGTAATAGTAATAGTAATAGTAATAGTAATAGTAATAGTAATAGTAATAGTAATAGTAATAGTAATAGTAATAGTAATAGTAATAGTAATAGTAATAGTAATAGTAATAGTAATAGTAATAGTAATAGTAATAGTAATAGTAATAGTAATAGTAATAGTAATAGTAATAGTAATAGTAATAGTAATAGTAATAGTAATAGTAATAGTAATAGTAATAGTAATAGTAATAGTAATAGTAATAGTAATAGTAATAGTAATAGTAATAGTAATAGTAATAGTAATAGTAATAGTAATAGTAATAGTAATAGTAATAGTAATAGTAATAGTAATAGTAATAGTAATAGTAATAGTAATAGTAATAGTAATAGTAATAGTAATAGTAATAGTAATAGTAATAGTAATAGTAATAGTAATAGTAATAGTAATAGTAATAGTAATAGTAATAGTAATAGTAATAGTAATAGTAATAGTAATAGTAATAGTAATAGTAATAGTAATAGTAATAGTAATAGTAATAGTAATAGTAATAGTAATAGTAATAGTAATAGTAATAGTAATAGTAATAGTAATAGTAATAGTAATAGTAATAGTAATAGTAATAGTAATAGTAATAGTAATAGTAATAGTAATAGTAATAGTAATAGTAATAGTAATAGTAATAGTAATAGTAATAGTAATAGTAATAGTAATAGTAATAGTAATAGTAATAGTAATAGTAATAGTAATAGTAATAGTAATAGTAATAGTAATAGTAATAGTAATAGTAATAGTAATAGTAATAGTAATAGTAATAGTAATAGTAATAGTAATAGTAATAGTAATAGTAATAGTAATAGTAATAGTAATAGTAATAGTAATAGTAATAGTAATAGTAATAGTAATAGTAATAGTAATAGTAATAGTAATAGTAATAGTAATAGTAATAGTAATAGTAATAGTAATAGTAATAGTAATAGTAATAGTAATAGTAATAGTAATAGTAATAGTAATAGTAATAGTAATAGTAATAGTAATAGTAATAGTAATAGTAATAGTAATAGTAATAGTAATAGTAATAGTAATAGTAATAGTAATAGTAATAGTAATAGTAATAGTAATAGTAATAGTAATAGTAATAGTAATAGTAATAGTAATAGTAATAGTAATAGTAATAGTAATAGTAATAGTAATAGTAATAGTAATAGTAATAGTAATAGTAATAGTAATAGTAATAGTAATAGTAATAGTAATAGTAATAGTAATAGTAATAGTAATAGTAATAGTAATAGTAATAGTAATAGTAATAGTAATAGTAATAGTAATAGTAATAGTAATAGTAATAGTAATAGTAATAGTAATAGTAATAGTAATAGTAATAGTAATAGTAATAGTAATAGTAATAGTAATAGTAATAGTAATAGTAATAGTAATAGTAATAGTAATAGTAATAGTAATAGTAATAGTAATAGTAATAGTAATAGTAATAGTAATAGTAATAGTAATAGTAATAGTAATAGTAATAGTAATAGTAATAGTAATAGTAATAGTAATAGTAATAGTAATAGTAATAGTAATAGTAATAGTAATAGTAATAGTAATAGTAATAGTAATAGTAATAGTAATAGTAATAGTAATAGTAATAGTAATAGTAATAGTAATAGTAATAGTAATAGTAATAGTAATAGTAATAGTAATAGTAATAGTAATAGTAATAGTAATAGTAATAGTAATAGTAATAGTAATAGTAATAGTAATAGTAATAGTAATAGTAATAGTAATAGTAATAGTAATAGTAATAGTAATAGTAATAGTAATAGTAATAGTAATAGTAATAGTAATAGTAATAGTAATAGTAATAGTAATAGTAATAGTAATAGTAATAGTAATAGTAATAGTAATAGTAATAGTAATAGTAATAGTAATAGTAATAGTAATAGTAATAGTAATAGTAATAGTAATAGTAATAGTAATAGTAATAGTAATAGTAATAGTAATAGTAATAGTAATAGTAATAGTAATAGTAATAGTAATAGTAATAGTAATAGTAATAGTAATAGTAATAGTAATAGTAATAGTAATAGTAATAGTAATAGTAATAGTAATAGTAATAGTAATAGTAATAGTAATAGTAATAGTAATAGTAATAGTAATAGTAATAGTAATAGTAATAGTAATAGTAATAGTAATAGTAATAGTAATAGTAATAGTAATAGTAATAGTAATAGTAATAGTAATAGTAATAGTAATAGTAATAGTAATAGTAATAGTAATAGTAATAGTAATAGTAATAGTAATAGTAATAGTAATAGTAATAGTAATAGTAATAGTAATAGTAATAGTAATAGTAATAGTAATAGTAATAGTAATAGTAATAGTAATAGTAATAGTAATAGTAATAGTAATAGTAATAGTAATAGTAATAGTAATAGTAATAGTAATAGTAATAGTAATAGTAATAGTAATAGTAATAGTAATAGTAATAGTAATAGTAATAGTAATAGTAATAGTAATAGTAATAGTAATAGTAATAGTAATAGTAATAGTAATAGTAATAGTAATAGTAATAGTAATAGTAATAGTAATAGTAATAGTAATAGTAATAGTAATAGTAATAGTAATAGTAATAGTAATAGTAATAGTAATAGTAATAGTAATAGTAATAGTAATAGTAATAGTAATAGTAATAGTAATAGTAATAGTAATAGTAATAGTAATAGTAATAGTAATAGTAATAGTAATAGTAATAGTAATAGTAATAGTAATAGTAATAGTAATAGTAATAGTAATAGTAATAGTAATAGTAATAGTAATAGTAATAGTAATAGTAATAGTAATAGTAATAGTAATAGTAATAGTAATAGTAATAGTAATAGTAATAGTAATAGTAATAGTAATAGTAATAGTAATAGTAATAGTAATAGTAATAGTAATAGTAATAGTAATAGTAATAGTAATAGTAATAGTAATAGTAATAGTAATAGTAATAGTAATAGTAATAGTAATAGTAATAGTAATAGTAATAGTAATAGTAATAGTAATAGTAATAGTAATAGTAATAGTAATAGTAATAGTAATAGTAATAGTAATAGTAATAGTAATAGTAATAGTAATAGTAATAGTAATAGTAATAGTAATAGTAATAGTAATAGTAATAGTAATAGTAATAGTAATAGTAATAGTAATAGTAATAGTAATAGTAATAGTAATAGTAATAGTAATAGTAATAGTAATAGTAATAGTAATAGTAATAGTAATAGTAATAGTAATAGTAATAGTAATAGTAATAGTAATAGTAATAGTAATAGTAATAGTAATAGTAATAGTAATAGTAATAGTAATAGTAATAGTAATAGTAATAGTAATAGTAATAGTAATAGTAATAGTAATAGTAATAGTAATAGTAATAGTAATAGTAATAGTAATAGTAATAGTAATAGTAATAGTAATAGTAATAGTAATAGTAATAGTAATAGTAATAGTAATAGTAATAGTAATAGTAATAGTAATAGTAATAGTAATAGTAATAGTAATAGTAATAGTAATAGTAATAGTAATAGTAATAGTAATAGTAATAGTAATAGTAATAGTAATAGTAATAGTAATAGTAATAGTAATAGTAATAGTAATAGTAATAGTAATAGTAATAGTAATAGTAATAGTAATAGTAATAGTAATAGTAATAGTAATAGTAATAGTAATAGTAATAGTAATAGTAATAGTAATAGTAATAGTAATAGTAATAGTAATAGTAATAGTAATAGTAATAGTAATAGTAATAGTAATAGTAATAGTAATAGTAATAGTAATAGTAATAGTAATAGTAATAGTAATAGTAATAGTAATAGTAATAGTAATAGTAATAGTAATAGTAATAGTAATAGTAATAGTAATAGTAATAGTAATAGTAATAGTAATAGTAATAGTAATAGTAATAGTAATAGTAATAGTAATAGTAATAGTAATAGTAATAGTAATAGTAATAGTAATAGTAATAGTAATAGTAATAGTAATAGTAATAGTAATAGTAATAGTAATAGTAATAGTAATAGTAATAGTAATAGTAATAGTAATAGTAATAGTAATAGTAATAGTAATAGTAATAGTAATAGTAATAGTAATAGTAATAGTAATAGTAATAGTAATAGTAATAGTAATAGTAATAGTAATAGTAATAGTAATAGTAATAGTAATAGTAATAGTAATAGTAATAGTAATAGTAATAGTAATAGTAATAGTAATAGTAATAGTAATAGTAATAGTAATAGTAATAGTAATAGTAATAGTAATAGTAATAGTAATAGTAATAGTAATAGTAATAGTAATAGTAATAGTAATAGTAATAGTAATAGTAATAGTAATAGTAATAGTAATAGTAATAGTAATAGTAATAGTAATAGTAATAGTAATAGTAATAGTAATAGTAATAGTAATAGTAATAGTAATAGTAATAGTAATAGTAATAGTAATAGTAATAGTAATAGTAATAGTAATAGTAATAGTAATAGTAATAGTAATAGTAATAGTAATAGTAATAGTAATAGTAATAGTAATAGTAATAGTAATAGTAATAGTAATAGTAATAGTAATAGTAATAGTAATAGTAATAGTAATAGTAATAGTAATAGTAATAGTAATAGTAATAGTAATAGTAATAGTAATAGTAATAGTAATAGTAATAGTAATAGTAATAGTAATAGTAATAGTAATAGTAATAGTAATAGTAATAGTAATAGTAATAGTAATAGTAATAGTAATAGTAATAGTAATAGTAATAGTAATAGTAATAGTAATAGTAATAGTAATAGTAATAGTAATAGTAATAGTAATAGTAATAGTAATAGTAATAGTAATAGTAATAGTAATAGTAATAGTAATAGTAATAGTAATAGTAATAGTAATAGTAATAGTAATAGTAATAGTAATAGTAATAGTAATAGTAATAGTAATAGTAATAGTAATAGTAATAGTAATAGTAATAGTAATAGTAATAGTAATAGTAATAGTAATAGTAATAGTAATAGTAATAGTAATAGTAATAGTAATAGTAATAGTAATAGTAATAGTAATAGTAATAGTAATAGTAATAGTAATAGTAATAGTAATAGTAATAGTAATAGTAATAGTAATAGTAATAGTAATAGTAATAGTAATAGTAATAGTAATAGTAATAGTAATAGTAATAGTAATAGTAATAGTAATAGTAATAGTAATAGTAATAGTAATAGTAATAGTAATAGTAATAGTAATAGTAATAGTAATAGTAATAGTAATAGTAATAGTAATAGTAATAGTAATAGTAATAGTAATAGTAATAGTAATAGTAATAGTAATAGTAATAGTAATAGTAATAGTAATAGTAATAGTAATAGTAATAGTAATAGTAATAGTAATAGTAATAGTAATAGTAATAGTAATAGTAATAGTAATAGTAATAGTAATAGTAATAGTAATAGTAATAGTAATAGTAATAGTAATAGTAATAGTAATAGTAATAGTAATAGTAATAGTAATAGTAATAGTAATAGTAATAGTAATAGTAATAGTAATAGTAATAGTAATAGTAATAGTAATAGTAATAGTAATAGTAATAGTAATAGTAATAGTAATAGTAATAGTAATAGTAATAGTAATAGTAATAGTAATAGTAATAGTAATAGTAATAGTAATAGTAATAGTAATAGTAATAGTAATAGTAATAGTAATAGTAATAGTAATAGTAATAGTAATAGTAATAGTAATAGTAATAGTAATAGTAATAGTAATAGTAATAGTAATAGTAATAGTAATAGTAATAGTAATAGTAATAGTAATAGTAATAGTAATAGTAATAGTAATAGTAATAGTAATAGTAATAGTAATAGTAATAGTAATAGTAATAGTAATAGTAATAGTAATAGTAATAGTAATAGTAATAGTAATAGTAATAGTAATAGTAATAGTAATAGTAATAGTAATAGTAATAGTAATAGTAATAGTAATAGTAATAGTAATAGTAATAGTAATAGTAATAGTAATAGTAATAGTAATAGTAATAGTAATAGTAATAGTAATAGTAATAGTAATAGTAATAGTAATAGTAATAGTAATAGTAATAGTAATAGTAATAGTAATAGTAATAGTAATAGTAATAGTAATAGTAATAGTAATAGTAATAGTAATAGTAATAGTAATAGTAATAGTAATAGTAATAGTAATAGTAATAGTAATAGTAATAGTAATAGTAATAGTAATAGTAATAGTAATAGTAATAGTAATAGTAATAGTAATAGTAATAGTAATAGTAATAGTAATAGTAATAGTAATAGTAATAGTAATAGTAATAGTAATAGTAATAGTAATAGTAATAGTAATAGTAATAGTAATAGTAATAGTAATAGTAATAGTAATAGTAATAGTAATAGTAATAGTAATAGTAATAGTAATAGTAATAGTAATAGTAATAGTAATAGTAATAGTAATAGTAATAGTAATAGTAATAGTAATAGTAATAGTAATAGTAATAGTAATAGTAATAGTAATAGTAATAGTAATAGTAATAGTAATAGTAATAGTAATAGTAATAGTAATAGTAATAGTAATAGTAATAGTAATAGTAATAGTAATAGTAATAGTAATAGTAATAGTAATAGTAATAGTAATAGTAATAGTAATAGTAATAGTAATAGTAATAGTAATAGTAATAGTAATAGTAATAGTAATAGTAATAGTAATAGTAATAGTATTAATAGTAATAGTAATAGTAATAGTAATAGTAATAGTAATAGTAATAGTAATAGTAATAGTAATAGTAATAGTAATAGTAATAGTAATAGTAATAGTAATAGTAATAGTAATAGTAATAGTAATAGTAATAGTAATAGTAATAGTAATAGTAATAGTAATAGTAATAGTAATAGTAATAGTAATAGTAATAGTAATAGTAATAGTAATAGTAATAGTAATAGTAATAGTAATAGTAATAGTAATAGTAATAGTAATAGTAATAGTAATAGTAATAGTAATAGTAATAGTAATAGTAATAGTAATAGTAATAGTAATAGTAATAGTAATAGTAATAGTAATAGTAATAGTAATAGTAATAGTAATAGTAATAGTAATAGTAATAGTAATAGTAATAGTAATAGTAATAGTAATAGTAATAGTAATAGTAATAGTAATAGTAATAGTAATAGTAATAGTAATAGTAATAGTAATAGTAATAGTAATAGTAATAGTAATAGTAATAGTAATAGTAATAGTAATAGTAATAGTAATAGTAATAGTAATAGTAATAGTAATAGTAATAGTAATAGTAATAGTAATAGTAATAGTAATAGTAATAGTAATAGTAATAGTAATAGTAATAGTAATAGTAATAGTAATAGTAATAGTAATAGTAATAGTAATAGTAATAGTAATAGTAATAGTAATAGTAATAGTAATAGTAATAGTAATAGTAATAGTAATAGTAATAGTAATAGTAATAGTAATAGTAATAGTAATAGTAATAGTAATAGTAATAGTAATAGTAATAGTAATAGTAATAGTAATAGTAATAGTAATAGTAATAGTAATAGTAATAGTAATAGTAATAGTAATAGTAATAGTAATAGTAATAGTAATAGTAATAGTAATAGTAATAGTAATAGTAATAGTAATAGTAATAGTAATAGTAATAGTAATAGTAATAGTAATAGTAATAGTAATAGTAATAGTAATAGTAATAGTAATAGTAATAGTAATAGTAATAGTAATAGTAATAGTAATAGTAATAGTAATAGTAATAGTAATAGTAATAGTAATAGTAATAGTAATAGTAATAGTAATAGTAATAGTAATAGTAATAGTAATAGTAATAGTAATAGTAATAGTAATAGTAATAGTAATAGTAATAGTAATAGTAATAGTAATAGTAATAGTAATAGTAATAGTAATAGTAATAGTAATAGTAATAGTAATAGTAATAGTAATAGTAATAGTAATAGTAATAGTAATAGTAATAGTAATAGTAATAGTAATAGTAATAGTAATAGTAATAGTAATAGTAATAGTAATAGTAATAGTAATAGTAATAGTAATAGTAATAGTAATAGTAATAGTAATAGTAATAGTAATAGTAATAGTAATAGTAATAGTAATAGTAATAGTAATAGTAATAGTAATAGTAATAGTAATAGTAATAGTAATAGTAATAGTAATAGTAATAGTAATAGTAATAGTAATAGTAATAGTAATAGTAATAGTAATAGTAATAGTAATAGTAATAGTAATAGTAATAGTAATAGTAATAGTAATAGTAATAGTAATAGTAATAGTAATAGTAATAGTAATAGTAATAGTAATAGTAATAGTAATAGTAATAGTAATAGTAATAGTAATAGTAATAGTAATAGTAATAGTAATAGTAATAGTAATAGTAATAGTAATAGTAATAGTAATAGTAATAGTAATAGTAATAGTAATAGTAATAGTAATAGTAATAGTAATAGTAATAGTAATAGTAATAGTAATAGTAATAGTAATAGTAATAGTAATAGTAATAGTAATAGTAATAGTAATAGTAATAGTAATAGTAATAGTAATAGTAATAGTAATAGTAATAGTAATAGTAATAGTAATAGTAATAGTAATAGTAATAGTAATAGTAATAGTAATAGTAATAGTAATAGTAATAGTAATAGTAATAGTAATAGTAATAGTAATAGTAATAGTAATAGTAATAGTAATAGTAATAGTAATAGTAATAGTAATAGTAATAGTAATAGTAATAGTAATAGTAATAGTAATAGTAATAGTAATAGTAATAGTAATAGTAATAGTAATAGTAATAGTAATAGTAATAGTAATAGTAATAGTAATAGTAATAGTAATAGTAATAGTAATAGTAATAGTAATAGTAATAGTAATAGTAATAGTAATAGTAATAGTAATAGTAATAGTAATAGTAATAGTAATAGTAATAGTAATAGTAATAGTAATAGTAATAGTAATAGTAATAGTAATAGTAATAGTAATAGTAATAGTAATAGTAATAGTAATAGTAATAGTAATAGTAATAGTAATAGTAATAGTAATAGTAATAGTAATAGTAATAGTAATAGTAATAGTAATAGTAATAGTAATAGTAATAGTAATAGTAATAGTAATAGTAATAGTAATAGTAATAGTAATAGTAATAGTAATAGTAATAGTAATAGTAATAGTAATAGTAATAGTAATAGTAATAGTAATAGTAATAGTAATAGTAATAGTAATAGTAATAGTAATAGTAATAGTAATAGTAATAGTAATAGTAATAGTAATAGTAATAGTAATAGTAATAGTAATAGTAATAGTAATAGTAATAGTAATAGTAATAGTAATAGTAATAGTAATAGTAATAGTAATAGTAATAGTAATAGTAATAGTAATAGTAATAGTAATAGTAATAGTAATAGTAATAGTAATAGTAATAGTAATAGTAATAGTAATAGTAATAGTAATAGTAATAGTAATAGTAATAGTAATAGTAATAGTAATAGTAATAGTAATAGTAATAGTAATAGTAATAGTAATAGTAATAGTAATAGTAATAGTAATAGTAATAGTAATAGTAATAGTAATAGTAATAGTAATAGTAATAGTAATAGTAATAGTAATAGTAATAGTAATAGTAATAGTAATAGTAATAGTAATAGTAATAGTAATAGTAATAGTAATAGTAATAGTAATAGTAATAGTAATAGTAATAGTAATAGTAATAGTAATAGTAATAGTAATAGTAATAGTAATAGTAATAGTAATAGTAATAGTAATAGTAATAGTAATAGTAATAGTAATAGTAATAGTAATAGTAATAGTAATAGTAATAGTAATAGTAATAGTAATAGTAATAGTAATAGTAATAGTAATAGTAATAGTAATAGTAATAGTAATAGTAATAGTAATAGTAATAGTAATAGTAATAGTAATAGTAATAGTAATAGTAATAGTAATAGTAATAGTAATAGTAATAGTAATAGTAATAGTAATAGTAATAGTAATAGTAATAGTAATAGTAATAGTAATAGTAATAGTAATAGTAATAGTAATAGTAATAGTAATAGTAATAGTAATAGTAATAGTAATAGTAATAGTAATAGTAATAGTAATAGTAATAGTAATAGTAATAGTAATAGTAATAGTAATAGTAATAGTAATAGTAATAGTAATAGTAATAGTAATAGTAATAGTAATAGTAATAGTAATAGTAATAGTAATAGTAATAGTAATAGTAATAGTAATAGTAATAGTAATAGTAATAGTAATAGTAATAGTAATAGTAATAGTAATAGTAATAGTAATAGTAATAGTAATAGTAATAGTAATAGTAATAGTAATAGTAATAGTAATAGTAATAGTAATAGTAATAGTAATAGTAATAGTAATAGTAATAGTAATAGTAATAGTAATAGTAATAGTAATAGTAATAGTAATAGTAATAGTAATAGTAATAGTAATAGTAATAGTAATAGTAATAGTAATAGTAATAGTAATAGTAATAGTAATAGTAATAGTAATAGTAATAGTAATAGTAATAGTAATAGTAATAGTAATAGTAATAGTAATAGTAATAGTAATAGTAATAGTAATAGTAATAGTAATAGTAATAGTAATAGTAATAGTAATAGTAATAGTAATAGTAATAGTAATAGTAATAGTAATAGTAATAGTAATAGTAATAGTAATAGTAATAGTAATAGTAATAGTAATAGTAATAGTAATAGTAATAGTAATAGTAATAGTAATAGTAATAGTAATAGTAATAGTAATAGTAATAGTAATAGTAATAGTAATAGTAATAGTAATAGTAATAGTAATAGTAATAGTAATAGTAATAGTAATAGTAATAGTAATAGTAATAGTAATAGTAATAGTAATAGTAATAGTAATAGTAATAGTAATAGTAATAGTAATAGTAATAGTAATAGTAATAGTAATAGTAATAGTAATAGTAATAGTAATAGTAATAGTAATAGTAATAGTAATAGTAATAGTAATAGTAATAGTAATAGTAATAGTAATAGTAATAGTAATAGTAATAGTAATAGTAATAGTAATAGTAATAGTAATAGTAATAGTAATAGTAATAGTAATAGTAATAGTAATAGTAATAGTAATAGTAATAGTAATAGTAATAGTAATAGTAATAGTAATAGTAATAGTAATAGTAATAGTAATAGTAATAGTAATAGTAATAGTAATAGTAATAGTAATAGTAATAGTAATAGTAATAGTAATAGTAATAGTAATAGTAATAGTAATAGTAATAGTAATAGTAATAGTAATAGTAATAGTAATAGTAATAGTAATAGTAATAGTAATAGTAATAGTAATAGTAATAGTAATAGTAATAGTAATAGTAATAGTAATAGTAATAGTAATAGTAATAGTAATAGTAATAGTAATAGTAATAGTAATAGTAATAGTAATAGTAATAGTAATAGTAATAGTAATAGTAATAGTAATAGTAATAGTAATAGTAATAGTAATAGTAATAGTAATAGTAATAGTAATAGTAATAGTAATAGTAATAGTAATAGTAATAGTAATAGTAATAGTAATAGTAATAGTAATAGTAATAGTAATAGTAATAGTAATAGTAATAGTAATAGTAATAGTAATAGTAATAGTAATAGTAATAGTAATAGTAATAGTAATAGTAATAGTAATAGTAATAGTAATAGTAATAGTAATAGTAATAGTAATAGTAATAGTAATAGTAATAGTAATAGTAATAGTAATAGTAATAGTAATAGTAATAGTAATAGTAATAGTAATAGTAATAGTAATAGTAATAGTAATAGTAATAGTAATAGTAATAGTAATAGTAATAGTAATAGTAATAGTAATAGTAATAGTAATAGTAATAGTAATAGTAATAGTAATAGTAATAGTAATAGTAATAGTAATAGTAATAGTAATAGTAATAGTAATAGTAATAGTAATAGTAATAGTAATAGTAATAGTAATAGTAATAGTAATAGTAATAGTAATAGTAATAGTAATAGTAATAGTAATAGTAATAGTAATAGTAATAGTAATAGTAATAGTAATAGTAATAGTAATAGTAATAGTAATAGTAATAGTAATAGTAATAGTAATAGTAATAGTAATAGTAATAGTAATAGTAATAGTAATAGTAATAGTAATAGTAATAGTAATAGTAATAGTAATAGTAATAGTAATAGTAATAGTAATAGTAATAGTAATAGTAATAGTAATAGTAATAGTAATAGTAATAGTAATAGTAATAGTAATAGTAATAGTAATAGTAATAGTAATAGTAATAGTAATAGTAATAGTAATAGTAATAGTAATAGTAATAGTAATAGTAATAGTAATAGTAATAGTAATAGTAATAGTAATAGTAATAGTAATAGTAATAGTAATAGTAATAGTAATAGTAATAGTAATAGTAATAGTAATAGTAATAGTAATAGTAATAGTAATAGTAATAGTAATAGTAATAGTAATAGTAATAGTAATAGTAATAGTAATAGTAATAGTAATAGTAATAGTAATAGTAATAGTAATAGTAATAGTAATAGTAATAGTAATAGTAATAGTAATAGTAATAGTAATAGTAATAGTAATAGTAATAGTAATAGTAATAGTAATAGTAATAGTAATAGTAATAGTAATAGTAATAGTAATAGTAATAGTAATAGTAATAGTAATAGTAATAGTAATAGTAATAGTAATAGTAATAGTAATAGTAATAGTAATAGTAATAGTAATAGTAATAGTAATAGTAATAGTAATAGTAATAGTAATAGTAATAGTAATAGTAATAGTAATAGTAATAGTAATAGTAATAGTAATAGTAATAGTAATAGTAATAGTAATAGTAATAGTAATAGTAATAGTAATAGTAATAGTAATAGTAATAGTAATAGTAATAGTAATAGTAATAGTAATAGTAATAGTAATAGTAATAGTAATAGTAATAGTAATAGTAATAGTAATAGTAATAGTAATAGTAATAGTAATAGTAATAGTAATAGTAATAGTAATAGTAATAGTAATAGTAATAGTAATAGTAATAGTAATAGTAATAGTAATAGTAATAGTAATAGTAATAGTAATAGTAATAGTAATAGTAATAGTAATAGTAATAGTAATAGTAATAAATCAAATCAAATCTGTCACGAGCGAGCCACGAGAAACTATGTCGGCTGGATTAAATTTTGTGTTAATATGTCTCCAAATTTCCTTTACTGTCAGCTTCTTAATCATGGCCACCCGATTGGTAACGAATGTATTCCAAGAAGAGAGATGATCTGCAAGCCAGTCCAAAACGATTTCCGAGTCCGTCCACAGGAAGATTTGGTCAAACTTTATGTCAAAGGATTCAAGAACACGCTGAAGGAGTTTGGACAAAAGTAGAGCAGCACACAGTTCAAGTCTTGGCAAACTTTGAGTGGAAACAGGTGCCACTTTGGATTTTACACTCAACAAATGAACTGATGTTCTTCCAAGACAATCTTCGACACGAACGTAAATGCAACATCCAAAGGCCTTGAGAGATGCGTCCGAAAACCAATGCAGCTCACAAGGGAAAAGATCTTGTGAAAACATGTATCTCGGAACTCGTATCTTTAAAAGTTCGCCAAGCTGGGATCGATACTTTACCCATTCTTCTTTCAGATCATCAGCGACTTCTTCATCCCATTCAACCTTAGCGATCCAAAGGCGCTGCAGGAACATCTTGCCGATAACGATGACTGGATTTACCAACCCTAAGGGGTCAAATAAGCGGGCAACATCTGCCAAAATAGTTCTTTTCAATCCAAAGGATTGACAAATTGCAGTTCATCGGTTGAAGGCTGCCATACGATACCAAGAGCCTTGATTACATCATTGTCATTTATTCTTAACGGCGTTACATGCTCAGTAACAGGAATTTTGTCCATTAGCCTAAAATCGTTGGAGTACAATTTTTTCAACTGCAGTCCAGCACTTTTCAAAACTGATTCAACCTCGAGACGAATCCTTTCAGCAGAAACCGTTTTTGACTACTGCTGCACCAAGTGGAAACTCGTTCTGATGTTTTTCTGCTAAATGCAATAAGCAACGAGTGTCATGGTAGGGTGCGGATGAAGTACCATATGTCACAGTTGACAGTCGATAAGTGCGGATTTGTTGAGACGAATTTTCCCGCCACAAAATGCCTTGGAAATTGGAATCCGAAGGCCGAACGAAAATTTGCCTATACATCTAAGGAATGTCTGCAGTCAAAGCTATTTTGTGTGAGCGAAATCGAAGATGGTAAACAAATCCTTTTGTACAGTCGTACCCTCCATCAAAATTTCGTTCAATGAAACGTTTGACGATGTTCGACATGATGCATCGAAGACAACCCTTAATTTTGTGGACGAACTGGCAGGGCGCAACACGAAATGATGAGGCATTTAATACCGAACATCTGAGACCTCATCCATTGGGACAACTTCAATGTATCCCATTGATTCATATTCTTTCATGAACGATGCATACTGATTCTTAATCTCAGGAGATTTTTCAAGTAATCTTTCGAGTCTTAAAAAACGTTTCTCAGCTATTCTTCTCGAATCACCTAAGATGTTGGGATCATCTTTGAATGGCATTTGAAATAGCAATCTACCATCAGGCCTATGCTGGATGCTCTTAACAAACGCGTCCTCACAAGCAATTTGTTCCTCAGTCCAATTTGGGGCATTCAAATGTGCATAAGGGTTTGAGTTTTTGTTAGATATAACCTTCGCTTTATATTTTCCGACGACAATCCAGCCCAGCAAAGTGTTTTTCAAAAGCGGCAGTTCTTCTCCAAGTTTAATTTGGCCATCTGCTAACAGATCGAAAAAGATATCAGCTCCAACGAACATATCGATACGTTAAAGCCAATTAAAGTTAGGATCCGTGAGTTGAATGTCCGTAGTATATGCCAGTCACTCACTTCAATGCATACTTCGGGTTGGTGCGATGCAATGGACGACAAAATTCAAAAGCCTAGGTTGAATTCAAATTTACCAACCTTCGAGCTTATAGATGCGGAGGTCTTTTGGCGAACTGGTATATTAATGTTGCCGATTGCACTTAATTCCCCGTGGAAATTCGTACGCTTCAAACACAGCCTTTGAGCTAGACGCTCCGAGATCAAATTAAGCTGTGAGCCAGAATCCAAGAGAATACGAGTTGGGATAAATTCGCCATCAACTCCCTTTACGTTTACGACAGCAGTTGCCAAGGAAACGTATCTGCTTGTGGAATGTTATACAAGTCCAGAATGTAGATCAGATGATGTTATTGTTATAGTGCATATGGATCAGCATTACAGGCATTGTCGGTTGTAGGTTTTGAGCCGAGAGGTGCACTCTGAAAGCAGTGAAGTAATGTATGATGAGGTTCTTTACATACCTTGCATTTTGATGATGTGCATTCTTAACTGAATGTCCATGGTTGAGACAATATATGCATAACCTAATACGCTTGGCTTTTCGAAACCGATGATACACTGGAAGTTCAGCGAACTTGCTACAATTTGCTATCTAGTGTGTGGTGACCTTGCAGAATACACAACGTTGTTCGGAAACTGCCAAAGCTGTGACAGATCGATGCTTATACTTCACCTCGTTGCCTTTCAATGACGGTGTTGTTGTATTGCTTTGGTGTTACTTTATGTCGAGATGTTGACTTCGTTTATTGATGAATGTAGAACATGCCGTCCAGGATGGCAATCTTTTCAAATCAAACGATTCTTCCAACTTCATATAACTCTCACTGTCCAGTTTGATCGAGGCGATATAAATCAACAAGGCATTAACAATATCGTTATCGGAACCTAGCGATCGCAGGGCAGCCAGATGCCCATCCACATCGTCAACGAAGCGACGAAGATGAATGCCAGAGTTCTTTGACACAGCTGGAATGTTGTAGAGTTCTCGAATCTAATCTAATCTAATGGGGTGGCACAACAATCCGTTGTGAACCAGGGCCTAGTGACTAACAACTCGCAATCATTCCTGTGTGCGAGTACTGCTAGTTTTGAGAAAGCACTTTTTTCATGACAAGAAGTACTCTTGAAGGATTTGTCAATTCCTCGCAAGAGGCAGTACCCGCGAAATTTTTTTTTTTTTAAATTAAGGTGGCACCGGCAGGGATTGAACCCAAGACCTCTTGCATGACAGTCCAACGCACTTTTTTTTTTTTTTTTTAAATTCATTTTTATTAATTCATTCTTAAACCTATCTTAAAGCTAGACAAAAATTCATAAAACTAGCCTAATTATCCATAACTTACAACTAACTTAATGGTCCCATACGGACACTCTAAGTTAAACTATAACACTTAAAACTAATGCCTTTCGGCCCTAAGATCTATTTTACTTCATTTTAATTTTATTTATTTTGTATTTATTAGAAAATTATGAGAAAAAACTAATATCAAGGTCCTTTTTTATTTTTACTTAAAAAACTACTTAAAATTAGGTCCTTAAATAAAACTTAAAGCTAACTTAAACTACCTATTCTACCTATAAACTACTTAAAACTAGAACAACCACAGCAGCAAATCTAACGTGTTTTGTTTTTATATTTTACTGTCTTTTTTGTATGTTTTTTTTTTCTTTGATTTTTTTTTTCCGTTGATTTTTTTTTGTTTTTAATTTTTTTTTTTTGTTTTTTTTTCCTTTTTATTTTTTAATTTTTTTAATTTTTTTTTTTTGTGCCACCATGCCTATTCTACTTAAAACTAAACCCTAAACTATAAAACAAGTATGTAAGCCGGCCAAGGCTTAAACCCCATCCCGACCTACCCATTATCAAGTGCCGATTGAAGCCACCAAAACTGGTTCTCCTGCTTCACCCTATCAGTTCGGTCCCGTTCGGACACAGCCCTACTGAACCGAAGGAGCTCCGCTCCGCCTTGTGCCATGACGTCCCGACTGTACGGGAGTCGCCTATCCACGGTTCTTCGTCTGACGTGGTAGATTAACGGAACTGCCAATCTATCCTGTATCAGACCGCATTTGTCTAAAAAGAGGAATGCCTCTGGTGGAATGAACCCGCTCAAGCGTGCACTCTCAAAATACTCGTCGTTCGGATAAAACGCCCCGAAAATTAAATTGTTGGTCGAAGACATAGCTCTTGCAATGTGACCTCGAACGAGTTTTATCACGAAATTGTCAATTCTGTTGATTCGAGCCCCGTTGTATAGGACCTCGTTGGAATAGTAATGCACATAAGAAGATTCGGCTGTTCGATATAAGCCGGTACAGCGTCGTAAACACTGCCGCTCGAACACCCGGAACTTCTCCATCTGGGAAGGGGCAACGTTGAACCACACAGGACAACCATACACGATCATTGGCCGTATGAGGGCCATGTAGCAAATTACCTTCACTCTGGGGTCAAGCCGACTGCTAAAAAACAGCCGTTTCGTCAGAGCGAAGGCTCCTCTGGCCCTGGTCAGAGCAGCATTTATGTGTCTGTCGAAATATAAATACTGATCTAACCAGATACCGAGGTACTTCACTACACTTTTTCTCGCTAATGGCTGCCCATGAAGATCAACGATGACCATCTTGCGCCAATTCTTACACGTATCCCTCGTGGCCCCAGCCAACGGAGTCCGGAACAGAATTGTCTCTGACTTCTGGACATTTATTTTCAGTTTCCAGTCGTCGCAATATCGCTGAATCTTGTCGAAATCACGCTGCAAGAGAATTCTAATAACCTCAACCTTTCGGGCCGTTCTGTACGCAATTAGATCGTCGGCGTACGCAATTGCCTTTGTAAGACTACCTATCAGATCGCTGGTGTAAATGCTGAAGAGAATCGGCGAATTCACCGCTCCCTGTTGAAGACCATTTTTAATTGAGAGTGTTGTGGTAGAAGTTACATTGCCACTTTTGACAACAAACTTTCTACCGTTAAGCATATCATAAAGTATATACAACAATGGCTTGCTTATGCCAAGCCTGCTCAGTTTTAGGTAAAGACCCTCTAACCATACGGTGTCAAAGACCTTTTCCAAATCAACCAGGACAGCACCTGTGCATTGTTGTTTTGATTTATTCCATTGGATATCAGAAACGAGTTTAGACGCAGCATGAATTGTGTCATGACCCGCCTTGAACCCGAACTGTTTATCCGGAATTATTTTGTTGTCCGCAGCCCACTTAGTCAGAGCCCAACGCACTAACCATCATGCCACGAGTACTACTCGCACTAATATTAGCATGGTTTAAAAATATTTGTCTCATTTGAAAATGATTAAAAAAAAAATGGGGAAAACCTCAATTTTTCTAATTGGCCACCACAAAAAGTTTATATTATAATTTTTCTTCTATTTTTTGTCCTGTGTGTTTTTTTTAAATGATTCATTGCCAGTCAAACAATCAAAATAACAAATTATACAAAATATAAATAATAAATTATAACAAAAATGTATTTTCATTGACTCCCTTGAACTTTCGCTGAATTTGTATACATTCTTCTCTTTCTTCTGTTTTTTTAATAATCTGGAAATTAATTATTTTATATTTTAATTCTCACTCATTTTTGCGTTCCTTCTTCATGATAGTACTATTCAAATATATATACAAAGAATATACAAAGTTAATTTTTACCCCAAACCTAATGCATTCCACATGCAAAACATGTGGAACGAACTGTTTAGGAGGTCGATGACAAGATGTCAGGCCGATCGTTCCTCTTCATTGGTAGTATTATTTAAATATATATACAAAACACACCAATAACTCAATTACCCGATTCGGGTTTACAAAACAATTTTAGATTCGATTCACCTCATTTCGACCCGATCCAAGTATAAACATTGCTGAATTCTGATTCAATTCCTGTAAACTAGGTAATTTTGTTTATTTCGTTTCTAGGTTGCCGACACTGACTGAAGTTTCGTTTTTTTTTGACGTCCAAGTTCCACGTTGGTAAAAATGGGGAAAATTCAGTACCAAAATCATGTTTATAAAAATCTAACGGGGTTAAAATAAAAAAATATAAACAAAGAATAAAGGACGCAATAAAACGTTTAATATTCCAGCATATTATTAAAGAATATATTGCAGTTATTGCCGACAAACTACTTTGAATACTAGCAGCGCCCTAATTTCGGCATACGTGTCAAACAAAATGGATTTTTCGTTCATCAGGCAAAACGAAGAAGACTATAACTTAAAAGAGGATTTATTTAATACAAGAATATCCAAATGTACATCCGAAGCAATGGTACGTATACTCAAAGTGTATACATATTAAAAAATCTATGCGAATAGGAAAAAAAATAGGTAAATCCAAATAGATGACGCATGCATTTGCATAAACATAAGTTATTACCATATAAAATATTACAATGTGTACATATTATGTATATAGTTGATTTTATTATTAGTAATACAAAATTCATATTGCAGTCAATTGGCACTATTAACTACTATAAAAATGAACACAATAATACCGGTGATGAATGATGATGTTTTCTTTCGCCTTGTGCAATCTAGTAAGAGCTGCTTACGGATGAATGCTGGCAAAGCACGTAAGCAGTATTTTATGCGAATTAGGTCACACATCTGTGTAGACTGGTATTTCATCACCCACGGTTTGTAAGAAATAAATATCGAGTCTGATTTTATTTTAATCATTTTAAACACACTTGGACTTAATATAATGTAAGATAAGGTATAAAATCTACAAATAATAATGTATTTCTACTTAATGTAAAGGTGATACAAATATGTATGGTCGTATAATATGCAAATAAGTATGAGATTCAATAAAGTTTCAAAGACGTATGTGTTTAAGAGATAAGATTTAAACGAGAAAAAACGTATCATACAATACTACCGATTGAGTTTTAAAGCATTATCAAAGATTTAATGTTGGATCAATGTTGAAGCATTTCATTTGTTACAAATCGATGGTTTGTTTTTACTTCGTATAAGCTTAACTTTTTGGAATGCATCCTAAGCAGTCTTATGTATTTATTTCATTTAGGATTATCATTGAATAGTCCTTTAATTGGTCACTAAACAAAAAACATTGAAACAGCTATTGAATACTTCAAAGAGTGTACATGAACAAGGTATATAATTGGGAGTATGATTTTCCAATTGGTGACAATGAATGACAACATATTTTGCAAATGAGTTTTAAATATTAAGAAAGTAGTTTCAATTAGTTCAACTACAAAGTTGTGAAAATGCATTCTGTTATTGTATGTCTAATGAGTGTCAGCTCGAAGGTTTATGAATACCCTTATGATTCCATAGGATTAAAAAGGAGGAGTTGGCTATGCATTTTAAAAGTAACCAATAGAAAAAGAGAATGTAAATTTTTGTGAAGTTTCGCAATTAATGTTCATCCTCTAACTATAATTTTTAACTTTCAAGTGCCTCACAACATAATGCTACCTCTGTTGGAAGAACGTGGGTATGAATAGTTGAAATTACAGTGATATTTGAAAAAAAATCTATTTTTATTAGTTTGCACATTCAAATTCGCATCTTTATTAAATTACATCAAACAATACAAACAAATTATTTGTGTAAAATTCTTTTCAATAAAGTAATTTTTGTCATTAACATAATTTTAAAACTAGTTTCATATGCAGACTGTCGTATAATGCATAATCTAAAAACCCTTTTTTTTAGCGTAACGAATATTTTTTGAAAGGCCATTAAGGGGTCGTTCGGTCAATTTATTTTAAAGTTTCAACTATCGATTACTGACTGCTAGACCCTCTTATGAGTGCCACGACATATCTCCGCCTGCTTGATTCGGTGGTCTGCATATTATCCCGTAAAAGGACCGACAACCACACCCATTTTTTCCAGCATTTTTAAAATATTATAAATATTAAAACTGCTAGGAGATTAGCGAGTTGAATCATTTTTATCAGGCTGTGATGGTTGTACCTTACCACTTTCACAGGATATTTTTGAAAGAAGTTACAAAGTATTGAATAAGCCAAGAAAAATGTTTTTAGAACTTCTTTTAAATGTTGCATATTTATTCCCAAATAATACTTACTATATACAATACTGTTTAAAACATTTGCATCTTCTGGGCATTGAAGCTATAGCGTTATTAATAAGCGTTTTTGGAATGTCGTTCCACTGCCTCTGAATTCCAGCGAAGAGCTCACTTTGTGCTTAAAAATGTTGTTCCAAATTCCTCTCCTCACAATTTCCCACAAGTTCTCTATTGGGTCTAGGTCTGGGAATTGGGCTGGCCATGGTAAAACCTCAATCTTTTTTTCTGCAATCCACTTTGTGGTCAACTTCGACTTGTGTTTGGGATCATTGTTGTGTTGGAACGTCCATTTCGAAATGGGCACAAGGCAGCATGGTGTTACAAAAAATGTCTACATGAACTTTGATTCGTCAGAAAATGCCCATTTTTGGGGAGTTTTTGGAAAAGCCAAACGTGGTTTCACATTTTTGTTTAAATAAATGGCACTTTTGCTATTTGAAAACAACGCAATCCGGCCTGCAGTGTGCGGAGTCTGAAAGTTGATGGGTAAATGAGCAACATAAGTTCAATTCCGTGGTTTTCTTCGGAATAAATTTGTTATTTTTCAATCATCTTTTACTGTGGTGCTTCGAGGCCTTCCTCCTCTATGATGGCATAACACCTTTACACTTTTGATAATTCTACAAATAATTTATTTTTAAATGGAAAATTTCTTTGAAATTTCTTTTTGTGATGCTCCTTTTTTGAAAGCACTCAAATTTCTGTGTTTTTCAATTTAAAAAGAATTTCACTTAAAACCCGTTTTATCGATCAAAGTCCCGGATAAAACTAAATAAACAAATCAAGCTACACGTATAAACTTACCAACCTCTAAATAAATCAGATTAACCGTTATCAAAATGAGAAGAAAGAAAATTGGTAACTACCAGCTGAAATCATAATTGTTTTTGTAAAAAAAGTGTATTTGTAGAATTTGCTTGTAGACCAGGGTTTTAAGATTATGAACAATAAGGTGATACATACAAAAGTCCAGAGCAATACAAATAATTTTTAATAAAAGCTTATTTTTTAAAATATAAATACAACTTACACCTTTATATTTTTTTTAGGAAGAAAATTGGTCATCAAATACTGATGACATCTTGGATTCTATCTTCCCCATGGATTTTCTCAACAATTTAACAGACAACCAAGGTGAGTTTGGAACCTTAGGAGAGTTTAACGGACACATGAAACTGGAACCCGAAGACTATGAAATCACCGAGCCCACATTACCTGAGCCGTTGTTATCACATAGTAATGCTATATCGAGTAATTCATCTGACAGTGGTCTTTCATCGGATAACTTAGACGCGTAATTTGTTTCGGTTGCTTTGAACTAGAAATGTTTAATATATATTTTTACTTTTTAAGGGAAATGAGTCCTCCTTATGAACCCCTAAGTCCGTCTTCACCAGGGCCCTCAATAAGTGAACGAGGAGGTAAAAGGTCACCCGTGGAAATATCGTCTTTGGAAGTTATTCAACCTGCAAACAAATTAATTTGCAGTAATGAACATAAACCTAAAGTGATAGTTCAAAAAGTACCACAAGTTATGACTTTATCAAACACTGTTCAAACTCCAACAACAATGGTACCACTACAAAAGAATCAATATCATAAATTTAATAAGCAATCGTCACAACACCAAACGGTTGTAAATGGGCATCGTGGAAATGAAATTAAAATTGTAAAATTGTCTCCTCAAATGTTTACAGCAGCAAATAACAAAAATATTACAATTCAAGTAAAGAACTCTAACAGTGGAGCGAAAATTCAAGCTAAACCAGGCACTTTATTCTTGAACAAAACTAAGTTTACTGAAAGTATGTGTTAAATATCTGAAAATTTCATGCAAAACTTAATTTTTAACTTTTTTCAGTGAAAAATATTGTTCGTGTACAGAACAATAATCCTAGATCCATTCTTATACCAGTTTCTTTACAAGAAGTTAAAGAATTAAAAACGTTTAAAATAGTAAATACTAAAGCAGTCCGTTCAACTCCATCGATGATTCAAGAAGCACATGAAACAACCAAACAGCACTTTCCAACGAAACAAATTGCAAAATCCAATACTGTAAAAGAAGTTGAAATTAAAGATGAATGTAAGTAAATTTAATTTTTTGCTGGTTCTTTTATTTTTTTTAATTTAAGATTTTAACCAATAATTGCCTTAAATATAAAAACAAAATACAGCTACACCAAATTACAAGCAATTGCTTATTGCTTTATTTGACTCCGGAACATTCTTATTTCATGGTTTTCAGTGTAAATTTATCTAGGTACTTCTTTTTAATATGGATTTTATTTTGAGTCAAAGTAAAATGGAAAACCTAGGTGTAAATCCTCAATTGTTGTTGGATTTTAAAATTATTAAGTTTATTTGAAACCAAGTTCCTTAATCTGCTTGTTTTAACAGATGTATTAAAGAATAAAGAATTGATGTATATATAAATTTAATAAAAAAAGTTTTCAAAGTTTTTATAGCAATGTCTAATGAAGTTCTCTTTGAATTCCAGTGCAGGATGATTCTTTCATCGAACACTCTTCTGATTCTGAGAGCATTATAATTGAAGATGGTTACGATGATGAAGATTATGTACACGATCCAGAAGTCCCATATCCAAAACTTGCTCTAACTTTAGAAGAAAGACGTCTTTTGAGCAAGGAAGGCATCACTCTACCAACCCATTATCCACTTACAAAACACGAAGAACGTGAACTAAAAAGAATTCGCCGCAAAATTCGAAACAAAATATCTGCGCAGGATTCGAGGAAACGTAAAAAAGAGTATGTTGATGGTCTAGAAGAGCGTGTAAAACAATGCACCGAGGAAAACCAATCGCTTATGAAAAGAATAAAACAGCTTCAGAATCAAAATCAAACCCTTATGTCGCAGATGAAAAAGTTACAATCGCTACTGACAAAGGGAACAAACAAAACAACACAGCCAACAACTTGTTTGATGGTATTATTGCTAAGTTTAGCTCTAGTTGCGGCTCCTAATTTAAAATTGGGGCAAAATCAAAAAGAAGCCGATTTGGAAGAAGTTGTTCAAGAAACAATATTACAGAATCGTCGAAATCTTTTATTTAACACTAAAGATCAAAGCGCTGATGTTTTTGATGAAGAAGTCAACATGAGTGATATTGTTTCGGCTATTGAATTTAACAATGAACGGGAGAACAAAGCTGTCTGCAAAACAACCAGCAACGCTCACAATACAAACTTATTAGATGAGCAGATATGTAAGAAAGTTAAAATTGATAAAACTGATTTCTTAGACGAAATAGATGATGATAATTGGTACCAATCCAAAAAGAACCAGAAAAAATCAAGTGAAGAAATTGCAGAGTTTTTGCAAGAAACCAAACAAAATTTACAGACAAGCGGCTTCAATATAGACAAAAATTATCCCGCCCAAACAGCTGAAGAACAAAATCAACAAAGTTGGCTCGACAAAGATATCCTCGATATGGTTTCTCCCACTATTAATGGCTTATATGAATTAAATATGGATAAAATAACACAAGGAAACTACGTTAATTCCCATCGTACAACAGTTCTTGATGTGACAACAAACCAAATGTATGGAAATCAAATAAACAATAAACAAAATTCGTCGGTAATGAGACAGATTAAGAAGTATTAACGGTTATGCAGACAAAAAATACAAAATTTATGAAAATACTATTTCCTTTCCATTAACATAATATAAATCTATTTCTTTAAATTGTTTACGTTTATTTTTTATATAAGGTAATTAATTATATTTTTTAAAGTATAATATGTGCATTAAAAATTCTCCCTGTCGTATAGTCGTTGTTCTGTTTTTGTTTTGTTTTGTCAAAATTGTTTGGAAATTATTCGTATTATTGTTTAAATACTTTTCGTAAGAAAATTAGGCATGATAAATTTACTTATATTCAGACTGTAAATTTTATTTATTTATTTATACAGGCTAACATAGTAATCTTAAATTGCTAAGTTAAGACTGTTAAATTTGTGTGTGTAGACTGCATTCTAAGTCTGTACATACAAGAATTTAAATTAGTTATACGATATTTTTTTGAACTACTTTTTTTTACAAAACTAAGTATTTTTTGCTTGCTTGAGAAGACAGTAGCCGCAATCAAGTTTTAAAATGACTATGAATTAATGCCTTTATGCATAGTTCGTAATCTGCAAGTGTTGTTTAATTTTGAAAACTATTGGCATAATAGCATTGACTTAGAAGGTTACACTTTTTAATTGTAACGGCTTTAGATTAACGCTTTAAATTAATTGAATCCTTTTAATTTTAGCGCGACGGCTATAATGATGTGGGTGATTTGTATAGATTTTTGACTCATTTTTTATCAAATAAATATCTTTTGTTTTCTCTGTTTTACATCTAGAAGAATATAGTATACATATTTTATTATTACTAGTTATTCACTAAATATTTTACTTTTACTATTAAGTAGTTGTACGTGTGTTTTTTATAATATATACAAATTTCATTTATTTTTGAGCATAATACATAATGTATAACAATGAGAGAAATCGAATAAAAAGTTGTCTGGATTTATTTTAAATAAGAAAATATTTTTCTGTTAAATACCAACATAGTTTTTTAAATTTTAAGAAACTAATGTCGAGAAGAAGGTAAGAAAATTAATACGCGCTGTCCCTTGGGTATGGATTCCAAGACTTTCAGGGCTGTAGCTTTGATGTCTATTCGCTTTACACGAAGCAGTATTCTAAGTTGTTGGACTTTAGTTCTTTTGACCAGATCAGTGTCGCTGGTGTATCTTCTCCTCCAATATCCATTCTTCTGAAAAGCCGGTGTTCCTCTATATTCTTCTGGTTGTAGACCTTGCGATTTTGCCGGCACTCGTCGTCAAATTAAGATTATCATTGTGGTTGCCGCGTGGAACCTATTACTTCAGAGGCGGCATCTCTGTTGGCTATTGGTTTTCAATAATTGATAAAAAGGACTTCTTAAAATGTTTTATGAGACTCGATCAGAAAAAGATATGGCAACTTTTTTCCTTCCAACATCGAATCTTTTTCAGTTTTTTCTTCTTTTGGCTTGGATCATGATATTCGTGGAAGCCCGGGTAATAATTGGCCTCTCGAAATGTTCGTAAATCCTGTATATCGGAGCAGTGTCATGCGTCGACCTAAATCCGTTATCGCACGTGACTCCCGATTGTACAACGAAAATATCTTCTTTTAATAGCTTGACCGTATAATCTTCTAAGAAGACTGGTCATATGTTTTGCATGTCTGTCAAGATCACAATTCGATGAGCTTATAAAACGCTGCCGTTTGTAGCCCACGCCCGAAGGGCAACATGTCTATCCAAAAACGAATAGAAAAATTTGAGGGTAGTGTTGTCAGCGATTCATTTTATTGGATTAGAAGTTTAAGGCGAATGACATCACTTGCAAAAATTTGGAAAAAACGAAGCCCAACAGGGTTTATTATGCAGATATCAGATATGAACCCGTACAATACTAGTTTTTTTTAGCCAGAAAGGTAATTACTAATATAAGGAAGAAGAGATTCATCACAATAAAATGCACATATTTTCGATAAGAGGGCTTGATGCTTAACTATCAAATGCCCTCAACATATCAAGTGCTTAATCTTACTTTCTCTAAAAGCATGTAAAGATTTGCTCCACTGTTTGGTGTTAAATCAAGTTATTCCCTATTGAGAACTTTTTATATTTTCAATTGTTGAAGTTGTTTCATAATGAATATCATTTATAACATTTACTGTTAGGAACTTTTTCGTTAGGATTTGTATCACTAGGATTAATAGGTAAGTATTCTAAAGTAATATTGATGAAAGATTTTCGATATTGTCTTTGTTAAGAGCTATTGGTTCACATTTGCTTTCAATGGATGCAGTTATAAATATGAAGTCCCTCATGTTTTTGTTTATAGTTAATATAAACAAATTATTTTGCTTTAATTAGTCCCTTGTTAAATCAATTACGTTTAACTTATAATTACTAAGTTGATGGTGATTAACTTTTAAATACAAACAATATAAAAATTGGATGCATACATTCTCAGGCCTTAATTAATTTATTTGAATTGTCTACTTTTTGAAATTATAAAAAATATCTACTTTTACTTAGTACTTCTTACTTGGCAATTTATGTAGTCATTAAATTGGAAATACTTTTTAAACATGGTTGTTTTAAAACATAGTTGCTTGTAAAAATAAACAATAAAATAGTAATCATTTTTTATTTTACCTTTATTTAACAAATAAATGAAAGTATACTGTACAAATAGTGAAACCTAAATATTGACTTGGTCACTTACATAAAATATATATGTATAATATAATAATAGTAATTAAAAAGTAATGTTGATCATTCTAACAGAACTTGAATAGTCCCATTTCTCCATTTTTTTGTTGATGTTTATTTAGATTGCAAAATATTATATACCAATGGAAGAGTTGATTATGAATACGAAATTAAAGAGATTCACATATATGAATTATCATGTTAAATGTATGTTTGTTAAAGTGTGTGTATATATTTGTGTATAAAAAGAACAACATTTGCTACAGAGTATTTATTTTTTGTTTACGTATGTATGTAGCTTAGTGAAATCTATCACTATTTCATTTTGAATTAAAATTTGATTTTATTTTGGTTAAAATTAAATACTTATATAGAGATATGACAATAAAAAAGTGAATACTATGTTAAACAAATATTTTGCATTTTTACTTTTTACTTCTAAATAATGTTTTTTTTTTTAATTTGAGAACTTGATTGATTATTGTATTTAAAAACCTCACATTTACCATATATTTATTTTTTGCCATTATGAAATCTAAAAAAAAATAAAAACAATACAATTTTTTAATATTAAAATAAAAGTGTCTTTGTTTTAAAATATTCTTTAGTAAGTTTTAAATAAATATAATTTTAAAATCTCATTGATCAATATATACTTTGAGTAAAAAATCACACAATATAACCTTTCATTAAATAATTTTATACGTTAGAATTTAACTTCGTGTTGTACAAAAACTTTGATTACAAGTATTATTTATATAATTTGTATAGGAATCCAAAATAAAAGAACCACTATTTCGCTTGAATTCTAGAAATTGAATAAGAGCATAAGTAATTTCCAAATATATGCATTTTTTCCACTATTTCATTATTTTTTAAGTTAATATATTAATTGAATTTTCGTAAGAGCTATTTATGTATGTATGCATGTACATTTGTATAGTCGGAGAAAGTAAATAGTTCTGGAGGAAAACTTGATTACAAAATTGTATAACCAAATACATAATATGAAGTTGAACTACAATAAAGTTCCAGGAACGATTAAAGTTTCAAAATACAACTAACTTTATATATTGGGTCAAGTTCATCAGTATATCTGGCAAGTAAAACACATTGTTTTAGATTATATTATATATTTTAGCGTAATGCAATGATGGCAAAGGACTTATATTATAGATAGCTCTACATAAACAGGGACATTTTTATTACTATTAATGTAATTTAGTATTTTGTAAGTGTAATTTAAAGAACGAATTTTGAGTTACTATAGTTTTTTTTACAACTTTCAAATGAATTTCGAACGTATTCTTATATCATTAATATCTATAGGCTTGTTTAAATATAATATAAATAATGATTAGACAATTTGAATGATTTATACGCCGCTTTAAAATAGCGGTGGAACAAAATGCATATTTATGTTAAATACAAAAATGCAAATTTACCTCTTTTGTAAAAATTTGGTTCGAAATAAAAAAATACAGATTGATATCCACATTTTGATTATTTATGCTTTAAAGTTTATGCACAAAGTGAGTACTATTCCTTGTTATTAAAAAAAGAATTCAAGTACAAACCAAAGCTAGAATAACAGTAAATTGTCTTTATATTAATGGTTTTGTCATGATTTAGATGATGGCGTGATTGTTTTAATCCAAGTGTCGATAGAATTTGAATAAATATCTGTATTTGTTTACATGTATGCAAGAAATGAAAAGTAGATGTTGTTGCAGATGTTTTAAAGTATTTTCTAACAACAGCTATCGTCAATAGGACTGCCTTTCAAAATATAGAATGATCCAAAACTCTTATTGATTTTTAGTATTACACATTTGAATGCAGTATTAATACACTAATAGACTTATAATTTGATTTTAGTTTATCTAATAAAAGTTTGCGTCTCATCACTTTACTCCTAAATATCTCGAAGTTCGATAATATATAAACTCAAGCATATCAAATACTTAGTAGCATTTTGTATCATAGATAGATATTTGGACACAAATAATCTTATGATTTAGTCAATGCTGCGATATTTGGAAGTGCGTATTCAACTTACAAATGTCCTTTTAGAATTATTAAAATCTATAAGTAGTCACAAAATATTATCTTAACTCTTTTATATCTCATTGAATATGAAACGATTAACTTCCAAAGACTACACCATTGATACTAAAAAATTGTGAATATTTTAAGAAAATTAAACAATTTAAGCGTACTTTGTTTTGAAATGATTTTGAAACAAATATTAAATATTTAGCTTTACACGTACAAGGGGTTGGTCATTACATCTTTTGTTCTCGATTTTTAACTCAGATGGAAATGAATTTCAAATTTAGATTTTTTGCATTGTATTTCTCTAACATGGACAAGAGATTTGCATTTAAATTCGGACCATCATTGAGATATCAATCTTTTAGATTGGGACCAGAAAACACCGATCATTTAGATGAAACAAAACTAAAAACTTTTCCCTGAATTAAGTATAGAAACAGTATTTTACTTTATAGGTGGTAGTTTTAATATTCATTTGTACTTTAATTATTTTCGTACATAAAATTGATCTTAAAAATTGTGTTTCAAATGCTAGCCGTTTTTCTCAATGTATTTTAAAAACGTTTAACAGCTTTGGCACAATGGGGAGTAGCATGTGCGTATAAAACATTATCTCTCTTTAAACACGTACAAATCCTAAATAAAATACTAAGAGATTTTTTTTAAAACTTGACATGTCTATGAGTTAACTCAATGGGCAGGTTCAGACAACATTGGGGACTTCACTTGCAGTTAACTGTATTCTTTAAACGGAAATTTTGACCAAGGCAACTAATTACTTGTGTGTCATAAATTTCAAACTCAGAACTTAACGTTACAAACCTCTAACTTCAGTTCATCGTGCAAAAAGTACCATTATTGCAAAAAGTAACATTATTGTCTACAAAGCACGCTTTTCTAAAGCTACACGTCTATCACGATTTGTATTTTATATTGTAAAGGAATATTACATGACATGGTGTCCACTATTTTTCAAAATAAAATTTCCTAACTTTCAAATTTTCTCTGACCAGAAAATAAAGTTTAATTTGTACAGTAAGTATTAATTTTGCTCTTTAAATGCATTGATAATGGATAGGTTGTACTTATTTAGAGCATTAAAGTTATGTTCCTTTGTGATGAATAGATAATTCAATATTTTTTTTTTATAAATTAGAACAGTAAATTTAAATCTCAAATGGACAAAACAAATCACGATAGTTTTGGTATTAAAAATTCAATACGATTTGTAGAGTTGAGTTCAATTTTACTCGTTCGATTTTTGAGTGCTCAACTTCAAAACGAAATCAGAGTGTTCAAAGTAGACTTTTTTCAGAGCGTGTTCAGCATGCTCTGAAGACTCAGAGTTCTAAACAGAAACGGAAAAACGCATTTTATTTAATCACCGGTACAAGCAAACACCATATTTCAGTTGATTTGCATTTCTTTCTAGTTGTTTTTGTGAAGAGTAAAAAGCAAAGTTAATTGCACTTCACAAAATTTTCTTAGCATATTAATCAGGTATGCCAAAAGATATCAAAAGAATAATTTTGAACAGAGATGTCAAATGAAATGTTCGTTCAGCAAAAAGGTCCTTATGTACAAAAAGAACGAAATACGAAAATTTTGTTTCTGACCGATTTTAAAAATATATTTTATTCCCTGACTTTGAAGTTTAGCGGACATCATGTTTACTTATTTTATTTAGAATTTGACAAGAATCCCTATAACAAAACACATTAAATGGAATTGTGTAGAAAATAAATACAAATTTATAGAGTAATAAAGTTTAGCTTTAAGTTCAATGAAAAAATATGATCAACCGTCATTTTGAGATAAGTAGACCTGACTTGATAGTCAGGGAGATTTTTCTTGAATAATTTCCCAGTCAACTTTCCAATTAAGTTGCCTAATTGGAAGGTGATATTTTGGCAGCAGGCCAATCAGATACTAGAAACTTGCCTTTCGTTCAAATCCCTTGTAACAGATACTAGAAACTTGCCTTACGTTCAAGTCCCTTGTGTCCACTCAACATGCCCAATGTTTTATCCGTCAATTTAGATTGTCAAATTAAAAACAAAAAAATTTTAGCAACATATACATATATATTAAATTTAAAACATAATGTGATATAATATATTTATGTTTGGAAGTGTTGTTTTACATAATGTTTACAAACATACTTTCTATTATTTAGTTTTATTTATTAATGAATCTATGCCTAGTTAATTATTATTTATATATGAGTTTCTATATAAATGTACATTCATTTCTGAGGATAAATTAGAATATAGAACTTACACCATAATAGGTTCGTCGTCCAAACTTTCCTGTTTCTTTTTTTTCCGACTCGATTTTATATCACCGCTTTCTATAATACTTGTTCCTTTATTGCTACTGGTAATGGGAAATGGTGTTGGTAATGAAGCCGATGCAGATAGAGACGTTCCTGCAACGACATGTGGTGATGCTGCGGACGATGATGATGATGGAACAACTGAAAGCAATTGAAATCCCTCAGCTCCTGATGTACACTGGGGTGTGTTTGGGAGTAGATGTGTTGTTGTAGCATCGTAGCCACTTGACATACTCCGCACAGCCAATGGTTTACCTGACATACTTGCAGAATAATTCATTCCACTTGGCCCAGCACTTGTTGCTGATACATGAACCATTGAATAAGAAAGATTCTGTTGACTGCCCGAACGTCTGGCTCCAGAGTAAATTAAACTATTGCTAGTATTATTAGATGTTGATGATTTTGGAGTAGATGAGTAATTTTTCGCAACCGCATAACCAGATGATAACATTTCATGATCCAATGAAACGTGGTGTCTCGGGCTAGAAATATAATCAATATTTTGATCACGAAGATTGTAGCTAAGAACTATAGAATCACTGGCTAAGTCTGCGTCAAAATTTTGTTGTTGCTGCTGAACGATGTGAGATTGCTGATGTGGGTAATGCTCTTGTGATTGTTTTTCATCCAATCCTTTACGGCTTATATTGTTATCTCCACTTAGGCTTCCAAAAGACGAATCAATACTATCTTTAAAATCCTTACACTCAGCTAAGGAATGACTATCCTTTTCTTTACCAGTGCTTAAGTCATCTAGGCTTCCACCTTCCCCATCTAAATCAGTGGAAAGTAAGTCATCGTCTGACGTAGTTCTAATTAAATTTGGCAACGCTGACGTCAAGAGTGCTTTTTCTTTTCGGATCTCTTGGATGTGTCCCTCTAATATCATTTCTTCTGTTTCAGTCTCGATTTGCGATGGCCGCTGGGTTAACTCCTCGGGGGCAAACACTTTTGAGCTACGTAAAGTACTTAATCTGGTTGTGGCTGTATGTGCGGCCGTGTCTAAAGTATCTATATCGGCTAGTGTACTCTTGACATTTAACATTTTTTGCGTGATCAAGGTTTCTATGCACTTCGTTTGTCTACAAATATCATTAAGACTATCTTGAGCAGGTACTAAACGATTTGTTCGTAAAACACACGGAGCAAAAACTATTGATAACGAACTCGCCGACATGCGATTATGTTTTTCTTTTTGTGCTACCAGAGCCAAATGGAAAATTAAACGTTCTAACAAAAAATGATGCGAAGCCGAGAGTTTTTTAATCAATGATAGAAGAGTTTGCACTCGTACATTTGTGTCTGGTAAATCGGAAGCACGCAAAAAATCATCGTAACGATCGAACGATAGTAATGGTTCGGGCATTTCGCGTAGGAATGATTTGAGAACGTTTGCTAATACATGTACGTTATATGACTCATAATCTATTTCTGCACCAATTGGAGTTTCAGACATTTTTTGTTTAAGTTCTCTTATTTTGGAATTTACGCCACTTTTGCGGTATATTCCTTCAGTGTATAGGGCTAACATTTCAATTTTAGTAATAAGTTGTTCGATTTGTATTGGAATTTTAGCTCCTTCGGCTAAGCATAAATTCGTTAATGGCACACCAAAGAGTTTTGAGTCAGTAATACTATATTGTGACGAAACGCAACCACCATGCGATGAAGATGTTTTGTTGCATGAAGAAGACTTTTGATAGCATTTTTTGTGACAAGTAAGGCGACAGTTTTGGCAAACCTGAAAAAAATAAGATAACTATGTTTTAATAAGAAAACTTATATGTAAGTACACAATCATTTTGTATTTTGATGGGTGTTATAACCAGAAATCTTTAAACACAAAACTTCTATAAATATGCATAATTTTTTTAATCTGAGAAACAATTAAAGCTGGAAAGTTACTTAGCCGACATTGAATCAGCCAACCATAAAATCAATATTTTGTATTTATTTGAAGTTTGGAAAAGTAAGAGAATAGTTTTGTTGGGTTTGAGTTCTGCTCTAAGAACACTGATATTAAATCCTTTTTTTGAACCAAATTTTTATGACAGACGAATTTATGACAGCTGAATTTTAGCTATGAATTTGGCGCACAACACTCATATGCCAATATATAATATGGCGCAACATATATGAACAAAAGTTTGCCTTGATAAATTAAAAAGCAATTTATAGTTTTGAAATGTTGATTTACTATAGTTACTTACCAATCCTCGTTCGATTGGCCATAACAAAAATAGTTGACATATTTCACAAGCTGTTGGAATATTTATTATTGTTAATTGGAACGCGTGACCTAAAAAAAATATTTTTTGTTTTAAATTTAAATCAACAAACTATTTATTTATATTTATTAAATTACCATGATAGTTTGTATGTTCCTCAATTTTTCGTTTTTTTTCTTTTTTTCTTTTAGCCTTGGGTTTTTCTGTTTCTCTTGAATTCATGAACTCATTCATGAAACCACGAAACGCATTCACCCCCATTGTCAGAGGGAAGTCATTCTGCTTTCCACAGCACGTCTCCATGACTTGGCCAAAATTATCAATTAAATCCCTATATTTTATATTTAATGAATCGGAGTTTTGTTTATGCGCAACACTGTATTGCGTCACAAGATTGTCCTTGAAGGCTCGCAATGCTTTTTTGAACACTCTATCAACCTCTGAGGTTTTTTCTCCTTCGTTTTCATCCATTTTGTAAATTTTTTGTGTGATAAAATCTTGCATTAAGTTTAATTCCTTGGCATCGCTTATAATTCTGTCCGTTGAATCTGTATATTCTCTCGCTGAATACTTTGAGTTTGGTGTCATGGTTTTGTCATTGCTTTTCCGCAATCGTTTTGACCGTTTCGCCTCGCATATAAGTGTTTTGACTCCCCCGTTTTGAATACACTTCGTGTGCACCAGTACTTTACAATCTAAGCATCGATACCCCTCATTCACAAATGCATCACTCTCTTGACAACTCGCACATTTTTCCGCCTTACCGATTCGGGCAGCCTTACGGAATCTGTGTCCGGCAATATTGATTTGAGTAGACGATTGATACATATCATTGCCCCGATTAACCTCAAGAAGTGGAACCTTATTAGTGCTTGGGTCTGAATTGCGTCGACGTAATCTCTCGGCAGGTGGATCGTTCAACTTAGGAAAACGCGGTGTAACCACTTCAACCGAGCCCAATTCATCACTCAAATTAGATTTTACTCGACGGCTTTTTGTTTGCTTATTCAGACGACTAGTCAGGGTGAACTGAACTTGATCTTCCGATATTGAACCTAAAAGTGTTGCAGCTTTTCCCTTAGGTATTGAAGGCAATGCCATACCAGCCGTTATTGAAGCCTGGGTAGTGCTTGGTGAGTTACTCTCTTCATTGGCATAATGCTTTTGTGAATAGGAACTTGATTGATGATGACTTGCCGTAAGTTTGTAGTTTGAGTGAGTATCAGGTGAAACGTTTTCATAAGGCTTAGAGTAATTTGAGTTTATTTCTGCATCGGCTTCACTAATCGTTTTTTGGGGACTCTCCGAATCACTTGCATGATACCTTCCCTGCTGCTGCTGAACAGCTATGATATCACTTATATTTTGTGAACTTTCCTCAATTGGATTTCTTTTTGTTAAAAGGCTGAAGTCTTTTTTCGTTGGGTTTTCTGATTGCTGAATGTCTATATCTAAGATATCGTCAAAGTCTCCAATCTCTTCGTAGACCATGTTATAAAAATTAGTTGGGCCAGAGTCTGTTTTGCGCAACGGAGTTTTACTGAAAAAAATGAGAAAAAAAACATAATTCACCTGTTACTGATCTATATTTTTCTAATTATATTTTTTGCTAGTGCCAGAAACATCAATGAGCATAAATGAAAAATTTCTAAAAATGTTTTTGAATGTTCTAAAAGATGAAGCCGCTAAAACATAATCTATAATTTATAGAATTGTACCATATATAAATATAATGTGTTGCTGAGTGGACGTGTTAAAAAAGTGGTCATATTAAATAGAGTTTTCAAGGGTTATTTTAAACGTACCAAGATTATTTTCTTTACTAACAAGAAACAGACAATTTTTAACTGTGAAAAATTACATCATTCCTTGCTTTCATTACCTTAAACTTATTTTTCCGAATTTTGATTTTTAGATTTTAATTATTAAATTGTTTTAAATTCTTTTATATACATTGTACATTGTTGGAATCAGAACAGAAAAACTTTCTCTTAAATACCAAAAGTCTTTCTCACCTCCGTTTCACCGCCGTCATCGTCACCCACAACTCACTCTTGCCAAGTACTTTACCGCAGCAATTTTACCGTAGCCAACAGTTACCGAATCTAGCTCTCTCTCGTATTACATTTATTTCCTACCTTTTGATGCCTCCAAAACGTAATAGAAGGGAATTAACAACATCTCCAGTTCAACATAACCAGTCTCCGGATTCCAAACAGCCTAAAATGTCATTTACGGCAGACCAAACATTGGCAAAACCACACTCGTCATTTATTTTTTCTCTTGAGAACAACACAACCGAAATGTCTGAAGAAGCTCTTAAAAAACAGAGCGATTACATAATTACTCCCCTTTCGGCGAAATTGAACGAATTCGAAGATAGGATCACGGAGAAAATAAACGCGGACATTTCACAGCTAAAGAGAACCGTTGATGATGTCAATCAAAGAATAAAAACAATTGAACAAAAGCTTTGCGAGATCGACGTCATAAAACAGGAGAACATTTTGCTGAAGGAGCTTTTGAAAACACAAGATAATAAACTTAAACAGATTACCACACGCTAGAACTAACGGAAGAACGTTGTCAACATAAGGAAACAGAGAGTGATGCTCTGATTCATGGCTTTCCCTTGCTGCCAGAGGAAGATTTAAAACAAATTTTCAATAATTTATGCCGCACTATTGGAATAAATACTATTTCTATTCGCGATATTTTTCGGCTTAGAACTAAATCTTCCACAAATCCACCTGTGATGGTAAAATTTTTGTCACCGCGCGATAAAAGCACTGTTCTTCGCTCGTTTGCCAACCACCGCACAAAAACAAAAAAACCATTATGCGTCCGCGACCTTGGCCTGTCATCTGATAAGCCCGTATTCATTCATGAATGTCTCACTACTAAAAACCGATCGCTATTGAATAATGCTTTAAAACTTAAGAAGGTTGGTAAATTGTTTTCCGTTTTTACGATGAGAGGATTGGTTTATGTAAAGAAGAGCCGAAATGAGAAAGCACTCTTAGTAGAGAACACCGATTATCTGAATTTAATTGCCACGAACTCTTTGATGACATCCGAAACAGCTGATCTATCAACCCTACCCTAATAAGCAAAGCAAAGTAAACAGCATAAATACATTATTATTTTACTTTCATATTTACTTATTTTGATAAAAGCCTTCTGCAGAATAGTTGATTTCTTTTCTCTCTCTTCTATATTATTTTAATAATTATTTAATTTATTTTTTTCCTACTTTATTATACTTTATTAGTTTTTTATTTCTTTTTCACTATTATTATATTTTTTTTTCTTTTTTAATAATTCTAATATTATCGTTCTCTCTTTCTTATAATGATTTCAAAATGCATTACTTTCTCATGCATCTATAATTATACATATTCGTCGTCATCATTCTTGTGTTTTGGTTGTTTCTGTGTGTCTTTTTTAATCTGGTCTTACAGCTTATTATATTTGACTGGACTGATTTGGGTCCTTGTCGATTTTTATATAAATTCACTCAATGATTGATCCTAATGTTCGTAATAGAGAATCTATAGCTGAGTTGTCGAATCAATCCCTGCGTTCAATAATACAAGTCCTAAGTGGGCAGCATACTGGATTGAAAGTCTGCCATATCAATGCGCAAAGTTTGAGTCCAAAATTAGATGAATTTCGGTATTTATTTATAAATTCCAAGATTGACGTGGTTTGTGTTAGTGAAACATGGTTCTCTGTGGATTCTGTGTGTTGTGTGGAAGGATATAATGTTTCAACCTTCTAATTACAGCTTTAGAGGTTTTAAAAATGTCGACAGACGGCAGTTAGAAATAGATCTGAATAATATTGAGTGGTTTCGAATATACGGTATCCTTTCTGTGGATGACTAAATATCATTTCTTCAAACGAATATAAACTTTCTCTATGACTTACATGTTCCCCTGACTATAAAGCAGTTTCGAAGGAAAAATCAATCTTGGTTTAACAATAATATTAAGGCTTTAATAAGGGAACGTAATCTAGCATACAAACGTTGGAAATTATTTAGGCTCGATGAATTGTACCATGCATATAAAGTTTTAAGAAATAGAGTGATTAGTGATATTCGTGATATTCGTGAGGCAAAAAAAACGATTTAACGCACCAAAATTAGATCCGTCACTTGCCAAAAATGAGCTATGGACAAATCTTAGGGACATTGGTGTGGGCAAGCAAGTCAACGAGAAATGTGTATCTGTTAACTGTGACGAACTTAATAAAAAATTCACTTCAGTAACTATAGAAGGCCTTGAAAATAGTACTAATGTGTCGCATTTAACTGATTATCCTTTGAATGAACTACCTTCACGTTTTTATTTCTCTGCGGTTGATGAGGCTGATGTTTTAGAAAGCATCTTAGCCATCAAATCTAACTCCGTGGGTATTGACGGTATACATCCAGTTTTCTTAAAAGCCATATTACCTTACGTTCTGAAATACATAACGCACACAATTAACACAACCTTTATGACCAATACCTTTCCCTCTGTTTGGAAACAAGCTAAGGTGATACCTATTCCTAAGAATCGTGATTGTGATGATTTTCGACCCATCGCCATTTTGCCTTTTCTTTCAAAAGCCGTAGAAAAATTAATTAATAACCAAATGCGCTCTTTTCTGAACAATAACAAAATGATATCATCCAATCAGTCTGGTTTCAGACCGAGGCACAGCTGTACCACGGCTTTAATTGAAGTGGTGGAAAACATTAGGCAAGCTGTAGACGATGATAAAGTGACCATTTTCACTCTCTTAGACTTTTCGAAGACTTTCGATACAGTCAATATCGAGAAACTTTGCGAAAAAATTGAACATCTCTTTAATTTTTCTGCGCCATCAACAAATTTAATTCGGTCTTATCTGTCTATGAGATTTCAGGCAGTTCATGCTAATGATGCAATGTCTTCCTTTCTTCCTTTGCATTGTGGTGTTCCTAAAGGTTCAATTTTGGGTCCTTTGCTATTTACAATGTATATCAATGATCTTTCTTCTTTGTCGCTTAGCTCATCCATACACATGCATGCAGATGATGTGCAACTGTACCACAGTTTTCCATTAGGAATGGTTGAGAATGGTGCACATGAAGTTAATGAAGGTCTGAATAAAATTGTAAATTGGGCTCGTAATAACAATCTATGTTTAAATCCTAAGAAATCAAAGTGCTTAGTGATTTCAAGTACTAATATAGATACCTCATATTTCCCCGAAATATATCTTAACAATTCTGTAATCGATTTTGTTGCTTCTGCAAAAATCCTTGGTTTACTTTCAATACAAACTTAACCTGGAACAGTCATATAAAACTTGCGTTAGGTAAGGTCTATGGTAGTCTTCGTTTGTTGTGGACAACTTATCATATCACGCCCTTAAAAACTCGTTTGATTTTAGCTAAAGCTTTGATCATCTCTATTATGCTCTACTGCAGCGAGGTTTTTAGCAATTGTGACTATGAGCACAAACGAAGGCTAAATGTTGCTTTCAACAGCATAACTCGCTATGTACAATGGTATACGAAGATATGAACATATATCACATTTTTCAAAATCGATGTATGGTATATCGTTAGACAACTTATTTAGATATCGCACATTAACCTTTCTTCACAATCTAATGCAATCCCGTCAACCGGAATATTTATATAGTAAAATTAAATTTCCACAATCGAATAGATCGTGTGATCTCATTCCAGTTCGCTACTCGTATTTAGTATCGGAACGTCAGTTTTATGTACATGCAATTCGACTATGGAATTCTCTACCTCGTTCTATTAGAATGATAAGCTGTAGAACACAGTTTGGAAGAGATCTAAAGAAATACTTTGGGACACATTAATGATGATGATGATGAGGAAGCTGATGATTTTTTGTAAATTATTTTTTTTCTGCTATTTGTAAATTATTAAATATTTTAAAAATTTATTTTTTAATAACTTTATAATTGAAATATACTTGCTCAAATGCTTATATAATCTAACAGATTAGCTTACTGTAAGTAATATGTCACTATAGCATACATTTTTTGTTTTATATTATAGTATTGCGATACTGATAGTTACTCTAGCTTATAAGATATTGTATCTTACTGAGTAAATTAATAATAAAACTGTAAACTGTAAACTGTACCTGTATACTGAAAGTACACTCACGAAATTTGAACAAAACACCCTAATATGAGAAATTTAGTTTGACAATACGGAAATCTCTGAGATCTTAAAATTATAAACTTGCCGATCATTGTTTATGCTCTTTCGCTGTGCTTAAATTAGGGGGCTCCACATTCTCTTTTATGAAATGAAACTATTTTCGTTCACATCCGTCAAACATCAATAATTGATTCTGATGGAGTATAGTTAACACAAATTACATAATTATAACATTCAATCACACAATACAAATACACACATTACACTTAGTTTGTCATTATATGGCCCATTAAATTAACTACATAATATTTACACTAAAATTGAAAACAATTCAAACAATACACAATTTATTACACATTCACACAAACCAATATATGATCAATAATCACAAAAGCAAAATCACAGAGAATCAACCATAAAAATATGTACAATTACTAAGTAAAACAACAATTTTTAAGGCGATAAATCCGGAGAAACTGATATAACTGACAAAACTTGGAGAAAGTAAAGCTACTTTTGGCATAATTTACATGTCAAAAAGGTCATTATTAACAACACGGTTAATAATATTATTTAATACTTTAAGCAGTACATAAACATACCTTTTATAATTTGCTGTATTGTTTTCAATAAAACTCGCGGCTGACTCATTACTGGGATATAATTTTTCAATGTTGTCTGTAGAGTTCTGCTTAAGATGTAGTTTAATATCAAAGTTCTGATGTAAATCATTTCCAACAGGAATAGATCGGTTATTGTTGCCTGATAAAATCATGAGGTTTCTCAATTGATTTCCAGCCTTCTGTAGTACATCATTATTTTGTGATTCAAGAAGTGTTGCTTCTAGATTATGCTGTACAGCTGGTTCGTCGAATTCACTATCCAGACTGTGATGCGGTTTTTGATATGAACATTTGACATCCTTCGTTTTATAGAGTTCACTGAACGTTCTGCCAAGTAACAAAAAATGTATTTCATTTCCTGAAAATAATAAAATAGTTAGCAAATTTTACCTATCAGTACTGGGTAGACTTTGTGTACATCGCAGTCGGCTTCTCTCTTTTTGCAAGCGCTATTACAAAAAAAAAAACAAATATATTACAATACTATATTTGAAAACAAAATTTCACCAACCATTTTGTGACTTCTATAACGCAACCTTGCTATCGTTCCCCGAGAATGTGCCTGTACTATCACAATACTAACCCTTAGTTTGTGGTACCAAGTCTTTTGTTTATACATTTTCCAATATGATTGAATAATTACTGCTGCACTCCATCGTTGACGGTTGCTCGTTAGTTTTTCTTGAGCTAGTGTCATTCTCCAATAGGATTGTATTGTTAACGCCGCACGTTTATAAAGTAAAAACTTATTTCGTTGAAGAATACCGCGAAACCATCTTTGGATTAAAACAATACTATCGATGATTTTTGTATGAAGTTTTATATCTAAGCGCATTTTTTGGGATTCCCTCATATAAATTTTTGTTGCACCTGTATGAAATATTAATTATTATGAAATGAACAAAAATTTTTGTAAATACTTATATATGTACCTGATACTGATAAGTTATATAAAAAATAAAACAAAAATTAGATGGTGCAACAGCCCATTGAAAACTATTACATAGTGACTTACAACTCTCAACCATTCCTGTATGCGAGTAAAGTTGTCAGGAATGAAGAGGACCTACAATTTTAAGCCGAATCCGAGAAAGCACTAATTTGAGAAAGCACTTTTCATGACAAGAATTACTCAAATCACACCCAAAACCATCACCTGATCCTTTATCAACCCTCAAGATCGATGAAGGGTTGCATATGGATACTTCACTTGTACTAGGAAAATATACTCCTAATCAAGATCTTATCATTATAGATGAGTCATTTTGGAGTATCGTGAAGGATTTTTGATGTTCTAGACGAAAATCCAATCACACCTGACACCGATGAAGGGTTGAAAATGGATACAATGCACTAACCATCATGCCACGAGTACTACGCATGAGTATTAGGGAGATTATTTTATTTCTTGCTATGGAAATGAAAAAAAATCGATAATTGGAGCTCTTACTTAATACCCATTAATGTAAAATACTCGCTCATGGCATGGTAAGATTTCTTGTTTAGAATATACGTAAACTTTATTTTTTTTTTCAATTCAACCCATTAGCTACCACTGTACTCAATTGAGTACAGTATTTTTGAAAATTTCAGTTTAATTTTTCTCGGAAAGTAGCTTTGATTTAAATTTCTCTGAATGTGAAAGCAAGCATGGAAATGTATTTGGACATTATGAATAATTTCTTTGAGGTTGAAAGCGATTTTGAAGTATTTGGTCAACGTTTGGGCCTTGTGTTTTTTATGTGAGGATGACTTGCTTGATTCCCATATTCCTGTTGACATACCAGTAGCAGTAGAGGTTTAAGTCACCGATGAATTTGCCAGTGAAGACGATATCCCACTTGCTTGGCCAAGGGATCTGAGAAAATTTCCTCAAGAAAATTTGTATTGGTGCCTAGACGAATACACAAGAATTCCTTTGGTTGCTAACGCCATGTCCCGCAATCGCTTCAAGGAAATCAAGCATTTTATACAATGCATGCCTTGATCAGATCGATAAAATGGCGAAGGTTCGACCATTGATAAAAATCAATTTGCAATAACTATCAAAAATTGTTTTTTTTTTCATGACAAACTATCGATTGATGAGGCTATGATCAAATACTTTGGTCACCATTCCGCAAAGCAGTTTATCCGTGGAAAGCATGTCCGTTTTGGCTCTAAGGAGTGGATGTTGTGCAGTAGCGATGGATATTGCTATAACTGACATATATTGCGGTGCCAAAAATGTAATTCCAAGCAATAAGTGTTTACCACTTGGATCTCGAGGGGTGCTTGATTTACTGGATGTAGTAAAAAGCCCAAGTGACCACATCGTTTTTTTGACAATTATTTTACCAGCCATGACCTTATGGCTACGTTACGTGAGAATAGAACAAAAAAATGTCAATTGAAATTCTTGAAGACGGTAATGAAGGCCAATCGTGGTTACTTTCATCACAAATTCGACAAAAAAATAACATTCTGTTCGCGCGGTGGAAAGATAATGCTGTTGTTACAGTTGCAACAAACTACGGCACCCTGGAACCTCTTGGAAGATTCAAACGATGGTCAGCAGCAGTAAAAGAGAGGGTAATCATTCCACAGCCAAAACCATTAGTGGCATACAACAAGGTTATGGGTGGGGTCGATCTTCATGACCAATTTGTGAACAATTACAGAATCAAAATAAAGGGTAGGAAATGGTGGTGGCCATTGTTCTCACATATGATCAACTCAATGGTGGTAAATGCTTAGCGACTCCATTGTTTGCAAACCAAAGAAAACCGCAATCTACTTTCATTTGACAGAACCATAACGAGGACTTATTTACATTCCGGGTCATCAAGAAAAGCACCAAATTTGTGAAAAAATTTTATTCACAGTGAAGGAGGACATTTCCCCACAAAAATTCAAAATCAACTACGATGCCGGATATGCCACAGCAGATTTCGATGGATATGTGAGAGGTGCCAAACTACTCTTTGTATCGAAGAAGAGTGCTTTAAAATATTTGATAACTAGGCAAGGAATGTACCCATATCTGACCAGTGTACTCGTTTGAGTATACCAATCTAAGGACCAAACTAAACAAAATATTTTTTTTGTAAGTGTATTTGTGGTCAAATAAAGAACTCATTAAACAGGATTTTAAAGGTTTTTCATTGATCATTATTTTTAAGGTGCTTGGTCTTTAATGGGTTAAAGTATCAATAACTGAAGAGTTTTTCTGACAAATGAATTGCAAGGTAAAAGTTTACATTATCGTTTTTGTAACTTTATACGAGTAAAATGTAATTAAGTGTTACTCTTCATAAGATATTAAGAAATAAAATTGAGTATATTTTTAAAAATGTAGCGATTTTAACTACATGACGAAGTTTATGCACTTAGTCGTTCGTTGTATACAAATGATCCTAAAGGAAGTGCGATTATCCTTTAATTATTAAAATTTCTTACGAACAATACAAATATGTCTTTATTGTGTACGTTTAGAAAAAATGTACGTACCAAGTTGATAATGCTGTTTATTTAAATCCATAGTACTGAGGAAATCTTTGACATCCTTTTGCGAACTAACCAAACCTTTTGGAAGTAATATTCGGTAGAGTTGAATAAACTCTTCATAAGTCAGTCGTACATTATAACCAGCTCTTCGTATTCGAACAGTTTCCAACATACCAGTATATCGCAACTAAAATTTGATAAATTAAAATGTCGTTCTATGTTATTTACAAATATCTGTATTACTTGTCGTACGACAGTCGTTTCGTCAAATTTGTTTGGTATTTTTTGTGCATTTGATTTAATGCATCGTATGAAAAATGGATTCGCCTGCAAAGAAATATAGCATTATTAGAAATAATGTTGTAGTTCCCAAATTTAGAATTTACCTGATTAAGAGTATCCATAAGGGCGGTAAGTGAATTTTGAAACTGGGCTGTTACCGTAAGGGGCTGCTTTCGAGTTTTGATGCCTGTTTGATTGAATAAATTCGTGCCAGCTGTCATCATTTTAACAGTTTGAAGATTTTTTAGTCCTTTCTTCGGTCTTTCACGTGGACGGAAGGATTTATTTTTCCTATACAACAAAATAATTTAAACAATAAGAAAAGAAAATAAAAAAAATATGTATGTAAAAAAGATTCACACGAAATTTTAGTGTTATTTATTCAAAAAAGAAATGCAAGAGTAAAAGAATCATAAAAACACATAACAAACAACATTTGAAATATTTTAAAAGCTTCAATGAAAAGAAAGAAAGAAATAATCTTACTGAACAATTTGCGAAGCTTTAGCCATAACTTCCTGACTGGAACGCTCAAATCTTGAATAATTTTTTGAAAACAATTTGTTAGAACTGTTTTCCATGACGCCAGCTTGACTGCTCTCGTAGACAAGTTTACCATCAGGAAAATTTTTATTATTAAATGCAATACTTGACCATGATCTTCTGGTGTTACGGCACGCATTAGTCGGCAGATGATTTGGTGCATTAGGTAACTCATTTTTAATGTTACTTTTTTTACTACACGAAAACAGATTTAAAAAATAAGTAAATAAATAATAATAGAAATTAAAAAAAAAACGATGCAAAAACATAAAAACTATTAATAATTAAAACTGAAAAATGTAATCTAAATGAAATGAATTAAGAATTCAATATTGGCTTGCAAACAACATAAGAATCAACACCATGCAATGGAAAACTGAGCAGCAAAAATATAATTTGTTTTTTTACACTCAACACTGCTATTTGTTTAACTTACGCAATTCTATTTATTGTTAGATTTACAGATGAAACTGTCACTAGATGGCTGTATCGTAAATGTATAATGAGTACACAAAAGAAAATGTCCAATTGATAAATTTTACTAATGTTTTTTTTTGTTTTTTTAGGTTTTGTTGTTAATTTTGAAATGTGCATATATATTTATAGTCAGTTAAAAAATTAACAATCTTCCAGCCAAGGAACTTAATGCTTTTCTGTTGTTATTATTTTGTATTATTATTTTTGTAATATTCTATATTTTTATATTAAACGTTTTTTTTATGGAAGAAAAAAAGAAACAGCCACAGCCAGAGTTTGGATGCAAGGTTAAGACGTATACGGGAAAGTCTTTTACAGACAATACGGATTTTGGTAAAAGTTGGCTTACAATTTTCCGAATTTGCTGTAACTTTTCCACCTGATCTGATTTTGTATCATTCGTGTATTTGAGATAATACAAGTTATGGAAAATGTCACAAACCGATTTAATTTATATTTCTGATTCTTGTTAAATTACATTTTTTTTAGCAAATTCGTATTCTTATTAATAACTTAATTTTTAAATTAATACTTTACAGCTGCCGTCTAAAAACCATTACAACAAAATTGTATCGCTATGCAAAATATTGTTTTAACAAGACAATAATTAATAATAATTATTATTTCGAAAAAATGTTTTTTTAGGTAACATTTGTTTTATAACAATTTAATTTAATTGTCCTTCACTTGTATTTCGCAAATGAAAGAAAAAATCTTTAATTGGTAACGTATTGTTCTTCGATAAAGATTCCTTAAAAAAGAAATTTAGGAAAATCGATGAAAAAGTTGTTCGGTTTACAGCTGGCCTTAAGGCCAACAAATATAAAAACTGTTTTTCCAAGTGGTATCTCTGAATAATAAATAAAATTGTTTCGACATTTGTAAACAAATATTTTACAGAGTGTAAATGTCGGTTACTATACTCGTTCTCAATGATATCGCATTTGTAAGTCTGATAGATAAAGCAATTTGTTCCCACATACATCTTCTCGGATTAATAATAAACTCCAGAAGCATCATAGAAACAAAAGAATTCTTAATCACCAGCAAAACGGCTTTCGCACCAAAAGGTTTACTTGATATTTGCAAGAAATTGTTCACCACCAATGAACAATGGGTCTCTGTTTCTCAATATTATAATTTTTGTTTAATTGAAAGGATGTACAAACATTTTTAAGCTGTTGTAGAGGTGAATTTCACTATTTGGTATGCAAAATGATTTTTAAGAATTTGTTATTTAGCAAGGCCTCGAGGAATTCATTTAAAGGTGGTTGCCATGTAATTTACTTAATTTAGGGGTAAATTATAATACTGCTGCCTATCTGGTCGGCACAGTTTTTAGAAGTCTCGAAAAAATAATATTTTTTATCATGAAGCAAGATAGAATGAACTATACGCTATGAAGATTAAAAGTAGGTTGGACCTCTCCGTTAAAAGAGTGAAGCAAGTGTTGAAGGCAAATTATAAGCTTCGTTGTACAAAAAGGATAAAAGAATCACAGCTACAACAACCTCATAAAGAAGAAAGATTATTGTTTATAAGAAATCATATTATATGGCCTGAGAGTGAGAGAGTGGGAATCTCTTATTTTTAGCGACGAAAATAAAATTTAATCTGGATAGCCCCCCCCCAATTTTTGGTTTAGCTTTATAGTCGCTTATGTTAAAATGGTAAAATTCTTTTGATGTTTGTACAACACAAAATTACAAGTTAAAAAAACAGAGACATTAGAATAAGCCTCGGATGTCGGTGAATATATTATTTTTGCGAATTGTGTTCCTTAACGACTTGAAGCTAGTAGAATCTGGAGTTTCCCATGGACTTTATTTAGTCCTGACCGTAATTGCATCGAAAAAGTTTGGGAACGACAGCAATTAACAATGCATGGTTGGAAATTAACAAATCCTTTAAAAATAGATAAGTCCTCCAATAAATTGATGCCAGATACGATTACTAACTAAAGTACTAACTTTTAATTAAGTAGATAATAAGGTGTTAAAAGGAAACAAATATTGACTGTATTTTTTCCTACAATTATTGAAAAATAAACTTCTCTATCAGGAGAAATTGAGAATAACCGGATCATTCTTTTGTATTTAAGAAAGACTTCTTTTATCAAACGTTTAGTGAACATAAACTTTGGAAAACTTGTGATGCTTGTACATATTTCGGTCACTGTATTTAACCCTTCTATTGAGCGTCAATTCAAAAAAAGATTGCGAATATAATGTAGTCCTAAAGATCAAAATTGTTAAGTTTAACTGTAAAGCGAGTCATATACCGGACACGCTGTGTATATAAAAACATATAGAATAGAAACTTTTTAATCTGCTAGTAGTATAGCGTAGATCTATATTTTGGAGAAATTGTCTGTTTTATTTATTCTTGATATTAATTTCAAGGGATTCTATTTACAGAAACGGAACAATTTCTAACAGATTTGTTTGTGAATTATATGGAAACCATTCATAGATTTCACATCCACACTTTGAAGATTTAAAATTTGATATAATGTTTATTCGTTTTAATTTTAAGGAAAATGAATACTAAACACGCACATAAACATTAGTCACAAAGAGGCTTGCTCATTTTTATCAATACGCAAAAATTAAAAAAAAAACTTTGTCATTGAATGTGTTTGTAATGCACATATCAAGGGTAGAATCCAATCAACAAACATTATGCTTTAAGCTCCGGGAACTTATTTTGTTATTTTGGGAAGTTACAATAACTATTTCCGTTCAATTGTGCTGAAACAATCCTTAATTAACTAAGAACCAAATGATTATTCTTCACTTATCTTTCAGAAGGTTGCTTATATGGAAGACAAACAGGGTTAGATAACATTTTTTGTAAATTTGTAATCAGAATTATTTTCAAAAAAAAAAGAGTTTAACCAATTTAAATATAACATATGTTGTTCAAAATTTCTATACAGTTTTAATACAAAATAGAGCACCACAGACGGCAAAGTGAATATAGAAAATTACGGTTTTAGCAGTTTTAAAGAATGTATCGTTAATTGACTTTCAAATCAATAGAACTTACTGGCATCTTTACAGATTCATAATATGTTTTAACACGAGGATCACAATATGCTTGAACACAGTCAAGGATTCACAATAGCCGCTTATTAAAAAAAAAGTATATGCTCAAGTAGTAAATAGGGGCGATGCGAGAACTAACAAAGCAGCTCTATTTTTTCTTCACAATTGCACGCATTGGTCGGTATGTCTTTGTTTTATTACAACTTGCTTATAATACAATGCATTTTTTCTTTATCGAAACAAACAAATATTTATAATATGATTTTAACTCAATGCAATGGTGGGTTGCAAGTGTTAAAGTTGTTATGTTATTTATTATCATATGAATAATTGCAAACATTTCTACATACCTTAAAATTATGTCGTTTTGCTGGCGATAACGATTCTTGCCACTATATTTGTTCAAAGCATAATCAGTCCTTTCTTTTCTATGTTTGCTGCCAGCATTTCTAAATGCAAAATAACTACGAAAAAATGCGCGTATAATAGCCCAACGGAACACAGCAACCGGATCGGCCCCAACGAGCTCTCGTACGAAGGCCATGCTAGAATTTTTTAGTACGCTGACAATATCTTGACGCATAAGGTCTAAGTTCTTTTCTCTCATTTCCGCAACCTATATGCAAAAAAATGCTTAGTTTACAGAATTTGTTTATTAGATTTAATGATAGTACCTGGTACTTCACTTTTCCCGCATAATGCTTTATTATAAAGGCATTTTCTTTTCGTTGCGGTTTTTCATAGAACTTATTGTCCTTATGGACGCTATTGAATTTCTGTAGAAGTGTTTCATTGGTAGCCCCAGGAAAACTGTTCAAAACAAGAGATTTTAGTTTAAAAATACTCATTACACTTAAATATTCAATTGATCATATTTACTTGCACAGATCATCCAGGATGCATAGTAACCCTGTTGGTTTTGATTCAAACAGGTGTAAACATCCAGAGTTGTCCATAAATTCTATATCACTCCATTTAATATCTTCACGTTTGTATTCATTTTGCTCGTATTTGAAAACATGCTTTTTAAATAATAATTCCAAAATGAACAATAATTAATTTTATTACATAAATTAAACATTTACCAAATTAAAATAGTATTGTAAATGTTCGTTGGCATAATTAATACAAAGTTGTTCAAAACTATTCTGTGGACCAAAATCTTCAAATCCAAAGATATCAAGTACACCGATTGAGTGACCAGTATGAGGGGTCTGATCTTTGTTTAGTAAGGCATGATTAACCTATAAATATATAAATTATAAAATGAGTTTATATTATAAAAAGAATGTTGCTGGTGTTTTTGGAAACGAAGCCACATTCTTAAAAAGTCGTATTCTTACACTGTAACCATTAATAATAAACAACATATATGCACATAACTTGCAAAATATAATGTACTTACTTGCAAGACAATCCAATCAAACAAAGCTCCATACAAACATTTGGCCAAAGCATCTCTGGCTGCGATTGCTTCGGGTAACTTATATTGCATTATGAGTGTCTCTCCACTGGCTTTAACGCGTTTCGATGTTAACGCCGCTAACAGTGTATCCTGTTTAACTTTCAACAACTCTGATATAATGGCCACAACATCTAAGTTTCGCACTTGCACACTTTCATCGTGATGGTATGTTGATTTTTTTGGAAAGAATTCCACATTACCAAGAAGCAAAACTGCTGATAATACATTAAATAATCGACGCTGTTTTTCGGATGAAAATCCAACCATCTCCATGCTTTGTTTGAGACGAGAAAATTCATATTTTTCATTACAATTCTCCAATGTTAAATTTTTGGAGTTTAAGTAGTTGTATTTATCCGCTGGGAGTAGATACAAGGATTCACGCTCTGCATCTGTTGCACCTGATAGCAAATAGTAGAAGACATGATAGTTTCTTTCATAGGGTCCCTGTAACGCAAATAAAAAAAACATAATTTATATTAAATGTATGTTTTAAACACTTTATAGTTACATACCTGTGATACTATTCGACTTTTTTCTAATAAATACTTTTGGACAATTGCTCCTTGAACCATTCCATTTTCTCTATAATTAACCTTTTCGTGACAGAAAAAACAAAAAGCTTATAGTACGTTATTATTATAAATAAAGTCATATTACGTACTTGGATGAATTTTCCAAATCTACTAGAGTTATTGTTGTGGGCTGTTTTGGCATTGCCAAATGCTTCAAGAACTGGTCCAGCACTAAGTATGGTTTGTTCTACACCGGATCCATGTGATCCTTTTTGTGACAGAGCAGTTAAATGGTGAAGCAGAAAATTTGTGCTTTCTGTTTTTCCTGATCCACTCTCACCGCTTATAACGATACACTAGAAAATACAATGTTTAAAAATGTTTAAATATATGTTATATAAACAGAAAAATAAACTCACTTGATTTCTATTCTCTTTAAGCATTGAGTAATATGCATTGTCCGCAATGGCAAATATATGTGGTGGTAAAATTGGGCCTATTCTTTGATTTTGATACAGTCTTACATATTTTGGATTATAAATAGGATAGAACTTGAACGGATTAACTGCGATGAGTATACTCCCGACATAAGTATAAATATATCCGGCTTCGAACCTTTGCCTTAAGTTTTCCAACAGAGTAGATTCATTTAAGTCTGTTTGAGGAGAAAAAAAAATTGTTTTTTTCCTTTAATTGTATAGATATTTCTGAAACATAATGTTTGTAAACTCTCGAATAAGTTTATTGTCCATATTTTTGGAGCGATTGTATTGAATTATTACACTTGCTATAAAATAACTTTATTATATTCAATCAAAAATATCGAATAGCTTAAATATTTGTTTATCAATTTTTTTTGTATGCATTACTTCTGAAACAATTCTACTGCTGTGCATGTTGTTCTTCATCGAACAATAAATTCTTTATACTATTCTCTTATATATTTATACCTGAATTGTTTCAATTGAATCTTGGGTAGAAATGTGGAGAGAAGTATAAAATCTGATTGTTTGATGGGACAAATTTCAACAATTAGAAATTCCGATTGATAGCCGTGCTTGAGAAACATTTGTTTTCAAAGATTTGGAGACGATTCTCGAAGCGGAAGCAGATGCAGGAAAAAGAAATTCAATTAAAAGAAATAATCCATCGTATAGCAGATATTCACCTAGAGTATATAAAGGACAAATTAACGGCTAAAGACATTTTTGGTAAGTTGCTTCGCAAGTTTTTTGCGGAACAGGTTACTGAGCCTCAAGTGTTCAGAATGAGGAGACATGCATCAACAACTCCTTAAATTTGACAAGTTGATTCGAGATTTGAGTTCAACAGAAGCAAAATTAGAAAATGCTGAAGTTGTTTGTCACCTATTACGTACATTGCCAACTTCATTAAACACACTATTTAGTTAAGTTTAGTTTATTGGTAATTGTTACTAACACATTAAGATAAATCTTATAAGGTAGTGAAAGTTTATGAATAAATAATATATGATAACATTTTGGAAAAGATTGAAATATAGAAGTTGACAATTGATTTTGTCAAAAAGTCGGATCTTAGATAAAACTAAAAAAATCAGATCCAGAAATTCAAGAATCAGTAAGAATCAATAGCAATATATACGAAGAGAAAAATATAATGCTTCAATTGCGAAAAGCTTGGGCACAAGCGTTTTGAGTGCAAAAATCGAAGAGAACAAAATGAAAAAAAAATATGTTGGAAAAGCCAAAATAAGTACAACTGATGCTGAAAAGTCTAAAAGATGAAGCTCAAAGTTATTAACATTTTTACTTGGATTCCGGAGCAACCGACCACATAATCAATGACGCACAATATTTGATGATGTGTAAGACATTAGAAAATCCAATTCAAATATCAGAGTGCATCCAATCGCAACTAAAATTGGAGCTATATCAGGAAATTTATACGTTAATGAGAAGAAAAGTACTGGTGATATCGAAGATGTTTTATTCGTAAAAGAATTATCTTGTTTTTTAGAAAGGAAAACATCTCTTGACTGGGGCTGTTAGCAATGATAAGCTGTATGAAGTATGCATTGAAGTTCACAAATTTGGGTTTTCTGGTATGAGTACTGCGAAAAGTCTTGGTTTATGGGACACTCGAATATTGCTGAAATTTTAAAATTGAAGTATGCTGGAACGGTAGATGGCTTGTATATACTGGAAAACGATGACAAGGACTTTTTGTGAGTCTTGTGTAGCCAGAAAACCACATCGAAGTCCAAATAAAAGTATTTTAGAGCTAATTCAAAGGGACGTTGTTGGACCCATAACACCAATAACTTATGATGGCAAGAGGTATGTTGTCATATTTATTGATGATTTTACTCATTTTGCAGTGGCTTACTTGATGAAATGCAAAAATAAAGTGCTTAGTAAATTCATTGAGTATACATCTTGTTTGAACCCTGTCTCAAATAAAATTGTCATAGCAAGTGACGTAATTTTAATGATGACCATCAAATACGTAAGCGAATCAGCAAACTACCTGTGAGATTCAAGGAATTTGATATGACAACTCACATTGTCTATGCTTTAAATGCTGAAAGTTTTGTTGATAATGTGCCAACCTCAATTGATGATGCAAAGAAGAGCAACGACTGGAACAAATGAATGAGATTGAGGAGGTGTTAACATCTTTGAAAGAAGCTCATACCTGGACGTTAACAGATCTTCCTATTTCAAAAAGGCCATAGGCAATAAATGGTTATTCAAAATAATGCCACAAGTTTTGCCCAACGGATTGATTTCGACTATACCGAAGCATATGCTCCTGTAGCAAAACTAACGACTGTACGAGTAATTTTAGCTGTAGCGAACAAAATTGGCATTTATATTCATAAGATGGACGTGAAGTCTGCATTCTTGAATGGCAACATAAATAAAGAAGTCTATATGCTGCAACCGGAAGGTTTTGAAACAGGCAATCTCGTTTGCAAATTAAATAAATCATTGTATGATTCAAAATAAGCTTCAAGAATGTGGAACCAGCGATTTCATAAACTTATCAATTCAATTGGTTTCCGAAGAACAAATTCAGGCTATTGTCTTTAAACAAGAATAAAGAAAGAAAACCAATTGTTCATATTGATTTATGTCGATGACCCATTAATCGTTGGAAAAGAAGAAAAAGAAATAGACGACGTAAAGAAAGTTCTATCCAAGGAATTTCAAATGAAAGACATGAATGAAGTTCAACATTTCCTTGGCATACACATCAAACGAAGTGCAAGCGGAATGACGTTGAGTCAAAAGGAGTATTTGAAAAATTTGTTGACGAGGAATGGAATACAATTTGCAAATGCCCAAAGGTAACAAAATAGACACTAAATACCTGTACAAAGAACTGATTGGTTGATTACACAGAAACTCACTGGAAACATTTAAAACGCATTTTAAGGCATATCAAGAAAACCAAAGACTATATTCCAAGACAGATGACGGATTGTCTTTGCAAGGTTCACAGGAACGGATTGGGGAAATGACATAAATCACCGAAAATCTATCTCAGGGTATGTGTTCAAAGCTTTTAATAAGCTGTTAGCTGTAACTTTATGTAATGCCGAATGGGAAGGAGTCCGGCTAAAAACTACTTTGTGATCTTGGTATACAAGTAGACACCATTCACATATTCCAAGATAATCAAGCATACATCAATATAGCAGACGAACTAAAAGAGCACAAACGAATGAAGCATCATGACATAAAATTTAATTTTATAAGACATGCTATTCAACTCGGGAAAATTAAAATATCATTCATACCTTCCTACCTTCGAAGAATCAGATAGAAGATATGATGACAAAGGCTTTACCTAAAGCTCAAATTAATGAATTACAAAAACAGTTAAGAATTTATGATCAAATTGAGGAGGAGTGTTGGATTATTACACTTGCTATAAACTTACTTTATTATATTCAATCAAAAATATCGGAGCATTTGCCGATTGATGTGGATTCATATTTTTCCCAACCCACTAAAAAATATAAAAACAATATAACTCCAACTCCCTTATGTGGTTACCCGGAACTTTCAACTACAACAAATACAAAAAATCCCAAATTTATAGTGATATCTCCTAAATCAAATGAAAAGCCCATATCGCCCCTCAATCCCTTCCTGTTAAAAAAGCAATTGACAATATATCCAAAGAATATGAGCAAATTTCTCAATTGCGTGACGGAAACCTTCTACTAGCAGAAACTAGCAGAAATATTCCTTAAAGTTAACAATCTTGCTAACTCTTGCCCAGTCATTGTAAAATTGCACGAAAAAACTTAACGAATCAAAGGGCATTGCATATGCCCCTTGTTTGATTAATGTCCTAAACGCCGAAATAATTAAAGAAATGAAGTGCCAAGGAGTAAAAGATATTTACAAATTAAGCAAAACTGAGGATGGCAAACAAAGACCTTTGATTTCTACTACACCCGAAAATCTGTTGATATTGGCTTTTACAAAGCAAAAGTCACTGAGTACATACCAAATCCAATGCGCTGTCGCAGTTGCCAACTTCTCGGTCACACAAGTAAACGGTGTATGGGAGAGGCAAAATGCGATATTTGCAGTTTCCCTCCCCACACCCCAAAACCTTGCAATAGAACTATGTGTGCAAATTGCTCACAAGCTCATCCTCTTCTAAAACTTGTCCTGCCTATGTAGAAGCAAAAGAATTGTTTACAATAAAAACCCAAAAAAATGCACAATGGCTGAGACAAAAAAACAATAAATATTCTTCAAAACACTAATATTACCGCAATTTCCACCGATTATCCTTCAACTTCTTCCAAATCAATCAATCTCAAGAAACCAAATCCAAATTCAACTCAAGAATCAAAAATACCCGATCCAACTTCTTTATCTAAATTTTCCAAAACTCAAGAAACAAATTCAAACAACTCATTACCACACTGCCTCATTCATCTGATGATCCCAAACTCACTCACCTAATGAACAAAATCAATCTTTTTTATCAAAAGTAACTCAAGCATTGCTCAAAAAAAATTACTACTATATATTACTCGATATGCAATAACAACTCTAATCTCGAACTACTACTTGACTCCGCTGATCGGGAATTGGGTCAGTTGATCGGATATAGGGTCAGCCGAGCTCTCCGAAGAGAGCCAAAATCCTTCAATGGAATATGAAAGGTTTTATTAATAATTATAATAAATTGTGTATTGTTATTAAAGAATTCCTGTCAAGTTTTATTTCTCTTCAAGAAACTCACTGTACAGCTAATTTCAAGCCGAATATACCCACAATGTAACCACCTGTTCCCCTGACTTGTATCCAAGACTATCATGGATTGCATAGAAGATCAAGGGCAAAAAACCATAGCCCGAGCGAAATAAATAACGTTTTTGCAAGAACATGGTCAAATCTTTCCCAAGACTATAACTTTTCTTCGGCTTTCAAAAGTAATAAAATTCAATCATATATTGAAACACCCATTTCAAAAATAGAGCTCGAAAGCTGCCTCTCCAAATTAAAAGGCAAAACTCCCAGCAGAGATCGGATTTCCAACCCGATGCTGAGAAACTTCCCAACAATAGCTAAATCCAGACTTATACAGTTGTACAACAACATCCTTGAGACAGGTATTATTCCACAAATCTTGTTGCAAAAACACAGCTGTGGTTTCTAGAATCAAAAAAAAAAACTATTAAGATCCAATTAAGTCGCTTTTAAAGCTAACAAAGGCTGTGATGACACGCCCTGCTACACCTCGATTATTATGTGACAAAAGCTCTATTGGCTCGAAACCATGGGACTATTTTGTCACTTGACTTCGAAAAGGCTTTCGATAAAATTGGTATTTTTCAAGTCTTAAACAAAATTAAGGCCTGGGGTATAGGCCCGAAGATATTTCATTATATAAAATCTTTTCCGACAAATAGAAACATTTGTGTCAATACAAACAATTGCTTTTCTAATTATTACTCTTTACAGAATGGTATTCTGCAAGGGTCTCCGTTATCAGTAGTACTGTTTTTTATGAAATAAGTTATATAATATCAAACTATCCACATTGATCATTGTATCTACGCAGATGATGTCTACATATTATGCAGGCATAACAGTCTTGTAGAACAACAAAACATATTTTCCAACGTTCTCAGACATTTTAACTTGGTCTGATACTTCCGGAGCAAAATTATCTATAGACAAATGCAAAACATTACATATGTACGAGTATATGCCGTAAAAAATCTTGTAAAAAATATACTTTTAAATTTAATAATGTAAACATACAAATGTAAATACGTTAAGTATAATAGGTATTATTTTTAGTGATAGACACAAATAGACCTACAAATTTCAATGAAATCCGTACATGTATTGGAATAATGTATTTTTCTGAATTGCATACAGTTTCACAGTTGGATTTATAATGGTCAAACCAACCAGTCTTTCGCTGCAATATAATAAAAGAAGCCATGAGCCGAAACAGCTTCAAACTTATCAAATCGTTTTAACTCGTACATGCATGTGATAACAGTACAATTGATCCCAGCGAGAAGTTTGCTAAAGTCTCAACTTTAAACAAGAATTTTATGCAGTTCGGAGTATTTTCCCATCACCTTTCAATAGACGAACAAATGATACCCTACTATGGCCATCATTCTACAAAAGTGTTTATAAGAGGAAGGCCAATTCGTTTTGAATACAAATATTGGGACCTGTGTTCTCACGATGGATATTTATATCAATTCATTCCGTATGGTGGTGCAATTGCTGATAATTCCCCTGGATATGGCTTGATGTTGTTTTGAGACTTATTTCTAATATAGATGTTCCAGACCAACAGTTACTTTTGAAAATTTTTTCACGTCGCACAAACTGATTTGTCGTCTCTCAGAATTGGGTTACTTCGCAACAGGTAATTTTAACTTACCATTTATTTATACTAAACAATTAATTTCTTTTATATCAATTTACAGGCACTGTTCGTGAAAATAGAACTAGTAAAGCAAATTTGACAGAACCCAAACAAAATAGAGGAACTATGGATTTTGTATTCGACAAGGAAAATGGAATTGCCACTGTTCGTTGGAACGATAACTCCATTGTAACAGTTCTTTCAAATGATTTGATGCACCAACCAATCACCCAAGCAAAACTGTTTGATAAAAAAAAGGAAACACGTCAACATTCCCATGCCCAATGCAATCCATTAATATAATTCCACGATTATGGGAGGAGTGGACTTGTTTGATAATGCTATCAGCAATTACAGGATAAGGATTCGAGGAAAGAAGTGGTACTGGCCACTTTTATCAAATGCATTGGATGCAGCATTGGTAAATGCATGGCATTTGCAAAAAGTTTGCAAGGGAAACATTAATGTTACAACTTGAATTTAGGACATAGGTAGACATAGACTCCTTACTGCGATCATCAAATATTCCGCCAACACATCAAAGGGAAGGAAACCCCAACGAAATGGTTCGATTTGATGACACAAAACATACAATAATAAAAATGGAAAAGCATCTTCGATGTCGAAATGTTGTTGCAAGAAGTGTAAGATCCCAATTCATCCGAAATGTTTTGATCCATACCACACAAGAACCTATTCTTCATAATAATATGTATCATCATGAAGTTTAAAGCACACAACCCATGGTAATATTTTATACGTGTTCACTTTTCTAAAAACAATATTCAAAATAAAGCTTGTACCTACATTTTACAACAAAACAAACTCGACATTTTGTATTAATTCTGCTACACCTTTGGGTTAATGTTGCGAAAACGCAACACGAATTTTCAGGAAAACTAGAAGGTTTTTAACTTTTTTGTGAGATTTCACTAAGTTCAGATATAAATAGACAGCATATGAAATTTCAAGCTTCTAGCTCACCTGGAACTTGTAGCCGCCGGAAATGAGTTAAAGGATCTTGCACATGAGCTACGAACTACGAACTGCATATTTTGACTTTTCTTTCACATGGGCTTTATTTCTATTCGCTGACAGCGACATCGTTTTGATAATCCGATCTTTCACTTTTAAGTGCATTATCATTGCTCTCTCTTTATATACTGATTGGCTTTTCAGTAAATTTTTCTTTCCTACCAAAACTGTTATCTTTCCATAGGATGGAGGGCACAGTACAATACGAAATTTCGAAATTTGAAATTAATTTGCTTATAAGTTCCTTGCTCCACTTATAAAGGCAACGCAAAGAATCAAAGAAAGTCAAGAAAAATAAACGTCAAAACCATCCAAGACAATCCTGAACCCACAACTCTGAGTGTTAAGACTTTTTATAGTATTTCTATTTCACCTACTTTTTCTTTCGCACTTATATGCGTATTTCTAGAAACGTCTGAGTGTAATAACACACTTAAAAATAATAACCCATATCAACGAATAGTTTTAAGCCCAACACTAACAATTCACACCAACATGTTCACCGCGTATGCCTAGCCTGAATCTGAAATTTTTTCTGAAATGACCTCCCAGGGGGTAACGGATGTGCACAAGTTCACCAGAAAAATCAACGAGAAACAGATTCCCACTGGAATTACGTTGTTCACATTTGACCTCTACCAACCATCGACCACGATGAAAATTGATTTCTATAAAGAAAAGGTTAAAGAATACATCCCTAACCCAATGCGCTGTCGCAAGTGCCAAATTTTTGGTCATACCACCAAAAGGTGCTCCAAAGATAAAGTCTGTGCAATTTATAATCTCCCACCTCATGAAAACGCCCCCGAAAGTTGTGCACATGTGATGTGCGTAAACTGCGCCCAACTGCAGATTCTCATCCGTTAAATGCCCCAAATATATACAAAAAAACAAAGACATTTTAACAATAATAATAATAATAAATGTAGCATGCCCGAAGCCGCCAAACGTCTACGTATATAAAATTAGTAATACAACTCATAAAAAAAAACTTTATACCCTCACCTGTAAATAATAAGCTGATCCTTTGTCGAGACGCTTGGACCATGGGAAAGGCCCAAGCTCCTCGACTACCGGGCAGCGGGGTCGAATTATTAACAATAACACACAACCGAAAATAAAAGTCAACCGCACACTTCAAATCCAAAATGTATTGAAAGTTCTCAATGAAACATGAAAGGATACTCAAATAACTACGATGAGCTTAATATTCTTATAAAGGAACATTCATCGTGATTTATTTCTTTGCAATAAACGCTCTGTTCTCTCCAATCTACTCATGTTGTTCCAAAATCGTATATGGGATACTTTCATAATTTTCCAACAAACGTTACGAATAAACAGGTAGCAATTAACTCTAATTTACTTGTCCTTGCTATAGAAATATAATCTGGTATTAAATTAACAATCGCTTCTATTTACAATTTACCTGATCAAAATTTTAACAAAAATGACCTAAGATATTCTCTGTCATGTAAACACCCCTGTTTTACTAACAGGAGATGTAAATGCTTGGAGTGAACTGCTCCATTATAGAAGATTTCATTCTAAGCTCCAACCTCGCATTCTTAAATGATGGTTAGCCCACGCATTTATCAACCCACAATACTGACTCTGCTCTCTGCTTCTAAAAGCAGCAACTTCCCATACCTTAGACGACCTTCACAATAGTGGCCACTTTCCACTAATTACAACCTTTGATTTAGGAATATTCAATACAAAAGTTATTAACTCTAACAAATATATAACAGATCGAACAAGGTGGGTTATTTTTTGCTTTAACATAAATATATACATGGCAAATAAACCCATATATGCAGATTTAATCAAAGAAGCCGCATTATTGGTAAAAGCGATTCGATATTCTCCTAACTTTTCAATACCGCACTATAATATTAAAATACATTAAATAGTTGTACCGTGGTGGTCTCCGGAAATAGCTAACCTTAGATTAATGAGGTAAATGCTTGGAAAAAGTTTTAAAAAAACCATAATAAATTAAATTAGTTGAAAGCTGCCTTACTAAACTCAAAGACAAAACCCCAATTCTGGATAGAGTGGCTTACCCGATGCTGAAGTTATATAACAATATTTTTTCAACTGAAGTTATACCTCTGAGTTGGAAAATTGCTTGCGTCATTCCAATTCCAAAACCTAAAAAAGACATAGCCTACATTAGCCGCTACCGTCCAATTTCTCTTATCCCTTCCTTATCTTATCCCTAAATATTCTAGGACTTACTTTTAATAAAAATATAAATGGAATGATTGCATAATAAATCTTAAATTGAGCCTGGCTGATAGAGGAAATATTATAAGTTATTTAGCATGTAAGAAAAGTATGTGCCCATGCAGCGAGGAGTATCAACTTTTTCCCACCACCCCAATTAAAAACATACTAGCAGAAGCAGGACTGCCCTCAATCGATTAACAAATTATAATAACAAGAGGAAAATGCTTTGTTAAACTTTCGTTCTCAGCCAGTTCTATAGCTGAAAACTTTTTCAAGTCTGAAATTCGCCGGCTTATTCCTAAAAGAATAGCATCTGCAATATCAACAATTGTTGAAGTTGCAACTGATTTGAAACTTCCATCAAGACATTACTCCAAGTATAGGGTCAGTCATCTTACGTTTCTTTTATGGTTGTATACACGCTTGAACAACCCAACACTGGAAACAACGCTTAGAGTAGATGCCGATTTTGTCATTTCATTTTTTCAGATGAATCTCATTTGGATCTTGGCGGGTATGTAAACAAGCAAAATTGTCGCATTTGGGGCACAGAAAACCCGCACGCATATATTGATAAGCCGATACACCCAAAACGAGTTACTGTTTGGTCCAGAGATATAATTAGGCCATTTTTCTTCGAAAATGAGCAAGTAATTATTGGGACATGTTAAACGAATTTTTGTTCACAAAAATTGAAGAAAAGGATATTGGAAAGATTTGGTTTCAACAGGACGGCGCTACGTGCCACACAGCCGAAGCTGTGTTATTTGGCGGACCCTTATAAGGCCTTGCATCCACCTTGGACATTCAGAGTCTTCTTTTATTCTAGAACCTAACTTCATTCGAAAAGGTATTATTGGCAAAAGATACTTCCGTGCTATCTCCAGCGAACTTAAATCAAAAGGATAGTCTTTTATTTTCACCGACGACGAGTCAAAAATAAGCGAAAGCGTCTCATTCGCTGTTGTTGAAGAGAATGGATTATAAACGCTATCCGTAATAATAAATACAATGTTTCCGTTATAAACAAAATTAGAGACATTCTCATTCGTTCACCAAAAAAACATAAAGTAATGCGAACCCTCGGTCACACATGAATTCAAGGAAACAGAAATTTCATAAGACATCGATTAGGTCAAACATCCTCCACTCACCAACATCTGCTCCGTAAAGAAAACCCTCCGAATTGCACAATATCTAACGCAGTCATCGATATAAAACACATTTTGTGCTAAGGACAATGTTCACTACCTAGTTCCATCATAAACGATATTCTTAAAAATAAATCTATTATATCCATTTTAAAAGCTCCAACCATAGAAAATATATTAATAATTAATGAATTTACAAAAGCATCAAATATTTTTATATAAATTGTATCCATATGTAAATATTATCTAAAAAATAGAGCCGTTAGTCCCTGCAGCTTGTGCTCTCTAAACAATATTACCATTGTAGTTATATTATCTTGTTAATAAATAATAATAATAATTATATTTTACTATTCCTTATATTGATCGATTGTAAGGTTCAAAAAAACAAACATGCAGAAGGACTACGTTAAACCAACTAGCTTCATTATGTATGGCGATTGAAGTATAGGGTAGAATCACCATCCATTCTATTTAATTAGTTTGTAACATCGGTGGGCCTATTGAGACATGCTGACTAATTTTAAAACTAAAAATTATGTAAAACATAACATCTAGCGTATTAAAATCATAAACTAAAATGTTAATTTAGGTATGTGCGCAATTTTCAATTTTAGTTTATAGGTTGTTGAAACTGCGCTCTCAGACTGTTCAATACTTTGAATGAATTTATACTTTATTTTTATATATTGTTTCAAGTAAATTTTCGTTAAATGTTTTTATCGAAATTAAATTAATATTATTTAATCATAATCATCGTTACTAGAAAGAAGTCCTTGGGTGTCATTCCGTAATTTCCGAAACGATAATCGTCAAAACGATTATCATTAACGATATCGTCAATAATTTGGTTCACGTAACTTTGTGCCTGTCTATACGCGTTGTGCCCACAACGTTGTTACGAGAGTTTGTTGGCAAGAGAGGAGCTGAGTAGAGGGACGGGATGCTCATGACAGAAATTGAATTTTCTGCTTGGGCAGTACAGTTCCTTTCTCATTTCGTTCCGAATTTCTCATTATTTTCTGTTCGTCAATGCGAGAGGTACATTTGTTTTGCTCTTCGGCTTCGCTAAAGATTCCTCCGCAGGAATAGCTTCTCGCATAACAGAATTCCGTTTTTGAATTGAGTTCTGCACAATGCATACAGTTCTTTAAAAGAATCCTCGTCCAAACGAAGATAACGATAACGATTCTATTTCTAAGCGTAGTTCGTCACTTAAAAGTTTAAAAGAACTTTGTGTATTCCTGCGGAGCCTCCAAGGTTTTGACCATTCCCTTGTGTTTTTCTTTTTTTTTTCCTCTTCTTCATTTAGCAGAAATAAAACATTTGCCGCTGCGCATATTGCAGTTAAACAAATAATTTCATTATTTCTATCCATTTCAATCTGTAAAATTCTATATCTTGTAAAAAGCGGACAAAATCCTTTGTATGTCGGTAGTATATCACCCGCTCAAATACCGCGTTTACAAGGAGAATTGAATCCGAATTGAATCAGGATTTAGCGCCGTATAGACCTGGATCGGATCGAAATAGGATTACTCGATCCGATCCCACTGAAAGAGGTGAATCGAATCGAAAATTTGTTTGTAAACCTGAATCGGGGAATCGAGTTATTGGTGAAAGAGGTGAATCGAATCGAAAATTTGTTTGTAAACCTGAATCGGGGAATCGAGTTATTGGTATGCGAGGTTTTGCTTGTGTTCGTGCGATAATTTTTTTCTCTCTTGTTTGTTCTAAACAAAAAGACTCCATTTAAATGGAGTATTTTTGGTTCTAAGCTGAATTTAATTTGGCGCTCGTCCTTGTGTTTAGAGCATTGTTCTAAAATTCTAAGTTTATTTAAAAGTAGCAGTACGCACACGAATAAAACCGAAATGTCATTTCGATTCCATTTGAATTCGATTCCTCGATTCAGTGCCACCATATACCTGGATCGAAATCTCAATTCGATTTGATTCGATTCCTCGATCTCGTCTTGTAACCAGGGTATATATGTTCAATTTGTCTGTATTGTATAGTTCATCAACTAACCTACACACACACATTATTTTTTTGTTTCTCTTATTCTATCGTCACATCGCTGAGCAGTGTGGGCTCTTTTTGTTAAGTTACTATGGACATTTATTTACCTACAGTGCAGTGCACAATGAAATGCCGAATAAAAAAAAGTTCTATTATAATAGCTTGAATTACCAATTTTGTATCACCTCCTCTAACAATAAAACTGAAATAAAGTTTAAATTTTCTTTACAAATAACTAGAAGAAGGTACTTACAATGACGTCGATAAAAAGAGCACACATTTGTGGGTAGATTAAGTCAGTTGCACTGCACTAAACATGTGCAGATGAATAAAAAAATGTGTCTATGGATATTTACCAACGCGTACCTTATATCTATGAGAACATTAAAAACACAAATTTGTTTTTTTTTTTACAGCAAATTATATTTTTCGGTTGCAAAAAAACATTTCTAGGTATGAATAAAAGAAAGAAAAGGAGATAATAGACAAAAATTTCGTTCTGTTTTCAACTAAAAAATTGAAATGGTTTTGTTTGTTTTCACGTGTGGCTTGGCCTTTACTACGTAATATTTTACTTAAGTTTTTTTTTAAGGTGTTAATTTCGGTAAGGAAGTTCTTTTTTGGTTTTTTTATTAAATACGAGTACCTACATAACAAGCTTAAATTCGTTGTTTTTCTTTTATCGCATAGATAGATACGGTACTTATATACATATAAACTAAAATTATTGTAGAAAATATGCTCAGTCCCATTGAGAAATTTTTTCATATGCTAATACTAATATTCAAAAAATGTTCGTGATCACAATTTACGAAGCGACGCGAGCACGGGTCGGCTAGTGTTTCAATAAAACTGGGAAGAGACGAAAGCATCTCATTTAATGACTCGCTTGTCATTGAGGAGGAGCAAGTATTTGAAGAATATTAGCCCCTCGTTATAGGGGAGTCAGTAGCCCAAGGCGTTGAAAACGTTCAAGAACAGACAGAAAATCAGGAAATTCGAATTCAAATAAAGGCATTCTTCCAATACGTCTGTCGTACAAAGCCCTGGTTAGTATCTCGAAAGAACTTGAATCCTGGGATGAAGTATTGCGTTTACTACTTGCCGAGAAGCGCAATTGAACTGAAGCTGCAAAACAATCAGCCTGGGAATGGAACAAGAGAGCAACAGAGATCTTACTTGTATTGGGAATCGACAGCTGATATGTGTCTGTTCTCAAGTAAAGAAAGCAACGACCAAACAATATTTATGTATAAGACATTCTGGTGGCTGGATTTTCTGAAGAACTTATAAACACCATATATAAAGAACTCCAAAAGCATTTAAAGATGAAAGACTTGGGTGAACGAAACTTTATCTCGGTATAGAGATCGACCGGGAAAAGGATGGATCGTTCAAACTAAGCCAAAAGTCAAAAATTAAACAACTGATAAAAACCTACAAACTTGAAGACTCAGAGGAACTTTAACACCAATTGAAACAGGTTTCAAAAGGGTTATGCGACGACAAAAATTTAAGGCTTCAAACAAATGAAGACAAAACTTTGGTGTGCTATGTAGATGCTGACTGGGCTGGTGATTCAAAGGATAGAAAATCAACCAGTGGGTATGTATTCCAATTCGCAGAAAGTACCATAGCTTGGTCAAGTCCTAAACAGACCTCAGTAGCTATGTCTTCAACCGAAGCGGAGTATGTAGCGGCATCACATGCAAGTCGAGAACTAATTTGGCTACGAAGACTCTTGACAGAAATGGAAGTAGATATTAATCAGCCCACAATTATTCATGAAGATAATCAAGGACGCATTCGCCTAATTGAATCCGACAAGTGTGGAACTCGCACAAAACATATTGATATTTGCCACCATCATATAAGAGACCCAAGAGAGAAGAAGATCATCGAACTAAGATACTGTCCATCAAATGAAATGAGAGCTGATATTTTAACAAAACCACTTTAAAAAGATATTTTCTTAATTTTACGAATCTGTTAGGAATTCGAAAGGATGACCAATCTAAACCATCTGGAGCGAGAGGGGGTGTTGAAACTGCGCTCTCAGACTGTTCAATAACTTGAATGAATTTATACTTTGCTTTTATATATAGTTTCAAGTAAATTTTTTTTAAATGTTTTTATGAAAATTAAATTAATATTATTAACTCATAATCATCGTTACTAGAAAGAAGTCCTTGTTTGTATTTCTAAAGGAAATATTTATTGAAGAGGATACTTTCAATATAGGTATAATACAATTTTCTTATTAATATTATATTCATATGTACATATATTTTGTTTTACCTGGCAATTGGCACAAATCAGGATATTCTCTATTTTCTGGTTGCAAAAGAAATGGAATAAAATCTCGAAAGATTTGGGAGTCGAGTCCATAACTATCTAGCCACGTGATGTCACTCTGTGATTCTCTTAGGTAGAATCTAAAAATTAAGAAAATATATTAAAATTTATAACATTAATATTTAACTAAAATTACCTGTGAAAATCTCTATCTGAGTGCATTGGCCAGAGCAACATAACTGATACGGGTTTTTCTTCAGGCGCCAGTCGCCTTTCCTTACACTCACCAGCAACTTCAGCAAGCTCATAATTACTTCCTAGTAAGCCCAAACGCTCTACTATACATGATACAATCTCCTCTGCAGTTGTTTGCTTTGAAGCTTCAACACTAAGGGCTTCATAGTGCAGCGAAAGTGCACCTACATAAACCTTTATTTAAAATATAAAAATAATTTATATAAAATATTTGTATTATGGAATATTTTCAAAAACAGCACTCAACAATACAAGCATTCAGATATGTTATAATAATTGACTCTTGATTTAAATATAATAAGTTACTTGTTTTCCGAGGAAAAGGGAAATAAGTCGAAATTTGCGAACCGACTGTAAACAGCATTTAATTGATTCCATTGTAAGCTTTTTTATCAACTTTGATAAGAAGACAATGCAAAAAACAGTAAGAAAATTCAGCATTTCTTTAGTACTTGATACAGAAAGTATTTACTTTTATGGATTAATTATGGTATTTTAGTTTATCATCTACCAGTAGGTACTAAGTAGAAGCTTATATACCTTTCACGCAGAGGCAGCAATGCTATTAGTTGTAGAAGGCATTTTAAAATGTCTCTTTACAAGATATCATTAATTAAGTGGACCTAAAAACACTTGTATTCCATTAACTATATCAATTAAAATTACGTAGTCGATCCATAAGTTCTCTCACAAATATGTATATGAAACATCGTGAATTAAGAATTAAGTTTTTTGTATTCATATAATATATTATTTATCTATCCCTTAATTTAGTTTAATTAAAAAAATAGCTACACTTAAAATGACCACCATTAGTTTTAATTCCAGCCTTTTTAAGACGTAGCCACAAGCACTGTTCCTATTGATATTTTTAAAATTGCTTCGGTTAATAAAGTTCAACGTTCAGCCTGCCTATGTATAAGCGGATCGCTTCGCACGACCCCGTCTGCGGCACTGGACACCTTGCTCTACCTTACACCTCTTGACATATTTAGTAAACAAATAGCTGCAAGCTCTGCTATCCGCCTCAATGCTTCGTCGCAGTGGACTAACAACAACATTGGCCACTCCGTAATTCTAAGGTACTTAGAATCAATTCCAAAGCACACAGACTACACCATCCCCCAACTACAATTCGATAGGAATTTCCAGATTTCTATACCTACCAGATCTTTTTGGGAGGATAGGACATTCTTAGAGGATGAGTCAATCCACTTTTACACAGATGGCTCAAAGACCAAAGAAGGGGTTGGTGGTGGTGTGTACTCTGAACGACTGAAATTAAGTCTCTCATTCCGCCTTCCCAATCATTGTAGCGTGTTCCAGGCGGAACTTTTGGCGATTAAGGAAGTCTTGTCTTGGCTCAAAGAAAACGTGATATCAACATCTGATATCCGTATTTTCTCCGACAGCCAGGCCGCTATCAAATCTTTTTTTTTTCATATTCATATTCATATATTTTATTGAACAGGTTATACTGTAAGATACATTATCTTTTAAAATAGTATAAACTTAATTATTATATTATGTGTTGTGTAAATTTGTTTGATCCATAACTGTCGATCATCTCTAATGGAGATGGCGCAACAGTTTAATATTCACCTTTGCTGGGTGCCGGGCCATAGAGACATCCCAGGTAACTGTAAGGCAGATGAACTCGCCAGGAACGGTACAGTACAACCCATCCTACCACGTTTAGCAAGTACTGGCATACCAATCGCTACTTGTAAACTGCTACTAATGCAAGACGCTGTGAGGAGGGCAGGCACCAGGTGGACCAACATCACCACGTGTCAAGCCACAAAAAACATCTGGCCAACACTGGATTTAAAACGTTCAAGGTGCTTGCTCTCTCTAAGCAGATCGCATATAAGCTCGATAATAGGTGTCATAACCGGACACTGTCTAATAGGAAAGCACGCCATGAGACTAGGCGTATTCTCAAATGACTTTTGCAGAAGCTGTATGGACGAGGAAGAGGAAGAAACGGTTCTTAATCTTCTCTGCACATGCCCTGCTCTAGCTCGAAAACGCAAGAATTACCTAGGAGAATTCTTCTTTAATGATCTAAACGATCTAAATCATATAGGGATAATCAGCCTCTCACGTTTCGTAAGAGACTCTAACTGGTTCCATTGAGCTTAACAGGAAGCCTCAAGATTCATGTGGTATCACAATGGGCCATTAAACTGGCCTAAGTGTGTCCGTTCCATCTTGGACAGCCACTATAACCTAACCTAACCTAACCTTCGGTTAACTTTATATTAAGATTTTAAAACTTCTTGTGAAAAGGCTTCGTGGCAACTCTATACAATTATGACAACAGATAATAATATGCAGGTTAAAAATATGAAAGAACCAATCTAAAGCTTCTGTGAAACCTTCACATCACTATACTCCAACTTGTCAACCGTTTTCACTTTTTCACAAAACAGGAGGCATTTGACACTTTCAATCGTCAAGTGAGACTTTTAAATAAACCATTGAAGAATTGTGGTGTTGGATACGTTCGATCCTTACAGAAATTTAGAACCGAAAAACATCAAACAGGTACAGGTAGGTACATCTTAAATTGTTAAAATACAAAAAAATAGAAGCACTTGCTGGGCTTATTTCTGCTAGAATTGACAACCATTAGATCAATTTTGTTTTTTATTAAATTTTTTAACAGTAACTTCAATAGAAATAAGTTATGTATTCTTAGTTTTTTTTTTTAATTTTTTTAAATTCGGTATTTTAAAAACTATTTTCTTAGTTAGCAGTGAAATAAAAACAATTAGTTTTCTTAAAGTTTGTTTGTTTATACATATTTATGATAAGTAACAGATATCTTATGTTGTATTGTTTCTTTATGTAGCTTGACATCAAACATTCCACTTTGTATTTCTTCAGTAAGTATGTATATACGTTTTTAAGTCTGTCTGTAACATCTAAACATTTAACAACATTTTCTTGATGGTTATAGTTATATAACACAAACAACTATTTTAATTTAATTCATTACTATTTTAATTTAATTCATTAGAGTAGTCTGCTTTTTTTAATAATCCCTTACTTTAAAGTTTAACTGCAGTGAAAACATACAATTTTACCTTAATGTGAAGCAACACAAGGAGTCTAACCAACATTTCCTTTAAGGAGAAAATACTTAGCTACCTACATAAATCGTAAGAACAACTTTCAACAGAGTATACAATAATATTTTTGGCAACAAAGTCAAATAGGATATAATATTGCTTACAAAGTATTTCAATAGGTCTCACATTTTTCTGGTTTAAAAACAAAAAATATTCGCACGATTTATTTTTACAATAGTATCCCCAAGACTATTTGCATTAAGTTATTTTAATGTAAAAGAATTTCATTTATCAATATTTTTTTTTGAATCTGGAATTTGAATGAATCATAAAATTCAAATATATTGAATGAATTCCATACATATGTACGTACGAATACAATAGTTGTAGGGATTTGAAGCATATTTTAATGTAGGTACCATGAATCAATATCATCATTCGTAATCTTAAAAATTATTCTCATGTTATGCCAAACTCATTAAATTTAACTATGAGTGACAACAAAATTATTGTTAATTCAACTTTACAAAAAACCCTCCAATTTAAATACAAACACAAACCGCACATTCTCACTCTCACAACTTAAAACTAAGTATACATATTGGCTTTTTATCTAAAGACAAATATGCACGTGTAGGTATATGTATATAATGAGTTTTATTCTGACAAAAAAAAAAAAACATTTAACAAAACAAATATTTTCATTCTTAAAAAATTACCTGCAGAATGTATCTTGAACAATCACTGTTCACTTCAATAGATTGCATTTTATATTTGTTCACAGAATTGTTTATAATTTGTTTTGTTGTTATTCACAGATTTAAATCAATTAAAATCATTTTCAAGTGCTTTCATAATTTATGTTGTTGTTTTGGTTTTATGTAATATTTAACTCAAGTCTTTATGCACTTTTTTTTACGCAGAGGTCGATTACTAAACAAATCAGGAACAACTAGAATTTTAAAACAACATTGTATTAATAAAATTTGAAGTATTAAACATACATTTATTTCAATCGTTAGTTCTCCTGTTCTCACTTACTTAGGTAGGTTTTTTATTTAGGATTGCTTTACATTCTTCCATTTTAACGAATATTATTTTATTTATAAGAAAGGGAGGTTTATAATTTTTGTTCTTTAACCGCAAGTTATGATTTATTTTCACCCTCTACCGCATTAACAAACTGGAAATCATTTCTTCAAATGAGTCACGTATAAAAAATTACAAACAAAAGTATTTCTACTTTTCTATACATATGTAATGTAGTATAGCAGTCTATGCTAGTGCCAGTGTTGTTATAAAGGGGGCGGCTTTCCATTACCGCAGCACGAATTTGTTTCTGATTTGTTTGTTTACAGTTAGGTAAGGGTTTCAATCTCAATAGAACATGTTTTAAATAATAAGGCGAGGAAACACCTTTAAGTCATAACAAAAAATATTTTTTTTTTTTTTTGGACTTAACCCTACTTTTTTTGTATTTCGTTTTTTGAGCCTAAAACAATTTTTTTTAATTGATAGTAGTCTGGTGAACTAACAATTAGGTATGCAAGGGGAGCATGCTGGCCCCATGCAAACCACCTGATTGGGATCACTATAGAATTTGGGGTAGGTGCGAGTTTGGTTATATGCAAAGTACTTTTTGCATTTGAGCACTACAAACAAAAAAATCCCCAACAAAAAAATCAAGTAAAGCAACACTGACTAAGAACCAGGGAAAAAATGTAAAAATCAACCATTTTTGCGTATTTTGTATGTGAAAAAGTGAACTTTGAAAATTTATTTAAAATTCCTCGTCCTAAAATTGCTATAATTATTATTTATTTGCACATATCTATCAAATAAAAGGATCAACTTTCAAATATCGCAGCACGAATTTACTCGCGGTTTTTTTATTCGATAGATATGTGCAAATAAATAATAACTATAGCAATTTTAGAGCGAGGAAACATTTATTTCTATTTTTAATTAATTTTTAAAGTTCACTTTTTTACATACAAAACACACAAAAATGGTTGATTTTGACATTTCTTCCGTTTTTTATTCAGTGTTGCCATACTTGTTTTTTTTCTTGGTAATTTCTTTTATTTTAGTGCTCAAATGAAAAAGTACTTTGCATATACCCAAACTCGCACCCACCCCAAATCCTATAGTGATCCCAAGCAGGGGGGCAGCATGCCCCCCCTATATACCTGGCTGTTAGTACGCCGCGCCGCGCCGTGCTATCAATTAAAAAAACTTGTTTTAGGCTCAAAAAATGCAATACAAAAAAGTAGGGTTAAGTCCGAAAAAGAAAATATTTTTTTTTATGACTTAAAGTTGTTTCCTCGCCCTAATATTTAAAACATGTTCTATTGAGACCCCTACCTAACTGTACAAAAAAAATCAGAAGGAAATTTGTGCTGCGGTAATGGAAAGTCGTCCCAATCTTAAGAAACTGCCTAGGTTCAAATAAAACATAATGTTTACATTAAAATATATATACAAAACATACGACATGCAAAAAAAAATATATAACAACACTGATTTATGAATGATATGGAGGTTTTAAACATATTCGCAACTGAAGCAGCAGCAATGAGCAACAGAATAGTGCAAGGGAGGCCAATTCATCGCAAGAAATTTTATTTTAAGAATTTATTCGAGACATAAGCGAAATAAAACAGCAAAAGCAATATCCAGTGTGTTTGGAGGGATATTTATCACATATTTTTCCGTATTGGTTTTTCCTTATATTCCTACGGCTACTCCTAATGCTCCTCCCTCCCTTCCTGCAATAAATGATGCTGGTGTATGATCAATTTTGAAGAGCTAAATTATTAGATTGTTTTTGCTCGCAACTGTGCCGTTCATGAAGCTAAAGCTAACACCCTAGGCCAATGCACAATTACAGGCGCAGGGAGTACAAGGTTTTTTATAACAATAATAATTGGAATTGTTATTTTTCAATGGTTTGATGCTCCACGGATAAAATTTATAATAAAAATGAGGTCACATGTTGGTCAAACTTTACAAGCGGTTTACACTCAGGGACTCAGTACGTACGTTTACGTACACATCTACATACACATTTCTTTTTCCGGATTTTACATGAACATTTTCCTTTAACAAAGAGAAGATAAATTTTTTGTTTCTTATTTTTAGATTGCAGAGGGTTTTTTTGTTAGAAAAAGTTTTAGGCGAAAAAACTAAAGGAATTTATCTAAATGCCCGAAAGTAAATTAAGTACATTTTAATTTTTTTGTCGGAAATCTATTCACTGCACGCACTTTGCTCGTTTCTTTCTTTTTTTCTTAGTTCGTCCGTTTATTTTCCCTTGATTTGGTTGTCTCAACGACGACGACATCGACGACGGAACGAAGTACCGACATTAATAAAAAAAAATTGAAAACTTATGACACGACGCTTTCATTCATGATTTTTGTTTTAGTTCCATGTGAGATAATGCATTTAAATAACTGAAATCTGGGTTATTCGATTACTAATTTGTTTATTAAGAGAAAATACCAAACACTTATTGAATAATTTTAGAAGCAACAGATAAAATTTACTTTGTAAAAAGACTCGTCGAGCCAAGTCAGGTCATGGCAGCCATGTTTCTTATCTTTTTAGTACAATTGATATAATTAATATTTGCATTTAGTACTAAATACAATTTTTTAGAACAAAAGTAACAAATGGAATAGAGAATCAAATAACTAGTACAGGCATGATCAAAGTTGTTATACCTTAGCCCCCGTACGCAGAGAAATATTATTTAAGGTAGGATCACATCACACTCGATGCAACTCCCTGAATTTTTCCGCTGTGAAGCGCATTAATTTGCTATTTTGTTTTGAAGTACCATTCGGTGATGCGCGCATTATTACGCGAAGACTTTTCGATAGTTTAAGTCTGTGCATTATTTTGACCTATATCTTTTATTTCTAATTTCGTTGCTCGTACGGTGTTATCAACCCACGATTGCCGCATTGGTTATCTGTGACCAAGTTTGATAATTATATTTCACTTGGTCATATGGTCATTTTTTATTTCATTTGGTCATATTTTGCGGAAACTACAAAAGATGTTCGACAATTTGAGTAACGAAAACGTTCTTTTAACATACTCACTTGGCTTAACAGAAATAACGGTTTAACTCATTTAAGCAACTGTAAATAATAACTTTATTAACAATATAAACTCTTGATCTGAATTGGACTTAAGGAACAGAGAGAATTATCTACGCATTACACAAGCTGTAGAAATTCTCAAAATCGAACCTTACTACTTTTAATAAAATTATTGAAAACAAGTATATACTGTGATCTCATGTTTAAACGCTTGTTTTTATATTTTGTCATCTTTATTTGTGTTAATTTTATTTAATTAAGTGTTTTAGGGATTTTCTGAGTATATTTCTAAATAAATAAAATAAATTGGGAGACGCAACAGTCCGTTGGGAACCAGGGCCTAGTGACTTACAACTCTCAACCATTCCTTTGTGCGAGTACTGTTGTCAGGAATGGAAGGGACCTACAATTTTAGACCAACCGAACGGCAAATTTGAGAAAGCACTTTTTCAAAAAAAAATTTTTTTAAATTAACGTGGCACAGGCAGGATTTGAACCCAAGACCCCTTGCAAGACAGTCTATTTCTAAGCATTCAATTATACGTTGTTTCCTATACCCCATTCTACTTTGTTGTATGTGTCGGAATTTAATAATCTTATAATATTTTGCTGTTGCTTAATAAGAGTGATATCGTCAGTGAAACAATTAAGAATTATTTAGATTAGAAGGTATAGACAGAAGATCATTTATAATTATAAAATTGAGAAAGAATGGCGAAGACAAAATGGAGCCCTAAGGCACACCAGCATTTATATTGTTGGATCTGTCCAAAACATCTTCCATTAAAAAGGTCGAAAGAATACCGAGAAGTCATAAGATCACCAGTTGACCTATTGCTACGAAATCCGTATTGCCAGTCATTAAGAAGATTTTGTTCCTAAAGATATTTTATAACCTGACCTTGGAAAGAAGAAAAGTTAGCTATCGGTCGATAATTTTGAACAAATGTTGTTTTCCAACTACTCGGAACGAGTCCAGAAGAATAGGATAAATGGAAAAGCTTAAGCAGGGGTTTTGCCAGCGAACAAGAACACCTCTTCAAAATAATATTGGGGACATTTTTTTTATTTTGTAATGACTTCACAATTCAGAGTAGTATTGTAATATTCGTGGGCTAAGAGCGAATTTTTTGTTGGCATACCATCCTACTGTTTTATACAGGTCAGCTGTTTTGGCAATAAATGAAACCCAAGTAGGTGAAGATTCCGATCCTACTGTATATTGTATTCATGAGTAAGGCCTGTTGGCTTTATTCTTTTCCACCATGGCCTCGCCATATACATTAGGAATGATGTTGCTTATCAGCTCTTACCACAATATGGTCTTTTCACAAAATCCTTTTTAATTATATGTATGTGGTTTAAATTATCGGTAAATAAGCAAATTATTCACTACTGCTTCCTTTATCGAATCCTTAATTTAGACAGAGTATCAACTTCTCGTGTATTTGATGCTTTGTCTGATTCCATCCAAATAATTGTTTCGTCCTTTCCTACTGAAATTGTTGTTACGGGCGATTTCAATGTACACAATTCTTCAAGGCTTCAACATTCAGGCCAGACAACACCCGATGGTGTGTTTGCTGAAATCTTCGCTGAGTTGAACCATCTAACTCAGCTGGTCAACGATCCCACCCGAATATCGGACGTTTCATACCTCTGACAATCAAAATTTTTTTTTTTCAAAAAGTTCCATAGCAAGGCAATAAAATAGCTACAATTTATCTTCTTTGGAGAATTGTAGCAACCATATAATTCGCCTAGCTTGGGTTATATGGAACCTCGATTTATTCGAGAAAATATGCGTCAAGACAAGGTGTATTGGTCATTTTCTGATGAGCCCAAATTATACACCGGGGCGAAACGCATATATGAACACTTATCCTGTCTTTATTTTAAATCATATTTATTAAAAAACACTCCTTTTGTTAGTTCTTTAGAGGAAGCTAATATGTTTGCTAGGCAGTTCGCCACCAATTCTATAGTATCAATCTTTTTTCGCACTCGTACTGTGGCAAGAGTCCTTAGAGATCTAAACTCACCATCTGCTAGTCCGAATGGTATCCCTGCTATTGTTCTGAAGAGGTGTTCTTCATCCCTGGCAAAACCAACGTGAAGCTTTTTCATCTGTCCCACTCCTCAGGTCTCGTTCCAAGAGAATGGAAAACTGCATTTGTCCAACCCATTCTCAAAAAAGGCGAATCTTTCTCACCATCTAATTACCGACCGATTGCACTTACGGCCCTTCCTTCCAATTTCATGGATTATTAGCTCAAGAAGTATCTCGAAGATCGAAAGCTTCGTAATAACTGAAAATACGGTTCATCTCATCGAACAGTTGAGCAAATCCTTACATCGTTTTGGAGAAAGTAGATTATTATTGCACTTGATATTTCAAAAGCATTTAATAGGGTTTGGGATCAGACTCTCTTATCGAAAATGCGTGCTTTCGGTTTTCATGAATCCCTTCTTCATTGGATTAGTAATTACTTGGTGTACCCCAGAGCCCTGTTTTATCTAATACACAATTTCTCATTTGTATTAATGATCTTCTGTCTGCAACTTATAATCCAATACATTGTTTCGCTGACGATAGTACTCTTAGATTTTCATATTCGTTTTCAGACTCACATCCCTCTTCTTCGAATGTGAACGACAAAATATGATAAGCTCATTAAATTCCAACTTAACAGCATTGTACAATGGGTGTTAAAAAACCGAATTTAATGCTTCGAAATCCCAATGGTGTCGTGTATCGTTAAAGCGAGATATACCTTCTTGCCATTATCCATGGACGGCACTTGCATCAATGAGACTGAACATCTCGATATTCTCGGTATGTGTGTCACCTCACCTCACCACCTCTTGTGGAACGATAACATACGCGATGTCACCAAAAATGCCGCAAGGTGTTTGGGTTTCCTGAAGCGATGCAAGAAATGTTTCGCACCTTCTGATATGGCTATTATCTACGTCCAAAGCTTGAGTATAACTCCCATCTCTGGGTTGGTGCTCCTGCAACTTACTTAAGCCTCTTGGATAGTATTGAACGTAGAGCATTTAAATTGATAGGTGATAATTTCATCATAAGTACATTTACTTCGCTTGAACATCGTTATAAGATTTCTTGTCTCACCCTCTTTTAACGTTATTTTAACGGTTTATGCTCTAGTCTAGCCACCATTCCTCCCCTTAAAAAGTTTAACCGTAATACTGGTGCTTCTAGGAATGCTCATCAGTATACCCTCGAGTCCAACTTCGGCGGTATTGTCAAATACAGAGATTCGTTCTTTAGCCGTACTACGCGAATGTGGAATATCTTACCACACTCTGTCTTTCCTAGTCATTGCAATATTCACGAATTCAAAACCAATGTGCACCCTCTCTCCTCTTCCTAATGATAGATATTTTATTTTATTGGCAAAGAGAAAGTTACAGAGTTTACAATAATTTTAAGTCATTGCACATATGATATCAAATTATATCTTACTACTGAAAAATAATAATTAGTTTCTAAACGGAACGTGTAATATCCTAATATTGTAGTTTGAAGGAAAACATTGCAAAGTAAAAATCTTCATTCGAATTTTGTTTATAACTATATCATAGATAGGTTATGCTTAAATTTAATAGAAATTAATTTTCGATGATTTATTTTACCAGTGAAAAAAAACTTATAATTAAATAAATAGATAAATAAATACACAAGTGAAATAAGTAAATATATAAATAAATAAAGAAATAGATTAATAAATAAACAAATAAATAAATAAATAATTAAGTATATAAACAAATAAACAAATAAATACATACACAAATAAATAAATATAAATTAGTAAACGAGAAAAAATTTATAAATTAATAATTAGACAATAAAAAGAATATATAATTAGATACATTAATTAATAAATAAACAGAAAGTACATTTTTTGATTCATAAATAAACAATATAAAAATATAATAAATGCACAAGATAATAAATAATACAAATGTTCATAACAAGATGTATGAGAATACAAGACAAAAAAAATTTATTTGATAATTTGTTAAATTAGGTTTCTAATTAAACAGTTTTCACTCAATACACATTTTCTACAAAAATTTTGATTGAGAATTTCAATTTTTTGGTCTATTTTAAATACGTTTGTTGTCTCTGAATGCAAGGCTTGGGTTGAGAAATGCCATTGGAGCTTGAGCATCATTTTTAAAATTTTGTTTTGAAGAATTTGCAATTTTTTAATATGCATTATAGCACAATTACCCCATACGGGCGATCCATATAAGAGTATTGCTTGAAAAACGACTTTAAAAATAATAAGTTTATTGTGTTTGCTAAGTAATGACCTTCGGTTAATAAGCGGATATAACATTTTTATACCGAAATTTATTTTATTTGCTGTCATTTGTGTGTGTTCCTTTAAGGTCAACTTCTTATCTAAGTAAATACCTAAATACTTGACAGAGTTGACCCAAGGTATATCACAGTTATTAAAGTTAATAATACGTCTGGGTAAAAAACAATCCTTTCTTTTTCTGGTGAAAAAGATAGCTTGACTTTTACCAGCATTAATTTTAATTTTCCAGTGTTTATAATACTCGAAAATAATTTCTAAGCCAGTTTGAATATTATTTATAATATTGTCAGGATCTTCATCGGATGAGAATATCGCAATGTCATCTGCATACATGCCAAATTCACAATTTTACAAGACTGGAAAATCGGAGACAAAAATATTGAACAAAGTAGGAGATAAAACTGATCCTTGAGGAACGCCAGCAGGAATAGTTTTCGAGACTGAGTTTTTTCCATGAAGTGAAACTGTAAATTTTCTATCACTTAAGAAACTTTGTATAAGTTTTATTGAAAAGGTTGGACATTCATTTATAACAAGTTTGTGTATGAGTGCATTATGCCAAACAGTGTCAAAAGCTTTTTCAACATCTAGTAAAACTAATCCTGTTGATTTTTTTCTCTAAATTTTTCTTTTATGTGTCTACAGATTCTTTAAACCTGGTGCGACGTGTAATGTTCTTTTCGGAAACCAAATTGCTGTATTGGAATGATATTTTTTTCGTTCAAAAAAGATTCTAGTTTGCAGCGAATTAATTTTTCAAAAATCTTACTTATATTACTTAGTAGGCTTATTGGCCTATAACTTAGTGGATCATTTCGGGGTTTTCCAAATTTCAGTATCGGAACTACTTTTGCCATCTTCCATTTTAGAGGAAAATATTGACTTTTGCTCACACTGTGCCTCTGCATGATAAGGGTAGTAATATCCCCTCGAGTGTGTGCTTATTATAAAAAAAATATTGGGGACACCATCCGGACCATCGGATTTATATACATATGCTGAAATCTTTTAGGACTCTCACCCCATTATGAATTTGTAAAAAGATTGGTCCCATGAAATTATAACCGGGGTCAGGTAAGTTAAAATTTTCGGTGAACTGGATGGAACAAAATCAAAAATACTAATTTCGGAGTGTCAAAATCAGCTGTTTTGCGTTAAAATAAAAGCTCGTTTTTCATTTTTCGATTTAGTTCTATTTGTTTTTGTCTTTAAAAATGAATAATATTGCCGTTGCAATGTTTGCAATATATGAAGAAAATACAGGAAGACGACGAATACTAAAAATCCAGTGCAAAATTTTAAGGGTAACATAATATGTGTTGGTAACATATTTTAAACATTCCACTGCTTACAAAGAAAATTTATTTGCATATTAAAAAAAAAACATTCGGGTGAATAAGGCAGCATTTATACATACATATACACTTCAGCATTTCAGAAAGTAGTTAGCTTCATACTACGATCAGAGGTTCATCATAAGTGCATATGTTAGTTGTTAGTAAGATAAGAATACAATTAAAGCCTAACACACGCCAAAATACAAAACATAATTAACATTTAACATGAATTAATACAGAACAACAAAAGATAAAATAAGGACTTTTACGATAGTGGAGCACTGGTTCTAAACAATGACTTTAATCCCACTGTTGGGTTAATCCGCTTGGCTCTTGAAGATTTTGAATCTCTTTGTAAGAAAAGACAACCAAATGCAATTTAGAACAAGTGATTCTTTATTTATTAATTCAGTTTAAAGAAGATTAAAATTCCTGAAATATATTGTTACGCTTTTAAACTAATTAGAATATGATTTAATAATTAACTTACTTTATGGTTTAGAAACCAAAGGATTAAAACCCAAATTGAAGATTATTAATCAGACAAAGTATAATCAGTTTGGATTGAAGTTGTAAGATTAAGTTATAAGTAATTCAAGAAATCGAAAATAAGATGAAAATGACAATTATATACGTATGCAAGATTAAGTTATAAGTAATTCAGCACATTTAGAAAAAAGGGTATGGGGTGGTATAAGAAAGTTTTAAATAAAATGTAGTAGAATAAGTTACAGGGTGTTGACAGTGGCGGTAACACCCACCTTATTTAAATTTAAATCTATCGATAAACAGTTCAAGTTATAAAAATGCTCATTCGACTTAAAGCTTCATTCTTCTTATAGTTAGTTTTATGAAAGTCAATGTGTATAAAATTAAAAGAACGTAGGTGACGAGTTCCGCCTCGGTAATTCAAATGTACACAAGATAGCAAATAAGGTGCATCAATTTCACCGTTAATTAGTTGATGAAGGAATATTAAATCATTATTAACACGCCTTTGGTGGAGAGACTGCAATTGAAGAAGCTGAATGCGATGTTCAGATTAAAAAGAAAAAATAATCGAGAGTGTCCTCGTCTCCGTCCCTTTGAAACCTCTTACTCTCATTTTTTATAGCGTGTTGAATTCGTATCGGTGTACACATGTTTTCACCTCGAAGAGCAGAGAGAGAGAAAAAACTTCAGTTGAGAGTGAAGTATTGAGGCATTTGACATTTCTATCTCTCTCTTGTTTTCACAAACTAATTCTACCAAACAATATTCGTTTGTCAATAAATTACGGTAAACGTTATAACGGTAGATCGTGGTGAATTTGTTTTTCCCTTCTCTTTTTATGAGTTACAGATAGATGGCATTAACAACCAAAATAAGAAAAGATGTGTTCAGAAAGAGTGTAACAAGGTTAAGGTTTTTTAGAATAGACTTTATTTGTACATATGAACGAGTACATGTTTTTTATAAATGTATGTTATGTTTTTTTTAATAGTAATACCTTAACTTATAACTTAACTACTTTATGATCTAAGATATACTGCATTGAATTATTTTACATTGAATTATAAAAGGCGGAAATAATAAAGATCTACAATCTACAATTTACTGGGAATATTTATATAATACTGCAATTGCGGTATAAATATTTTCTGGTTTCTATTTGTCATGAATTATAATAATTCAGGTATGTTTTTTTATATAAATATTCCCAGTAAATTGTAGATTGTAGAGCTTTATTATTTCAGCTTTTTTGTACACCAAAAATAAATAAATAATAATTACTTTAACACAGCACTTTCTATGTTTATAGTTATTCAGGTTTAGCCCTTAATTTAGATTTGCATTTATTTATGAATAGCCTAAAAGTTTAGCAAACATCTATGAATAAGCCACAATGCACTTTCAGAAAAAATGTAGCTAGAACTTTTCCTCACAGATTTGTCCTTGTCGCTATATAACTGAAAGATGAGATATAAAAAGTTAGAATTGGAAAACTTATAAAAATGATACATAAGACTTAAATTTTGGTTGAAGAACAAATTTGTATTTTCTTTTCACAAAACCACTGACCTAGCGAGAATACAAATTTTGTTTGCTTTTGTACAAAATTTCTTTTCGGCTTATCTAGTTAAGCTTTTAAAAGCAACACACTCTCTTAGTGGAAAGAAGTAAGAATAGCTCCTCACCAATTCACAAATCTTATGCAATGAAAATTGGCAACAGAAGTAACAAGTTGATGGTCTTTTTATTTAGTCTCTTCTTAAATCACTTATTTTCAGCAATTTGGAAATATCATGAGTAATGTAAAAAAAAAAACAAAGAGTACACACAAATAAAATAGGAATAGGAAAAAGAGATGAATATATAAACATGTTTTCAATGTTCCCGCGTTGTTTTATTTTCCTGATCCATGTTTACATTCTGCAACTCTCGTTTTCAATGTTCCTGCAACTGTTGCATCGACAAAGTTAAGTCGATAAACTCTGAAAATTGAAACAAATCTGAGTTTTTTTTCAACGGTCTGAGCGAAAATTATACGCAACTAAAAATAAAAAAAATAGTTACAGAGTTTTACGTTTCTAGGTCCTAATTCTCATTGGACTGTTAAACCACCCTAATTTATTTTACTTACTTAAAAAACTGGATTCAAATAACTAACTAATATTTCTCTAAACGCGTAATTTAACAATGTTTCTAAATCTTCATTGTTCTGGCACTAAAGGATCTTCCCAAGGGCAAAGCGAATGAAATTATGTTGAATTGATTCAATACGTTTTCTATAAATTTCGTAATAAGGAGTCCATACTTGCGATGCATAGTCAAGATAAGGACTATGGCAATTGTACAAAGAAAGAGTAACATAGGGATCATTGAACTCCTTTGCCCAGCATTTTATAAAACCTAGCATAGAACTTGCCTTATTGACAATAAAATTATTGTGATGTATAAATTCTAAGTTGGAAAACATCTAAATCTTTAAATGTGGAGACGCGACAAAGTTTTTGCTGTGATATACAATAATCAAATACAATAACGATTCGTTTTTTAGTAAAAGTTATCGTCTGGCATTTTAAAGGGTCGAGGGAAAGGCTATTTTTCCCACACCAAAATGTGAAACTATCAATATCGGCTTGTAAAAGAATACGATCTTGGGTGGACTTTATAATCTTAAAAATTTTCATGTCATCAGCAAAAGTGAGAACTTCACTTGAGCGTAGACATGACGATACGTCGTTAATAGACAGGATGATCAGAAAAGGGTCAATATGGCATCCCTGAGGGATACCAATTTGAGCAACAAAAGGTTCTGAAAGACAATTTCTAAATTTTACCTCATAGGATCTGTTTTCAAGGTATAATTTGATCCAATCTAAGAAAAATAGTGAAAACCAAGAGCTTTAAGTTTAAATAAAATAATTTCGTGGCTAAGTTGGTCAAAATAAGTGAACTTAAACAATTTGAACTGTTGAGCTCAGACAAAAAGAAAAAAAAATAATTTGCAAAATAAAGTAAACTTAAATGTGAGTAGAGGTGTGAGAGATAAAACAAAAAAGTCAAAGAATTCAAAAGCCCATTGAACCAAAGACAAATTCACAGAAAGGCAATTACCATCATAAGATCATTTACGTCACTTGAACATCGTCGAAATGTTTCTTGTCTCACCCTCTTTTACCGTTATTTTAATGGTTTGTGCTCTAGAGAAATAGCCAGCTGCATTCCTCCCCTTAAACAGTTCAACCGTGATACTCGCGCTTCTAGGAATGCTCATCAATATACACTCGACCCCAACTTCGGTCGTACTGTCAAGTACAGAGATTCGTTCTTTAGCCGTACTATGCGAATGTGGAATGCCTTGCCACACTCTGTCTTTCCCAGCTATTGCAATATTCAGGAATTCAAAGTCAATGTGCACCGACATCTTCTTTCAAACCCTCTCTCCCTTTCCTAGTGCTCACACTGTGTCTACATAATAAGGGTAATATATCCCTTTGAGTGTGCGCTTATTATAAAAAAAAATTGCTAAGCACATCTCCTGCTTTAAATCGCCTGTCTCTGAAACAAAGTAATTTGTCTCCATCTTTCTCTCACTCAAAAGAAGTAAAAGCTAATAAGAATGCAAAATCTACGGTACTCTCTGAAAGCGCATTGGGGGAATTATCGTTATCTTTGCCTCATTCTTCTTTTCACTCTTCTCAAATCAAATCAATACAGACACAGAGTGCAGTAAATTGCGTGATCAACTGCAATGATGAGGAAGATGATGCTCACAAGAAAAACAAAAACTTTTCTCTCGCCGTTCTTCCCACCACACCAACTACGGGAACTGTTGATGGGGTTTGTTGTAATGTGATCATCCTCACCGTTGATGATGTCATCGTAGGTTGTGCTGTTGATGTGAATTTAAACACTGGTGTTTCTACCGAATTCGAATTTCAATCAGTGGATGAAATTGACGATGTTAACAAAAATGCTAAAAATGATATGAATATAAAAATTGCTGCCGCCTCTTATGTGGAAGAAATGCACAATAACGACAAAAAATGTGTATCCCTCAGTATAAATCGCCAAAACTCAAAACGATATGGGACTTAGAGTGTATAATCAACAAATAAAATGGTTTCATTTATCAAGTTTTGAATGTAGCACAACACTAGACTCAATAACTTCCTATACGGCCACAAATACAAATTCAAATCCCTAGTTTTTCCAATGCTACAAATTGTTGACAAAACAAAGAAGAGAATTCGAATTGGAACTGAGATTTATAAATTTTTAAAATTGGCTGCCCACTAAATCTAGTTAATACTATTTTTAGTTCTGATTTTTGGCCTGATGGAGTTAAAATTCGTGCATTTAACCTCAATCCAAGAAACGATTTATAGCTTATTGCAAATAATTATGCTAATGAAGTTGATGATGATGTTGTTGTTGTTGATGCTGATGGCACTCTTATTGATGATGTTGCTGTTGTTGAAGATGATATAACTATTGTTGCTGTTGTTGCTTCTGTCACCGCTGACGTATGCCAAATACCTGTATTTTCTGATGCTGTTCCTGCTGTTGATGAAATTGCTGCTTTCGATTTCGTTCCTGCTACTGGCGTTTCGCACTTTCAAATTTTAGTTATTTATGTATTTGCTACCAAAATGTGGGAGGAATTCGAATTAAATTGAGTCAACTGTATGTATACTTTGCATCTGAAGATTATCATATAATTGTACTTACTGAAACTTGGTTGAGCGAGAATCATCTTACTTATGAATTATTTAATTGTAATCAATTTGTAGTATAGAATTATTGTAAGATAGATGTTCATTTTAAACTGGTTTTGACAGAGGGGGAGGTGTAATTATTACAGTAAGAAATAATTTTGTTTGTCGTCAAGTTGAACTAATTTCCGATAACAATCCATCAGATTTCGATGTTGATCAGTTGATAGTTAAAATTTATTTAAATAGAAACTTAAACTTATTTGTGAGCGTAAGTTATATTCGATCAGGAAGTTCATTGGACTTAACTATTAACTGTTAATCAGTCCTTAATAACTTAAGTCAAAATGATAATTTTCTGGTTTTAGTAGATTTCAATCTTAGTGATATAAGCTGGGAACCAGATTTGGACGATAAATGAGCCATTTATTTTGAAAGTGGCATAAGTCATTTTTGTTTTAAGTCGATATATTTAAGATATTTGTAATACCGTTAATTACCAATACTTCTCTCGAAGAAATCTCAATAGTTCTCAACTTATTGAGTGCACGTTTTTTAAAAATGAAAAGATACCGTTCAGTTGTATTTAGTGTTGCCATTAACTCGATACAATGGGCTCATTTGATAGTGCAAGCTTCATTGATAATTCTATTTATAATATTTAAGTGAATGTGTTACAATTTATAATAAAAGATATTAAATGTAAAAATGACAAATAAATATATTTATAACTATTAATACAACATATGTAATTATTTTATTTTTATTTTTTTATTCCTAAAATGTTAAATCCAATTCAAACCCACTCTGGTTTAATAGAAGATTATCTAATCTGAAAATAGGAAAAATAAAGCATATAAAGCTTATAAAACAACAAAAGATAATCTGTCCCTTAAGCAGAAATACATTCAATGCCACCTTGAATATGACTGTCTCAATAGTTTTCTTTTTAATAATTTTATTCTGTCTACTGAGTCAAAAATTAGAAAAGATTCGAAACACTTCTGGAAATCTATAAATATGAAAAGAAAGTCTTTAGGGATTCCAAACTGTATGAAGTACTCCAATTGTGTATCTAGTGATATGAACGTTAAATGCGATTTATTTGCTGATTATTTTAAATCTGTTTATTTGGCTTCTGCTCCTTGTGAATCCTCTGATTTTTCGTCATCTTATGCTATTGATATTGGAAGTATAGACTTAACTGTTTCTGATTTTCTAACTAGTCTTGATGTAAATAAAAGTGCTGGGCCAGATAACATAGCCAATATTGCACTAAAAAACTACGCTGCTTCTTTGGCATTACCGCTAAGCTTGATTTTCAATCAGTCTTTAAAAAGTGGCCAGTCTCTTATATAACTCCAATATTTAAGTCTGGCTCGAAGCAAAATGTGACCAATTATATCCCTATTTGCAAATTATCAGTGATCCCAAAAATGTTCGAAATGCTTGTCTGTAAAAAATTATATCTTTTTTGTTAAGGATTTAATATCCGAATACCAACATGGTTTTATTTCTGGAAGATCTACTGCTACAAACCTTTCATTGCTATGCGATTCTGTACTTTGCAGGTTCGAAAATGGTTTACAGGCTGATATTATCTTTACAGATTTTGCAAAAGATTTTGATAGAGTTAATCATAATATACTAATTTTTAAGCTATCAAAACTTGGTTTCCATTCTAATTTTATAAAATGGATTTCTTCCTATTTAAAAAATCGGGTTCAATTTGTAAAATTGGGAAATTATAAATCCAAAATGTAACTTCAGGTGTTTTGCAAGGAAGTCATATTGGCCCTTTGTTATTTATCCTTTTTATAAATAACATTTCGGTAAATTTTATATATTCGAAGTATCTTATGTATGCCGATGATGGCAAGATTTTCCGGCTCATAAAATCTTCTACAGACTTTCTGTATCTACAAGAGGATATCCAAAAACTGGCCAAATGGTGTGAATGTAACAAGTTGTTCCTGAATGTTGCCAAATGTCAGAGGCTTACATGCCATAGAAAAAAAAACACCTATCATATTTGATTATACTATCAACAATACGAGTTTAGATAGGGTTACTGCAAAAAAGGATTTGGGAGTTATGTGTTCAATATTAAATTTAACTTAATTTACTTTAAATTTGGCATCAAATAGTATCTATTACTTTCTTCAAAACTCCCACAAGTTTTATGTTCCAATTACGATCCATTCACCTGTCCTTTCATCCAATTTTCCATTCCTCTTCATTTTTCTTTCTTTAACTTCAGTTGAGATTCTACCGTCAACCAGGCAAGAAGCACTTTATAAAATAAACTCTAATTTTTAATAAATATTTCTTAGACATTATATTTTTTTCTATTTCTTTTCTTTGGAATTGCTTCTCTTGAAGCACACTTTAGCTTTGCTTCATCGAGCTATCGAACATTGGTCCTTCGAGCCGGATTCTAATAATAATTATTCAATTTAGAATTAATTAATAATCGTGTACGGGTGGTGTGCGGTTTTTTTTTTATTAATTTCAATTAAAAGTGAATATTTTATGTATATATAAATATTTTTAAATACTTTTTATTCTTCTCTTTTTCAATTCTCTTGCGTATTGGTTTCTTAAAATATTGAAATGGAAGAAACATTAGACACTCTTTTCATAAAGCAACAGAACTTGATTGATGACTTAATTAATTTTAAAACTAATTTTAGTAAGAGTCCTAAGGAGCGTCTAGCTAAGGCCAGTCATCTTAATGGCCGCCTAGAAATATTAGAAAGTTACATGATTTCTTTTCGTGAAAATCATATTAAGCTTTCTCTTCTATACAAAGAGAAAAAGAAAGATAAACCGGACACTACATATTTTATTGAAAAACATAATGATGTATTTCAAGACATGTTTTTACACCTTAAGTCCGACATTGTTGATAGAATTAAGGTAATTTCTTCTTCTTTCTTTCCCGAGTTCAATGGCGATTATAAGAACTGGATGCAGTTTCGGGATTTATTTACGGGAATGATTCATAATAAATCGGGTCTAGATAGTGCTAGAAAACTTTTTTATCTTAAAAAATGTGTCTCAGGTGAAGCTGAGAAAATTATACACTCTATTCCATGTTCAGCTGCAAATTATGATTCTGCATGGCAAATGCTTTGCGAAAGGTTTGATAAAAAAACGTTTTATTATTGAATCGTATTTAAAAACATTATGTGAACAACCTATTATGCAAAGAGACTCTTGTGATAGCATAAAGAAACTTCTTTATACTACCAAGGATTGTTTGACTTCAATCCAAAATTTAAAGGTTAAAACCGAATCATGGGATGTTTTAATTATTTTTATTCTTTCTCAGAAATTTGATAATGTAACCCGCAAAATAGAACTTCTAAATCGAATCAGTCTGGAATAGATTCTGAAGATTATGATCTTCCAAAACTTTCAGAATTTTATGAGTTTTTAGAAGATTCTTTTCGATCATTAGAGGCAATTGACTCTAAACCAGCTTCAATTTTTGATGAAACAAGGGATAAATTTCCAAACAATAAACGAGTAAATTATGTAAAAACGTTTCATGCTTCCAATAATACGAGTTCGTGTCCAAGTTGTAATGAACCCCATCTTCTTTATCAGTGTACAAACTTTAAATCACTTACTCATGAAAGTAAGATGGATTTTTAAAAATCTAAAAATCTTTGTTTAAACTGCTTGTTGCCAGGACATTCTGCTATAAAATGTCGAAGCAAGTTGACATGCCGAAAATGTAATAAAAGGCACAAACAGTTATGCATATTGAGAATTCAAATCATTCATCAAATGACACTGCTGCGCATCCAATTGCTGGTTTTGGTATCAACCTATTTGGGTTCAAATTCTACTTCGCAAATACTTCTTGCAACAGCAAAAGTAAAAATATCCACTGCTACTGGTGACTTTATTTTTAGAGCCCTCATAGATCAAGGGTCTCAAGTAACGTTCGTTACAGAATATTGTGTTCAAACATTGGGACTCAAAAAAAATCCTATTCATTGTGTTATAGACGGTATTGGCTCAATGACTTCCGATGTGTGTAAAAATTTTGTTGAGCTCAAGCTTAATTCGTGCATCAATTCCAAATTTACACTACTTGTAAAGGCTTTGGTTATGACTTCAATAAGTAATTATTTTCCTGTTGCAAAACTTAATTCTTCATTTTATTTCAACATTGGCAACCTAACTCTGGCAGATCCTCAGTTTGCAGAGCCTGGACGCATAGATATACTTCTTGGTGCAGATGTGTTACATGAAATCATCCTTGACGATATTATCAAGACTACTTATGGCCCATTGGTACAACAAACTCAATTAGGTTGGATCCTTTCAAGACCAATTAAAAACTCGAATCCTCAGAACAGAGATATTCAAAATATTTTGACTTTTCACACTCAGGTGAATATAGACAACACTCTTCGAAAATTCTGGGAACTTGAAGAAGTATCTTCAGAACGTGTGCAAACCACTGAAGAAAAAGCTTGTGAAAATTATTTCCAAGAAACACATTATCTTTCTTCTTTCGTTACAGAATATTGTGTTCAAACATTGGGACTCAAAAAAAATCCTATTCATTGTGTTATAGACGGTATTGGCTCAATGACTTCCGATGTGTGTAAAAATTTTGTTGAGCTCAAGCTTAATTCGTGCATCAATTCCAAATTTACACTACTTGTAAAGGCTTTGGTTATGACTTCAATAAGTAATTATTTTCCTGTTGCAAAACTTAATTCTTCATTTTATTTCAACATTGGCAACCTAACTCTGGCAGATCCTCAGTTTGCAGAGCCTGGACGCATAGATATACTTCTTGGTGCAGATGTGTTACATGAAATCATCCTTGACGATATTATCAAGACTACTTATGGCCCATTGGTACAACAAACTCAATTAGGTTGGATCCTTTCAAGACCAATTAAAAACTCGAATCCTCAGAACAGAGATATTCAAAATATTTTGACTTTTCACACTCAGGTGAATATAGACAACACTCTTCGAAAATTCTGGGAACTTGAAGAAGTATCTTCAGAACGTGTGCAAACCACTGAAGAAAAAGCTTGTGAAAATTATTTCCAAGAAACACATTATCTTTCTTCTTCTGGAAGATGTATTGTGAGACTTCCATTTAAGTCAAAAGTCTTAGGCGAAGACTACCCAAATTTTAAAAACTCTAGTCACAATGCTCGAAAAAGATTCGACCATTTGGAACAGAGAACTTTTCCAAAAAATATTAAGCTTAAAAATGAATATTATAAATTTATAAAAGAATACATTGATCTTAACCACATGGAACTCTCATGTAATCTTAATGACCTTTCTGAGTCTGGCAACCTTTTTATTCTTCCGCATCACGGTGTTTGCAAAGAGAGCAGTTCTACCACCAAATTGCGTGTAGTATTTGATGGCTCATCAAAGCCTCCATTTTCTAAGGCACTTAATGAAGAATTACTACCAGGTCCTATTTTACAAAACGACTTATCTTCTGTCATATTACAATGGCTTGCTTTCTTCGTTGTTTTTACTTCGGATATAGAGAAAATGTTTCGAAAAATCCTGATACATCCTGAAGAAACTAAGTTTCAACAAATTATTTGGAGGGATGACCCTGCTAAGCCTCTGCAGTTGTACAAACTTTTTACCGTTACCTATGGTACAACGTGTGCACCATTTTTATCCATACAAGTGCTACAGCAACTAGCTGATGATGAAGCTAGTAAATATCCAATTGGATCTGAGATTCTTAAACGAGATATATATGTGGATGATATTATTTCTGGAGCTGATGACATAAACAAAGCTAAAAAGATTCAATTAGAGCTCCAAAAGATTCTCACATCTGGTGGATTTAAATTAAGAAAGTGGTCTTCAAACTCACCAGAACTTTTATATGATCTACCATCTGAAGATTGTGAAATATCATTTAATTTTGACGGAAATTCCGATTCTTCGATTAAGGCTCTTGGTCTATTCTGGAACCCTCATTGTGATAACTTTTTCTTTAAAATAACACTCCCAATACGAAGTTCGCTTACAAAACGCACTCTATTGTCTGATGCTGCTAAGCTGTTTGATCCACTTGGGTGGTTGGCCCAAGAGGTGGTGCGCTGGCATAGGATGGGATGACCCTCTTCCCCTTCCACTTAAGGATGATTGGGAAAACTATCGTAAATCTCTCTATGGTTAGGAACTTTTACCAGCTCTTTTTCTGATGCCTCAAACTCGGCCTATTCAGCAGTACTTTACTATCGCTGCATAAAGGATGATAACATTTCTATCAATCTAATAACGGTTAAAACTAAGGTTGCCCCAATGAAGCAAGTATCGTTACCACGACTTGAATTATGTGCTGTTGTATTATTAGCAAAACTTTTCAAAAAATCCATGACTGCAATTGAAAGTCAATCACTAAACATAAAGCCATATTTTTGGACTGATTCAAAAGTTGTCCTTGCATTCATGCATTACCAATACGTTGGAAAACATTTGTTGCCAACAGAGTAACTGAAGTACAAGAAATGACTAACATCTCAGACTGGTACCATGTACGCTTAGAAGATAACCCAGCTGATTGTGCTTCAACCTTATGACTTACAAAATCATGCTTTGTGGTGGCATGGTCCTAAGTGGCTTAGTCTTCCTTTCTCTAAATGGCCAAACCAACGAGTTTCAGACTGTCAAACTGAACTAGAGAAAAAAGCTAATGCTAATTCTTTGTCTGCAAATGTTACTCCTACTTTTGATCTACTACTGAAATATTCTTCATTAAACAAACTTCTTCGTGTAACAAAATTATATAAAACGTCTCTTCAATTTCAAAATGACGGATACTTTTGAGGAATATCTCAATCCCAATAAAATTCAAAATTCCTTTTCTTGCCTCATACGCTTATCCCAATCTCAGTATTTTGCATACAAGATAAAAGATTTAAAATCAGACAAACAAATCTCAAATAAGAGTGAAATTAGTAATCTTTATCCTTTCACCGACGATGAGGGAATTTTGCGAGTCGGTGGAAGACTTCAAAGCACCCGATTATCTTATCAAATCATTGCAATCTAGCAAAAATTATTGTATTGGATGCGCACATTAAAACTATTCATGGTGGGCCTCAATTAATGATGTCATACATAAGGAATAAATTCTGGATTCTTAATCTGAGAAATCTTACAAAATTAAAGTTTCATGACTGCACTTTATGTCATCGTTTTAACCATAAGCGTTCAACACAACTTATGGGATCACTCCCTAAAGTACGAGTTAACAAAACCAGACCCTTCCGACACACTGGAGTGGATTACGCTGGTCCATTCGACATCCGTATTTCAAAAGGAAGATCACCAAAAACGTATAAAGGTTTCATTTGCGTGTTTCTTTGCTTGGGTACAAAAGCGATTCACATTGAGCTTGTGTCAGACATGTCTTCAGAAGGATTCTTAGCTGCCTTTAGACGATTTACTGGACGTAGAGAGAGCTGCAGCAACATATATAGCGACAATGGGACGAACTTTGTCGGTGCTAACAAAACTCTTCGTCAGCTGAATAAAGAATTCAACGAACTATTTCCAAAACATGTAAGAGAGACCATTGCATCTGAAGGAACTTTGTGGCACTTCATTCCACCTGCCTCACCCCATTTTGGAGGGCTGTGGGAGGCCGGAGTAAAATCAGTTAAGTACCACCTAAAAATAATTTTATTTAATCGAATTTTAACTTTTGAAGAAATAAATACGCTGTTAATTCGAATTGAATGTGTTCTTAATTTCAGACCTCTTTGCCCAATGAACGATGACCCATCCGATACCAGAGCTCTTACCCCATCTCATTTTCTCATCGGAGAACCATCTTTCATAGTACCTGAACCTTCACTACTGGATGTGAAAACGAACCATCTTCAACGTTGGCACCAGATTCAACAAATGTTCCAAAATTTCTGGGATCGATGGAGAACGGAATATTTGACCAGGCTTCAAAACAGACCCAATAAGCTTTCGAAACTTAAACGGAATTTTCGCGTTAACGATATTGTGCTAATTACTGATGAAAGTTTTCCTCCAGCAAAATGGCCATTAGCAAGGGTTATACAAGTACATCCAGGACAAGACGACATTTGCAGAGTAGTTACGCTTTTATGGAATGGGAAACAATATAAACGCCCCATAACAAAACTATGCTGGATTCCTACAAACAAACCGATGGATACATCATTATCATCTTAAAAGCTGATTTTTTTTTCCTGCAGCGAGTATCAGGCGCTGAAAAACCTGATCCCTATCTCAACGACTATATCGGAGGAAATGCTTTTATTTCTTTCACCCAACTTTTTTATTATTGATATTTTAATTGTTAACTTTAAAACTTAATTAATAACAGTCGTTCTTGGCTGGCGGTATGTTCAATATTAAATTTAACTTAAATTTGGCATCACCTAGCATCTATTACTTTCTTCAAAACTCCCACAAGTTTATGTTCAAATTACGATCCATTCACCTGTCCTTTCATCCAATTTTCCATTCCTCTTCATTTTTCTTTCTCTAACTTGAGATTCTACCGTCAACCAGGCAAGTAACACTTTATAAAATAAACTCTAATTTTTAATAAATATTTCTTAGACATTATATTTTTTTCTATTTCTTTTCTTTGGAATTGCTTCTCTTGAAGCACACTTTAGCTTTGCTTCGTCGAGCTATCGAACATGTATATTGGATGAAAAGCTTTCGTTTAAAAAGCACATCGATTACATATTCAGTAAAGCTAATAGCACAGATAATAAATATAAACTTTCAATTTTATTTTTCTCAAAATTGTTTTGAGTCGAAAATCAAATTTTACCAAATTTTATTAATTTTCTTGTTTAACAATATTCCTTATAAATTAAAATTGGTTGGAAACCATGATCTCAAATTTTTGAAAATATATTTGAGTCGAAAATCAATTTTTAAAAACTTTGAGTAATGTTTTCTTAGGTTTTTATTTTTTTATAAAAAAAAAACTATCAGTTAGATTTTTTCTCAAAATTTTACCAGAAGTTAAAAACTTTATTTTTAGTTGCACAAAATTGGTTTGGAGATAAAATAATTTTGTATTCGTAAAATTTTAGGTGACAAAATTTTGTTTAGTTTTTTTTTTATTTATAAAACAAACCTTTAATTGGATTTTTTTCAAAAAATATATTTTTATCTGTATAACAAAATTTATTTGAAGTCGATATCTCTTCTGGTTTTGAGCTATGGACGAGAAAAACGTCGCGAACGTACGTACACACGTACGTAACAATCGACATTCACAAAAAAGATCCAACATTATCACCCCATTCTTCTTTTACGCACCAACGCGCCTAAAAAAAGATATACATTTGTTTGCAACGGACCAAACTTTGTGTTTGTATTCGTTGGCAAACAAAATGAGAAGAGAAAAGTTTCTTAAACGAAAAAAATATGCAAGGCAAAAAGAGCTTTCTCAGCTTTATTTTTAAAAGCTCTTGTCTGTTAAGGTTTGTCTGTTTAGAGAAAAAAAAGTTTAATTTTTTCCTGCTGGGGTGAGACATCTGTATAAATTTATTATCTGTGCTAATAGGATGCTAGCTAGGGTTTATCAGAAGAAACTCTAGGGATTTTTCCGACCCCCACACCATCAAATCATTATATATTGCATTTGTTAGATCGGTACTGGAATATTGCAGCATTTGGAATCCCTATTATATCACTCATTCTTCTAGAATAGAAAAGGTTCAAAAAGGTTTTACTAGGTATGCTTTCTATAAATTAAATTGGAATATGGAAGTAAGGAAAAAATATTTTTCAATAATGTTTGTAAAATATTTAATAAGCAATCGTATCAAATGTTCTTTTTTGTTAGAACGAATACATTTCTGCTTTCCATCAAGCACTCTCCGCTCTAATTTTCATTTGCGAGAGACTTTTCATAGAAGAAATTATAGCAAAAACGAACCGTTTGCACGTTGCATAAGAGAAACGAATTCTGTTGTTGAGGTTATAGATATTTTTTCTGATATTTCGCAATTACAATTTGTTATCGCAATATGTTTTGTAATTAAGATGTATCTATTGCTACTATTATTATTTATTTTTATTTTTGTACATATACTTATATTTAAATTAATTATTATATTGACTTGTTAAAGTAGTCTGAGTACAGAGTACACTGTTTGATGAAATAAACTAAACTAAAAACTTAAAAAAATCTTTAAAAAAGTCAGTGTATACACAGTCAACTTCATAACCTTGTTCTAAAGCGTTTGAACATATGTATGTTCAAAAAAGCTATGTTGGTCTTCGCAAATAAGATTTTTACTAAAAAATGCTACAATTTCACAAACAACTTGTTCAAACAATTTAAGAATTCAAGAAAGCTTTGCAATGGGCGTGTAGTTTGTTATATCCGCCTTGCTACCTTTATGGAAAATTGGTGTTAGAAATGACTTCTTCAATATACTGGGAAATTTGCCTGTTTTTAGAGAAAGTTTGAATAAGAACGTAAGGGGATCAACTAAAGCATTACTACACTTTTGTAGTACTATCCGGGTAATACCATCGGGACTGGCTGAGCAGTCATCATTCAACGCAGATAAAAGATCAAGGACCGTACACTGTAGCACAGGGATATGACTAGGACTGAAGATTATGAAAATATACTTCATCAACTACTTGAGGGCTATTAACAACTCACGGACATTTTTTGCAAAAGCATTAGAGGTATCAACAGTTTTATCTAACGAAAGGTTCTTGTAAGTGAAGTTAACTGGATAGGCATCTGATTTTTTCTTTAAGTTTACAAGATTCCAAAATTTTTTAGGATTCTCTTTCAAAGAGGTTCCCATATCAGTAACATAACAAGCGTATACAAAATTAGAAAGCGACTTAAACTCATAAAAGAATTCAACATACACAGAGAAGTTGATTGAAGACAGAGCTTTGAGATAAGTTCTCCATGCCTTATTTCTTTTGTTACGACGATCATTTCATTAAACTTCGAACTCTTGGCTGAAAAGTTCTGTGTCGAAAAAGCTTGAACAAAGCCAAGTTTCGGTCAAAACGAATACGTCATGTGGAAATGATTATGGGAGTTGAGAAAAATGTCAGCAGTCTTACTACGAAGTCCCCTTACGTTTAGGTAGAAGAAGTTTTTTGGCTTCGTTTTCAAAGAAACAGTTCGTTTTTGACTTTGTGTAAATTCTTTGACTGAAGTCTCTGCGGGCCATATATTTCTATTGCAAATTGAATCGAAGAACGTGGTATTCGTTACTAGTTTAAAAGAAGAAACAAAGCTATTTGGTTTATTGATCTTAGTATGTACACCTAATGGATGAGCTACAAGGTATGCTCTTGGTAGAAACCTGTGTTGGGCAAAATTTAATTGCAAAGTACAATTAAAAATAACATTATTTAATTAATTAATTGTTAATTGTGATATAACAATTAACAATTTATTAATTGTTAATTGTGACTTTTCAATTAACAATTAATTAATTGTTAGTTGTAAGTTTTTCAATTAACAATTAATCAATTGTTAATTGTTCTCGCAAATAAATTTGATTATAATATAAGAAGGAGGAGTAGCTACAGTCTGCGCTAAGTCAATCTTTTAGGGAGTTATTAGGATTTAGTATACCAAAAATACAACAATGGACATCTTTCAGCTGATTTGATGGTGTTGTTTATCTTTCTCGTAAATAGAAAAAAAAGCCAGTAATGAGTTGTTGATAATATTTTTATTTATAAATGAAGTAAGCAAAAGCATCAAATAATAAAATATAATTATATTAAATCGCAAGTATTATCTATTGCTTATAATAATTCAGATTGCATTTTAACACCACCCGTTTTTCAAACATACTATCGGACAACTTGTGACTTTTTGGCAAATTAGTCATTGTTGCAAAGGAAAAAAGACGCTCTACTGGTGCTGACGATGCCAATGGTGTATTAAATCTAATAAGCTTTTATCTCTGGATATCGATTTAGGAGCTGAATATTTTGGCTTTCTTCGGCAAAAAAATGCAGCATTAACAATTCAGCCTTAGTCAAAGGTACAGCAGAAGAGTTTGTGTTCGTCATGGATGTGTCAGAGTCGGGCGAGTCAGTATCAAAATTGAAAAATATGTTTTCTTTGTTGGCCATTCTTGTTGCGACGATTGCAGTTTCGTTTTCATTTATTTCTTTAGAAATAGCAGTCTTGAAAATGTTAAGAATCTTAGTTCTGTCTGATAGCTCCAAGCACGTCAGCCACTTGTTTTTGAACCGAGGATATGATAGGGCAGCTATGGCTGCATTTTCTGCTTCAGGTGTGGTAACTTCGAAAAATTTTAAAAATCGGTTTTGAACGCCTTGTCTAAAGGACTCGATCAGAGGCTTGCAATAATTAAAGGTATTCTTTCTTTCGATTTTATGTAGTTGTTTGCGTAAGGCCAAAAGACACGGCATCACTATACCATAGTATGTGTTTGTCTCGCTCTGAATTATGTCGAGGGCTTCTGCCACAGGTGCAGCACAGATAAAGTATTCTTTAATGTATTCAAATTCATTTTTTTTTATTACATTTTTAATGTTCAAAGATCTATGAAGAAGTAAGTTTTTTTCTTTAATGCTCTGTATTTGCTTCAGAGAGTCAAACAAGCTATTCCATCTAGTTTCAACGGGCCAGCTTAGGGTGTGTTGCAATACATCTTTAATGATTTCCGCACTTTTTGGACGTGCTGCAGCCTTCCATAGAACATTACATTTCTTCATGACAACAGAATGCATAGCCGACAATGTAGTATTTGGTTCGTTTAAAACTCTATGTACGTCTGTTGTTGCACAAAGGCTCAATGTGTGTGCACAGCATCTCAAATGTACCGGAAGCAAATTCAAACCATGGGAATTCATTTGCTCAGTCAATGTTGGATAATTTAACACCAAATGTTTGAAATGCTTTTACAAAATTGCTGCCGTTGTCGGTCACCGAGGCAACAATTTTGTTTGAATTAAGACTAAAGCTTGCATTTATTTCTTGAATGATTTCTGATAAACGATCGTAACTGTGGATACCTTTGAATCTCTGACAGGCTAACGCCACTGAAGTTCTGCGCAAATCGTCTTTGATCCAGTGCGCTGTGACGCCAATAAAACTTCTTTTCTTACTTGACCAAATGTCCAATGCTGTGCATACATAATCAACTTCACTTAGTTCGGCTTTGATCTTCGCCACTTGTTTTTCGTAGTAATTTTCTATGCGTCGCCCTAGAGTACGTCGACTCATAAGGGTGATGTCCATTGTAGATATTTCTAAATCAGTTAAAATTTTTAAAAAGTAAGGGTCTTCTATTGCACGTAACGGAATCATAGATGCATAAAATATTTTAAAATGTTTTCGTCGAACTGATTTTGGGTCGGCTTATTTTTAACAGATTTCTTGATATTCCTCACCCTAGTTTTACCAATATTCTCGCTTTTTTCTTTTTCAATTAACCTCTTCTTCTTTACATATGTTTTGTACTCCTCGATGCATTGTTGTCCATGCTTTCTTTTCAAATGGCTTAAAAAATTAGACGTAAAATTAGTATACCCTTTAACTTTTATCATCATATCTTCCGGACATTTCATACACTTAGCTATTATTTTGTTGCCTGATGATTTTTCAGGCAAGTGCTTAAAATATGTACCATCAAGTAAAAGGAGCTGCAACTGACGCGATGACTCAGCAGCAGTGGTATTATCATCGCCAATGCCGGTTGACCTTGACGCCCTTGGCGATAAGGACGACACGGGGTCTTGCGTTTGATTATTGTCCGATATACTCATACTCGTTAAAACGTTACCGTCGTCCTGAATATCATTATCCATTATCTTTTACACACTTTGTATAATGATTATTTCTATACAAATTTGTATGGCTTATTTTTAAACAACGAAGCGAACTTTGTTTAATTAGGAGCGATATAGACACGGCTGCACTTGACTAATGTTTGCACATACCTAATAGTGACTGGATGGTGGAGGCACCACGACGCAAGCGAAGATACATAGTGTGGCGAATCCCAGAATTGTGTCTCGCAATTAACATGCGTAAATTTAAATAAATTAATTGTAATATGCAATTAACAGATTAATTGCAATTAATTGCAATTAATTGCAATTAATTATTCAATCAATTACTAAGATAATTAAAATTTTAATTAATTAATGCCCAACACTGGTAGAAACTAATAAGTGAGAAGTTATATCTTCTGGCGTTGTTAGTGGGTCTAGATGAGATATACAAATTATTTTTGGGTTTAATACAGCTTTAATAGGGATAGAATTGTTTATTACTGTTCCAGTAACGGATATTGGAAATCCTGGATCAATAACACGACGCTTGCAAGTTTTCGAGTTCAATCACACCCATCAGCAGATTGTAATCCGTTTTGAAATCCATTGCGGGATTTTATTTAATTTATCTTCACAATTTTATTTTTGTTTTCAATTGAACTCCGATCAAAATAACCGTTCGTTGTTAAAACTGCCAAACTAACTACCTACCAATAGGTCCACTGGTGATCTCATGGTTTATCTCACCGAACAGTGGAACAAATCTTTACTTCGTTTTGGAGAAAGTAAGATTATTGCACTTGATATTTCAAAAGCATTTGATAGAGTTTGGCATCAAGCTATCGTATCGAAAATGTGTGCATTTGGTATTGTTGAATCCCTTCTTCGTTGGGTTAAAAATTACCTTTCGCACCGTTCAATTCAAGTAGTATTGGACGGGTTCAAATCTGATATTCACAAAATAAACGCTGGTGTGCCCAGGGCTCCATTTTGTCTTCAACGCTCTTCCTCATTTTTATAAATGATCGTTTGTCTGAAACTTCTAACCCACTAAATTGTTTCGCGGATGACAGTACCCTCAGCTTTTCATATTCGTTTTTAGATTCTCATCCTTGTTCTTTGGATGTGGACTACCACGGCAGCGTATGATAAGCTCATTAAATTCTGATCTTGACAGCATTGTTCAATGGGGAATCAAAAACCATGTAGAATTTAATGCTTCGAAAACTCAATGCTGTCTACTGAAGCAAAAGCGTGACCAATGCCACTATCCATGAGTGGTACTTGCATCGAGGAGACTGAACAGCTATCAGTCCTAGGTACATATGTGCATTACAAACCACTTGTGGAGTGATCACATATGTGACATCGCCATAAATGCTGCTAAGTGTTTATGTTTTCTCTGACGATGCAAGAAGCCTTTTACCCCTTCTGATCTGGCTATAATTTAAAAAGCCTATATTCGTCTTGTGTACAATTCCCATATTTGGGTAGGTGCTCCTATAACCCACCTGAGTCTCTTGAACAGAATTCAAAAGAGAGCTCTAAAAGTGATAGGTGACCGTTGTCTAACTGAAACCTTTGCATCTCTCGAGCACCGTCGCGTCGTAAGGTTTCATGTCTCTCATTATTTTATCGCTACTTCCATAAGCAATGCTCTAATGAAATAGCCAGTTGTATTCCTCCCCTCAAACAATTCAACCGTAATACTCGTTCTTTTAAGAATGCCCATCAGTTTAGCCTTGAGCCCAATTTCGGTCGTACTGTAAAGTACAAACTTTCCATTACAGCAGCACGAATTTCGACTCGCGGTTTTTTTTATTCGATAGATATGTGCAAATAAATAATAACCATACCAATTTTAGAGCGAGGAAACATTTATTTCTATTTTTAATTAATTTTTAAAGTTCACTTTTTTCATAAAAAACACACAAAAATGGTTGATTTTGACATTTCTTCCCTGTTTTTTGTTCAGTGTTGCCATACTTGTTTCTTTTTCTTGGTGATTTCTTTTATTTTGGTGCTCAAATGAAAAAATACTTTGCATATACCCAAACTCGCACCCACCCCAAATCCTATAGTGATAGTGGGGGGTTGCAGGGGGGCAGCATGGTCCCCCTTACATACCTAGCTGTTAGTACGTGCGTCGTGCTATCAATTAAAAAAACTTGTTTTAGGTTCAAAAAAGGCAATACAAAAAAGTTGGGTTAAGTCCGAAAAATAAAATATTTTTTTTTAAGACTTAAAGTTGTTTCCTCGCCCTAATATTTAAAACATGTTCTATTGAGACCCCTACCTAACTGTAAAAAAAGTCATAAGGAAATTCGTGCTGCGGTAATGGAAAGTCGCCCCCAGAGATTTTCTTAGTCGTACTATATGAATGTGGGATGCTTTAACAGACTCAATCACCCTTGTCACAAGCTCGTTCCGCTACGAATACGAACAAATTCATATCATAGGCCCCGAAAGAATGTGAAAAAGCATTGCTATATAGAAACCATTTATTCGGAATCAGCTAGTCAAAATGTGAAAATCAAAATTGAAATTTAATCTTGGATCTTGCTGTTTGTGTATTTTTTAAAATGGATTAATTTGCAATCGCAATTTTTGCAATAAATGAAGAAAGTTTGCAACGAAAATGCAGATTAAAAATACAAAGGAAAATTTTAAGGGATGCATTTAATCCATTTGACATCCATGATGACAAAATGTAAGTAAAAAAAATCTGTTCGTAGAAAAAACTGCCAAACTTCCTATTCATTCGGGGCTAGTGATACCATTTTTCACGAACTCTCGAATTTTCTCTCAAACTCCGTATCGGTGCATACATGTGATTGGTGGAAAAAAGGCAAAATGTCAGATTGAATTCTTGTCAAAAATGACAGTTCCACAATTTCGATTTCAAAAACAAAACATTAAATTTGAGATTGTACAAGTAAGTTTTTGTAAATTATTTTGTTTTGTCTAAACATTCAACAGAATTTATTTCTTTTCAGATTAAAAACCTTGACGATTAAGAGCAACAAGTGCATTTAATTGAAAAAACAATAGACCAGGAACCAGAAGAAAACAATGAGATTAACTTTACTCGGAGCTCAAGTAGGTACGTTTAAAAAAAGAATTTCGTAAACAAAAGAATACTTATGTTGCTTTGTTTCAGCTATGGATTGCTCCAATAATATACTTTACTACCAACTCAAGAAGATGTACATAAGGATAAAAATCAACTTTATTATCATCTCCTTAGTATTTTAATTTCGGGTGCTGCCGATTACGAACCATGATACAGAAAGCAATTTTTCTCAAGAAATTTAGAAGGCTTACTCAAAACAAGGGCGATAGTCCCCAGGTGAATTTCAATTCAATGGTGCAAGGGATTGTAGTAGTCGACCGCCAAGTTTTGGAATGACTTAACAGCGGCAATAGCAACGGCAGAGTATGCAGGCAAATCAGGTAAGTTCATTCGGTAACTTACGAGTAATCTTGACAATATATTTTAAATTCTATGGTTCTTTAGGATTTCCAACGTCCTTTGCCCATTCATCAGCTGCCAGAAGTATGGTACAAGCCGACCAAAAAAACCAACATCTTCCTGTTCCATGGAGTGCAACAGCACAGTTGTGTAAGTACAAATGGAAACAATCATATCGTGATTAACTTGCTTAATCTTCACCTTCTAGATTTAAATCGATGCTTGTAACTCCAAATATCTCACTAAAGAACGGTAAGGACACTGCTGATCGATTCATCGGCTACTGCTGCCACTTAGGCCGACGCAGACCACGTAGATGATTAAATGAATGTTCACATTGAAGCAACCTGTTGGGAGAACACTTCCTAAATGACGGGAAATTAAAAATCATTTGTTAGTTTTTGAATAAAGAAAATCTAATCATTTTCATATGTACTATTTTAGAATTTTCTTATTTGGACAGAAAAAAAAGAAGCCGAATACCTAAATACAAAATGCTTATTAAATCACCAAAACAACTAACTAGAATCACATAGAAGACCATCGACACAGGAACTATCCAAATGATGTTTTAAGAATTTCCCGCAACCTTCACATGCCGAAAATTTCCAAAAATAATACAACCGGAAATTGTGCATTTATGACAAGGTCCGATTGGAATTTTGGAATTAGCCTCGCAAAACAATTTTCACGTTTCAAGGTCCCTAGAGTCGAAATAAAAGATTTTTAGAAAGATGTCTGTGCGTGCGTGTGTAAAATCAATATAACGTTTTTTTTTTTATAAATCAATAAAACTGAAAAAAAAAAATTGTCACCTTCAAAATTTTACGACTGAAATATGATTTCATCTCTAAAACAATTTTGTGCAACGAAGAATAATGTTTTTGACATCTGAAAGTTCGTAAAAATTGAATATCGATTCAAATATCTTTTCAAAAACTTGAAATTTAGGCTTTAAGCTTATTTTATCTTATAAGAAATATTGTTTTCAACATTAGGTAAAATTTTGAGAAAAATCGAATTGACAGTTTTTTTTACAAAAAATAAAAACCTAAAAAAAATAAATATAAATATTGGCTTCAAACTAATTTACCTTATAAGAAATATTGTTTTCAAATTCGAATTGACAGTTTTCTTACAAAAAATAAAAACCTAAAAAAAAATTATTAAAAGTTGGTAAAATTTGGTTTTTTGACTGAAATACCTTTTCAAAAATTTAAGATAATCAGGCTTATTCCGTAAGGCGTTGAACGCCAAAAAAACGACAGTGTGAACTTGGTATTACGTAAGGCGTTCAACGCCAATTAAACGTCAATTTATCTACTCTCTCTTGTGGAACGCATTCACATTTCTTTTTTGGTTATTCCGGTAGGCGTTTATCTTAAAAAAAAAAAAACAATAAAAATCGTTAAAAGTTGTCGTTGGAAAATTTGTTGACGCCGGAAGTAAAAATGTAAGTTTTTTTAAAATTTATTTTAGTTTTTATAATTTAAAATTTTTTATTTAGGGTAAAAATTACAACCCAGGTCCAAATGCGGCGGATGGTCGAGCTCATGGAGGAAAACGAGCACCTCGCAAAAAATTAACAGAAGAGGTTTTGAAAAGTCTTTGGGGTGGGAATCTGTTGCTGAGATTTTAAATAGTCTTGGGCCGCCTATGAGAAAAGGAAAGGAGTGGCAGAAAGTAGGTATATGAATTTAAAATTTTTAAACTTAAGTTAAAATTAATTTTTGTCCTTAGGTCTGGTTTGACGCCAAGTTCAAATTTAAACAAAAGCTCTTGTTTAACAAAAAAGAAAATGAAGCTACAGGAGGAGGGCCCTACAAAAAAAAATTTAATGACTTGGACGAAGCCATAATAAGGATATTGTCGTTGGACTTGGTAGTGAATCCGACAGGATACGCCGCAGGTGGTTCATTTCGTTTTGGGTCCCGATCCCCAATCGCCCAATCGACCAAGCTGAAATCTGCAAATGTTTCAAATATTACAGTAGCCACAAATGCATCATCGTGCCCAGTAAATGATATGCCTATTGAAATAATTAGCGGGGTCGATGATGATTTGACACACATTTTGGGCGAATTTGAGAAGCAGGAAAATGATGAAGAATTGTGTGATGAAGCTCCGAGGCCCAGACCAACAAAAAAGGAAAATGTTTTTGAAACTATGTTGAAAAAACAAACTGAGGTTCAGGAAAAATTATTTTCTAAAATGGAAGAAACCTTGAGAGAAATAAATCAAAAGCTGGGAGACAATGTGACATCGATTTTTGGCATCGAAAAGCATCTTAATGAATGTGCGAGATATGAAAGGAAAAACTTTCATCTCCAAGAAGAGAAACTTAAAATGGTTAAGATACAAATGGAGCGCGATGTCAGGCAAAGAGTACAATCGAATAATTTAAAAATAAAAGACTTGGAAGTTAGAAAGAAGCAGCTTGAACTCGAGGAACGTAAACTGGAGCTTCTAGAAACAAATAATAATATATAAGTTCTTTACCATTTGAGTTTTTTTTTATAGTTTTAAGTTATCGTTAAATAAAAAAAAAACAAGAGACTGCAAACTCAAGTTACCTGAAATGATATATTTATGTTTAATAATACTTACTTATATTTTAATAAAATACAAAAGAGTGAATTACAAAATAAATCAATTGCCATAAGATACGTAGTTAAAATATTTTATTAAATGCTGCTTAAAATATCATTGCGCATTTGCACTGCTGCATGGTCATCGTTAGTATTTAATTGGTCTCCTAAATTTGGAGTGTTATCATTCGTAAATATAACTATATTTTCAGGTGGAACCAAATTGTAATGGACACCAATATTGTGCAAAGCTGCGCAAACATTTACAATTTGCGTAGCTTTCTCCGGAGTGTAGTGCAATTGCCTTGCACCAAGCAGACATCGGAACCGATTCTTTAATACTCCTATTGTTCTTTCAATGATGTTTTTTGTTCTGGAGTGTTTGCTGTTAAACAGGCTTTATCTACTGCCTTCTTCTCTTCTTCTGGGGCTCTATAAGGAGTTAAAAGAAAAGGCTCAAGATACCCAGCATTTCCTAATTTATTTTAAATGTTTAAATATTTATCACGATCTCATACCCAAAAGACAAGTATTTCTTTCACCTCCATCATAATTCCTTTTCAAAAACCCTCGAAACTCGCTAGCATTCCAAACTAGGGAATGATGGCTAGCTCCAGCATGTCTTGCATCTACGTATTTTATACGCATTCTGTTATCACAGACCTTAAACATATGTTAAGATATGTTTTTTATATATGTTATTGTGTAGGCAATTCTTGCTTACCAGCATCACGTTAATACTAAAAAATTATTTTCTGTTGTAATATCTGTGTTGATCTATTTTCTCAGGCGCGAAAATTTTAACATGTGTTCCATCGACGCACCCAATAACACCTGGAATTCCAGCTTGTTGAAAAAAATGTATTTTTGCTTCCGATTTTTCTTCATCTGAGAGATTCATCTTAATCCAAAGGGGGCAAACTTTTTCCTCGAGAGTGTTTAACATTTCCTTAAGAATTTTGCTATGAGTAGGCTGCGCTAATCCCAAATTGAAGTCGTTTTCAACCCCTTTTTGGTAGCTTCCTCCGGCGAAAAATCTAAGGGTAGCAGCTAGTTTCAAAATCGTTGGAATTGCCACAAAACGTTGCTGAGGAAAACTGTCTTTGATCAAACAAAAAATATACTTGAAGGCCTCTTTGTCCAGACGAAAATACATTTTGAATCTGTTAATCATTACGATAAAATCATTGTGCAATAATACATATATTTATTTGTTTTAATTAATTACATACTTTGAATCGGGCAAATCAAAAGGATTTGCTTTAGATCGAATATATCTTCCTTTTTTTTTCTTTCTCTTCGTCGTCACTACGAATCCACGAAAAATAACTTGCTACACTATACATTTTTCCGTTTCTTTTTGTATTTACAAGAAATTTAAACAAATTTTACAAATTAAATTTCAGAAAAGAAATTATGTATTCAATTTAAAAACAATTTTGAAGTTTCAAATGTCAGCTGTTGTAGTGGATCGTATGTGGAATGTAAGAGCGAAAGAAACTCCGGCGTTTGAGTTACGGAATACCAAAGAAAAAACGAGACGCCACGACAAACGACACTGGCGTTTAAAAACAAAACGCCTATCGGAATAAGCCTGAATAGCTTTTAACTAATTTTTACTTATAAGAAATATTGTTCTCAACATTCGATAAAATTTTGAAAAAAATCGAATTGACAGTTTTTTTACAAAAAATAAAACTAAAAAAAACATTACTAAAACTTGTTAAAAATTTACTTTCAACTCAAATAGCTTTTCAAAAATTAAAAATATTAGCTTCAAGCTTATTTTATTTCACAGAAAATATTGTTTTGGATATTCAGTAATTTTTTTACAAAAACCCAACAGTCCGTTTTTTCATCAAAAATAAAATCTATAAAAAATAGTACGCAAGCTTGGTAAAAATTGATACGAATACATATAGATAAACTTTTAAGCAGGACAAATCGACAGACGGGATGGGAAGTTATCAGTGTGGGTCGCATCCCAGCCTCTTTTTTAATCAACGGATCTAATTAGCAGCGGGAGTTTTATAATTATAAACCAATCAACTTGCTACAATTTAATTGTGCTTTTACTGACCAGAAGGCTTATGATGGCAACACTACTTCAAAGTAAGCTTCACATAAACCACAAACTTTGAAAGCACTACCTAATTAATGTGTTTTTCTTTTCAGCAACAAATCGAAGCGGTATTGCAACAAATCCTGAAGTGAAGATGATTACAGTCGACGACATGCTTTAAATCTCATCCGTTAATAATCAAGGTTCACGGTTCAGGTTTATTATAGTTTAATATTGTTTTAAATTCAACGCTAATAATGTATTTTCACTTAATAAACAATATCTGGATGTTAAAATGTAACTTCTTAGTTTTTGAGTAAATAAAAAAGATATTAAATGTACTTTTTTTTAAAGAAAAATATTACTTTCTGTATTTCCTAAATTTGATCTGTTCAGGTTAATTATTATAGTGTATTAGACCTTTTTTATTTTTTGTTTGGTTTTTAGCAAATAATAATACAAACAAAAAACAAGTAAGCTATTTTAAGCAGATTTTATTCTTTTTATTCAGACATGTGTTTAAATTAAAAACTTAATATTTTTAATCCTATTCCTATGTTTTGATTCAGTACGTTCGTATGTATTTCTTTGTGATTTCATGTGGTCAATAGCATTAATCAGAAACTCGTTCTTTTTTGAGAGGATTAAGATATCCGGACTTTGAACATCACCTTAAAATGTTTCTATTACATCCGGTTTTTAAAACCGGTAAAGCATGACGTATCTCTTAACTTTAAACTGCAAGATGATTTTACAAAGTACATTATCTTTGCTTTTAGCTCCAGTTCAAATAATTTTGTTTATTTCACTTGGTTTTTGTAATTTCTTATTAGTTATATGTTATATGATGTTATAATCTCAAGACTACAAATTCGTAATAGGAAAATATTGTAAAGGAAGAAAATATTGAAGGAAGATATTATATATTTTGATAATCATCAAACATTTTTTTTGAAAATAAAACTATTTCATAAAGTTGATAGCTTCAAAAAGCCTTTTCTGTATATATATATATAATTGCTTTCGAATTACAAACAAAATAATATCTCAAGAGCTTAAATTGGTAGAGTAATTCTGGATTCGGGTTTGAATTGAATTGAAAATGTTGACGGCATCGAAAGCAATAAATCATAAATGAAGGAAGGTATTTCAATTGACTTCCAGAGACCTACAATTTAAATTAGAAAAAGCAAAAATTAAGATAGTTCTTATTTTATTATTTATAAACACATCTTTACCAACTACATCACAGAGTACGCCCAAAAATGTAAAAGGAAGATATTCAAATGTGAATTTCTGCAAAAAAAAAAAAATAGTGAAACAGATCAACTGGCCAATCCTCGGTGGTAGGTACTGTCTTGAAAAACTGATTTAGATTAAATTAACTATTGTTCACATCATGAGGAATTACTTGCATACACTGCAATCTTTCGCCTATCCGTAGCTGGCTGAAAGAAGTGCTTTGCATTGCACAGATGGTGACACATGACGTGAATGTGCTCCTGTCAAACGCTGCAATTGATTCAACTTGTATTTGTTCAAGTTGGCTTGGTTATGAATGACCAGCATGTCAAGAGATTCCTCAATTTCATAGCAACTCTCGACTTGCATATCCATCTCAAATAAATGAAGCATGTCAGATAGGTTGCAAAGCAAAGCTTTTCAGTCTTCTGCGACATCGATCCCTTCGCTGTAATCGGCCCTTCTCATTCCTACAGGGTTAAAAATTAGTATATAATCCATCAGAATAGAGCGATTTGATTGCCAGGAACAAAGTCTTGTTGAGAAGTGTAATTTTAACTAAAAAACAAAACAATATTCATATAATTTGAGTTTAAAATTGACTGCTTGAACAGAATGGTGTAGCTGTAGCTGTAGCCTGTAGCACTGTCAAAGTTAAAAGATACGAAAATAGTAGGTATACATCGACACAATGAGAAACTGTAGCTGTAGCAGTAGCTGCAGCGCAAGTTGACTCAACTTTAACTTTTGGCGACGCTGCAAGCTACATTTGAGATGACAGATGGGGGAAACCCATTTCATTCTTTGACTTTTCACTTTTTTTTGGGAGCGTTCAATGCATTTGAGATTTTTTTCTGGTTTTGTAACTTTTTTATAGCATGCTACCATACAAATTCAGTTCAAATATAAATTTCATATGCGTTGAACATGCCCGAATAAATTTCCTGTGATACACCATTGTGGGCGACCTTTGCTACATTAGTGAGCGTTTTTATTGGCAGCTTATACTACAGCGATTTTCTTAGCTACATCTGCATCTCATTCTGTTCAAGCAGTAATATGAACACATTTACCTTCAATTTGTACCTATTCACTCCAGAATAAATATGTCGGCGTTGCTGGCTTCCTACTCGGGGCTTCCACTTTTCTTCTTGCAATATTATCCTTGGTTTCTTCTTTATCTGAGGATTAAATTAAATTCATTATTTATTTTTATTTCAATAAATTAATATTTTTGTTTTACCTTCATTTGCATTATTGATACTGAATTTTGTTTTGTTTACATTTTCGTAGAATTGTCAAAATACGCACCTCGCTGTTCATCTGTCAAAACTTGACATAACTCAAATTGGGCCACGTTCGCACTACAGTTCTAGGGCGAGCTTATACTTTCAGCACGATTTTTTCTGTTTTTAGCGAAATTTTTCATAAAAATCCATAGAATTTGTGTGCCAAAAGCATTTAAATATTATTTTTAGCACTGCTTTTACTAAAAAGAAGTTGTAAAATTCATTTTTCTAAAAATATTTCATTCATTTTTGAATTCAACGGATTTCTTTTATGAACGGCACCCCACCTCATATTGTTTTCCCACTACATAGAATCTGGATTTTCCCATTAGAAATGCACTGGAGAACTAACAATCATGCTTATTTTGAGATTAGAACGAAACGTTGATTCGAGTGACTATATTTATTCGTTCGAATGAATTTTGTTTATTTTGAGATTCGAATGAAAAATATTCATTGCAGAAAATGAACCGAAATGAACAGTATTTTGGAGATCAGCTGTTCTAAATGATTTGACATTTTGATTTGATTTAGTGTGACCACACTAAATTTTTATTTTCGAAGAGTCTTATTTTTAATTCAGAGTTTGTCACAGATTAACAGTTTCTGAATTGAAAAATAAAGTTAATAAAGTGATAAAGAAAAACATTCAAGACATGAAATTAAACATTTTTTCAACTAACGTAACGATTTTGGTTTGAATTTTCATGTTGTGTTTATACCGTTTAATATGTTATGTATATTCGTCACACATGGTCACACTATCAATTGAAATGAAAACAATAAAAGTTTATAAACTTCAAATCGATGTAGATTTTCTTATTTTGGAGAAAGCAAACAATGGCAATAGTTTTGTTTCTTAGTTCTAAAGCCTAGTACATACTTCCTCGTGAAGTGAACGTTCGCCAGTGGAGAAAGTGAACTTTTGACATTGCTCACTGGTACACACTTGTGAGTACACGTTGTGAACATTTGACTTCAGCTTCACCAACAGTTCCCGTACATTTTGGACGTGAATTGCCCGTGAACGAAAACTCTCCACTTTGTTCTCCACTCAGCTTCACGAGCAAGTTCACGGGTGAACCAAAAACTGAAATTTGTATGGGTTCACGAGATGGTTCACAAGTATGTACTAGGCTTTATGGCGAAGAACGAGAACATGTTCTTAGAAGAAGGATTATGGAAGCATCAAATCCGTTTGAGTTTGACGATTTAAAGTAAGTACCTATAAAATTGATGTGAACTTTTTCTATTGCAGAAATAAATCCTGGTGACTAAATTGATTTTGTTTTGTAGATTTGTAAGGAACTTTCGCCTCAAAAAACGGCCATTTAAATATGTCTTGGATGAGCTTTCCATCGAGATACAGGGGGGAACTTCTTTGTCCATACCGTAGCACCGTCTTTATATGGAGGCCCATGGCTATTGAGCTTGCAGCATCTCTTCAAAACCGGTCAACATCTATACGGTTTACAAAAAAACCATTCGCTACCTCCGGATTCTCCTCCATCAACCTTATCAGGATTTCTTTTTGTTCCCTATTTGTCCAATCTGAATGTGACTGTGCGCTTTATGAAATAATAAAAAAAACTCGTTAATATAACCAATTTCGTTTAATTATCGTATAAAAATTGTTAAAACTTACATCTTTCTTCAACTATGCACCAGAAAATATCTGAACGACACAAAAATGACATTTGGTTCGAATCAGTCGATAGTCAAAATTTACTTATTTTTTTTTTTAAATGAACCTTCGATTGAATCAGCAAATTTTCGAATCGATCGAATCTCAAAATAAAATCTTCTCGAATAACTATCGAAAACGAATCTCAAAATAAGGGTGAATGCTTATGATAAAGGGCAAAATTGTCTCAATTTAGCAAACCCATTAAGTCGGGACTCTAGATAATCAGGCTTATTCCGTAAGGCGTTGAACGCCAAAAAAAAACGACAAAACGAACTTGGTATTACGTAAGGCGTTCAACGCCAATTAAAAGTCAATTTATCGACTCTCTCTTGTGGAACGCATTCACATTTCTTTTTTGGTTATTCCGGTAGGCGTTTATCTTAAAAAAAAACAATAAAAAACGTCAAAAGTTATCGTCGGAAAATTTGTTGACGCCAGAAGTAAAAATGTAAGTTTTTTTTAATTTATTTTAGTTTTTATAATTTAAAATTGTTCATTTAGGGTAAAAATTACAACCCAAATCCAAATGCGACGGATGGTCGAGCTCATGGAGGAAAACGAGCACCTCGCAAAAAACTACAAAAGAGGTTATGAAAAGTCTTTGGGGTGGGAGTCAGTTGCTGAGATTTTAAATAGTTTAAATAGTTTAACATTTCCTTAAGAATTTTGCTAAGAGTAGGCTGCGCTAATCCCAAATTGAAGTCGTTTCCAACCCCTTTTTGGTAGCTTCCTCCGGCGAAAAATCTAAGGGTAGCAGCTAGTTTCAAAATCGTTGGAATTGCCACAGAACGTTGCTGAGGAAAACTGTCTTCGATCAAACAAAAAAGATACTTGAAGGCCTCTTTGTCCAGACGAAAATACATTTTGAATCTGTTAACGATTACGATAAAATCATTGTGCAATAATACATACATATATTTATTTGTTTTAATTAATTACATACTTTGAATCGGGCAAATCAAAAGGATTTGCTTTAGATCGAATATATCTTCTATGCACTATCAAATCTTGCTTTTTTTTTTCTTCCTCTTCGTCGTCACTACGAATCCACGAAAAATAACTTGCTACACTATACATTTTTCCGTTTCTTTTTGTATTTACAAGAAATTTAAACAAATTTTACAAATTAAATTTCAGAAAAGAAATTATTCAATTTAAAAACAATTTTGAAGTTTGAAATGTCAGCTGTTGTAGTGGATCGTATGTGGAATGTAAGAGCGAAAGAAAGTCCGGCGTTTGAGTTACGGAATACCAAAGAAAAAACGAGACGCCACGACAAACGACACTGGCGTTTAAAAGAAAACGCCTGTCGGAATAAGCCTGAATATATTTCCTCTATGGTGATAAGGCTGAATAATAATTGAGAAAACTAGGTAATTAAACGATCATGGCAACACAGCGCAAAGTAAATATTAGTTTTTTAGTAAGGTAGATACACAATAGAGATGCAGAAATGCTCTGATATTATATTAATTTTCAAGTCTTGTGCAAACTAAAATTTATTTCTGAAATATCACTCTTTCATTAAAGTAATCCTATTCTATTTTTCATAAAATGCGGACAGCTTGACATTTTCCTTTGAAATTAATTTATTATCACGTTTCTAACGCCTTGGTTTGATGATATTTTTGATTTCTTTATAATTGGTTTGACTTTTACTTTAAACAATTTAAAAATGATAAAACAAAACAAAATGTATAGTACTAAGATTTAAATATTTGATTTTTTTTTAATATGGAAGGTGAATCAAATGGGTTTTATATTTAAATAATTTAAAATTTATTTCTGAGAATTTTAAGCTCTATGTTCAAATGTGTATGTAGTTACCTACTATTGGAAAGTTTCTACAAACAAAAATAAAACCTAATTTTATTCAAGAGGTGTCGGGGGAATGGTCCTGATTTTGTTGTTATTTTTTTAAGTCGCTAAAAATAATTTTTATAAAGCTTTAAAATATTTAAAAACATGTTATTTGTTCGATTAAACGTCAAATATTAAAACGATATTTAATTTACAACTTTCGGACCGATTGACTTTTGTTGATAGCCAATATAAAAAAAACTTCATTCATTTTACGAATTATTGGAAGTTAATAAATTCAAAATATTTTCGTTAACAATTATAAAACAATATAATTTTTATTTTTAAAAGTTATATATATTTTCTGTCCCCAAAATAAGACGTACAATTTATTTAAAACCTGTGAAAATAAATGCAATTTAACAGGCTTTCTAAAAACAAGTTTACATTTTTTTATAAACTAAAATCTATTATTTTTTTAAACTGACTACTACTTGCACACTGAATCAAATATGATTTGAATCCTCTTCTAAATATAATATAAGATTTGCATATTTAATCAGTGTGTAGTTTAATGGTAATCATAATTTACAAAATAACAAGTCTTAAGTGCAACAAGTACTCAAGAACAAAAATTAAGTTGTTCGGTTTTTACATATATAATATGTATACATTTATTTAGAAAAAGAAATTAAATGGAAGTAACTTAAATGAAGAAACGGAATTTGTTTTTTTAAAATACAAACAAAAATTTAAAGTAGAAAAATTAAACAAGGAGAACATTTTATGTATAAAATAAGCAGTGATGCGCAGGACAATCATTCATTATCGTTTTTACATCATACCGCCCATTCCACCCATGCCTCCCATACCACCCATTCCACCCATACCAGGCATAGCTGGTGCACCATCTTCTTTAGGAGTTTCACAGACAACAGCTTCAGCTGTCGTAAGTAGGGAAGCAACCCCTGAAGCATCGGTCAGTGCGGTTCTAACAACTTTGGTGGGATCGATGATACCTTTTTCGATAAGATTGCCGTACTCGGACTTCAAAGCGTCGTAGCCGAAATCTCCTTCCTTAACCTCAACCTTTGCTACAACCATGGCACCATCAACGCCAGCGTTTTTGGCAATAGTCATGCATGGCATTCGGAGGGCACGACGAACAATATCAATCCCCATGTTCTATTAAAATGAAAATAATCGTTAACATGATAATTAGTACTCAAGTTTAAAAATGATTTACTTGATCTTCATTGGCACCTTTGAGACCGTCTAATTTTGGAATACAACGCAACAATGCAGTTCCACCTCCGGGAACAATTCCTTCTTCAACAGCTGCCCGGGTAGCATTTAGAGCGTCATGGACACGGTCCTTCTTCTCATTGACCTCGACTTCACTTGAACCACCAACACGCAAAAGTGCCACCCCGGAAGCTAGACGAGCGAGCCGTTCCTGCAATTTCTCCTTTTCGTACTCAGAAGTAGTCTCTTCAATTTGATCCTTGATTTGGGTTACCCGTCTGTCAATGTCTTCCTTCTTGCCCTTGCCCTTCAACAAAAGTGTATCGTCTTTTGTAATTACGACCTCGCCAACTTTTCCCAAATCACCTATTTGGACATCTTCCAATTTAACCAAGTTAGCGTCGTCACCAAAAACAATACCACCTGAAGAAATAGCCATGTCTGTAAGAGTGGATTTTCGATTGTCACCGAAACCTGGTGCTTTAACAGCTGCAACTTGAAGACCAATTTTCAATCGGTTAACTACTAAGGTACTCAAAGCTTCTCCATCAATGTCTTCAGCGATGATGACCAAAGGTTTTCTTTGTGCATTTGCAAGTTCCAGAGCTGGGATAATGGATTGAACAGAGGAAATTTTCTTTTCGGAAAACAACACCAAAGCGTCTTGGAATTCAACTTTGGCACCTTTCGAAGAGTTAATGAAGTATGGCGAAATATAACCTCTATCGAATTTCATGCCTTCAATGACTTCCAACTCATCGGTCAAAGTTTTTCCATCCTTAACGGTGATGACACCATCTCGTCCAACCTTCTTCATGGCCTCGCTTATCAAGTTTCCTACAGCAACATCACCGTTAGCAGATATTGTGGCTACTTGCGCAATTTCTTCTGGTGTGCTCACAGGACGAGACATAGTTTTTAGGTTATCTTTGACAGCGTCAACTGCAATCATAACACCTCGACGAATCTCTACGGGATTAGCACCTTTAGAAATCTTTTCGAAACCTTCTTTGGCGATAGCACGAGCTAAAACAGTAGCAGTAGTAGTTCCATCTCCTGCTTCCTCGTTGGTGTTGTTTGCAACATCCTGCACTAATTTTGCGCCAATATTTTGGAATTTGTCTTTTAATTCAATGGACTTAGCTACAGTCACACCATCTTTTGTGATCTTTGGTGAACCCCATGACTGTTCAATAATTACATTACGCCCTTTTGGGCCCATTGTCACGGCTACAGCATCGGCTAATATATCCACGCCTTGGAGCATCAGAGCGCGCACTTCTGGTCCAAATCTAACGTCTTTGGCATATTGACGTACAGCATATTGGCGAGCAATAGAGAGCCGAGAAATTGTTGCTGGCAGGCGGAACATCTAAAATTGGAAACATTGAAAAGCTAAAAATTATGGATATGTTACAAACTATTTGATGGCAATATTGAAAATTTTTTACGCCTAAAAATCCTATAACATACTCCTGTAAATTTTAATTTTCTAAAACCTACTTAACCGATTAGGCATTGATTGCTCACAGATTCTCTATTAGATTTATGTCGAGAGACTGAGCTGACCGTTAAATATTGTCATTGTTCTAATTTCAAAACTATTACTTTGGTTTTCTATTTCTGTGCTTTGAGTCCCTATTTTATTGGAATAGCCATATTTCACCTTCTGTGTATGGACGCATAATGTTTTGTAGTTTTTTTTTTTTTTCATTTGAGCGCTTATCTATGATATTTTAGACAAGGGTATAAATCCAACTTCATAGTAAGAAAAACAGCTCTATATAATAATATAGCACCCGCCATATTTTAAGTTCTTAGTTGTGTAACGAGATTTAAACTCTGTCTTGGAGGGGCATTAAACTTAATATAGAGAGCTTTTTCCTCCAAATAAAATATTTAAAAAATGAAAATTAAAAATTAAACACAACACATTTTCTTCCAAATTGACTTAACTTGAAAAATCACTATTTCATTGCTATAAGATATACATTGTTAATGAATATCTGAATTAATTAAGAAAATGCAAAAACACACATTAAAAAATATTGATGAACGACAGACAACCAAATTTACGTAAAATGAGCCTCAATCACAATAGGTACTATTCCCGTTAAATTTGTTAGAAAGTGAGAATAACAAACTCAAATACAAAATATATGTTACTTTGCATGCAGTTGTGTAATCAAATAAATTGTATGTATTTTTCTCATGATTTAGTTAAACATTTATTGATTCAACATAATACATATTGGTCCAATTTAAAAATAAATTAAACACATTTAGAATTAGTTTTTAAATGTGCAAAAAAAATGTATTCCCCTATTTAAATTTATTATTGGGCTCTTTTTATGAAAAAAACTTAAGTGTCTCAAAGTATCTCCAGATGACAAGTTCTGAATTACCAAAATTAATTTAAAGGTACAATAAGTCGTGTAAGATTTCCAATATGTGTAGGATTTTTGGTTTGAGCGAATTATGTAATAAAATTAATAATAAAATGAAATTTCAATTAATTGCTCGTGTCAATGGAACATAAAATTATTTATTTAGTTTCATAATGTATTCAGGTATTAATTTATTCAAACTTATTACAAAAGCTAATTAAATGAAAAACTCACTTGAACCGACAATTAAAAAACTGAAATGCAGGAATTTTTTTTCTGAACATCTATAAATAATAGAATAATAAAGGGAATGCAAAATTCTAAGGGTGCATACGATAAAGTTTTGTATCAAATGAGAGATGACGTCCAGCTAAAAATATAAGTGGAAACATTTTTGTTTTTAGCTTTGAAAGATAATAGAAAATAGATTAATAATTTGATTTAAGTATTTTAGAAACGTCTTTCTTTGTACTGTTTTTTTTGTTGACGACAGTTAAAAACTTATTTACAAAAAAAAGTGTGCATCGCGTTTCCCTTCGACACATTTTTCAAGAGAAATGATTCGTACGTAATTGCGCGTCTACAATTTTGTTCACACATCAATATCCGAAAAATAAGTGATGGGCCTAGTGTGAATTTAATTCGTTTATGGGTGCAAGGGTTCCGCGCAATTGGCCCAGTTGATCTTCAAGGACCACGACTTTCAATACGGAAAAGGGTAGCCTCAATGGGACTCCCAAGAAAGATTGTTCTTGACAATTTTAAAAATCATTAGAAATTCCATCCATTTAATATTTAAATCTTTCACGAACTAAAGAAAGTGATTCTGTTTCAAGCAAACATTTTTGTGAGACGATTTAAGAGCGTTTAAATACTGTGATTCCCATTTTTGGAGCGACTAGGCTCATTTTTATTTAAATGGCCACGTTCATAAAAAAAAACTGTCGTTATTGGGATGCAAGAACCCATAACCCTCGACTGAAAAACCAAAAGCTATTCCATTGCCCCAGGGTAATTGTTTGGTGCATTGGATCATTTTTTTCCAAGGGACAAATGTCAATAGTTATAACTACCGACGCATGACAGCGCAATTCTTTTTGTCGAAACTACAAGCTCATCCATTGTTCATCCGACATGGTGCGATCTCACATACGGCTAGAGAATCGAGGAATTTGCTTTGGGAAGCTTTCCCTGCTTCACCCCAACGGATTTTTTTGTATGGGGATACCTCAAAGAGACAAAGGAAACATTCGTCGAGAATTTAGCGCAATTGAATTAAGTTTACTGCAGGGTAGGGCGCGTAACACCAATCTCCATTTTGAAGGAAGACATTTACACGAAAGAATGTTCAAAATTTGAGATCTTCATTAACTGTCGTTTAAAAAATAAATTGTGTGGCGCAACAGTCTGTTGTGAACCAGGAAGGGACCGACAATTTTAATTTGAGAAAGCACTTTTGCTCAACCATTCCAGTCTGCGAGTACTGTTGTCAGAAATGGAAGGGACCTACAATTTTAGGTCGAATCCGAACGGCTAGTTTGAGAAAGCACTTTTTCATGACAAGAATTACTCTTGAAGGATTTGTCAATTCCTCGCAAGAGGCAGTACCCGCGAAAATTAATTTTGTTGGTTGTTTTAGTTTTACGTTTTGATTAACGTTACCTCTTAATAAAACATACATTTCAGTAACGGAATATTCAAGAACTAGCAATTCTAATGCTTTTTAGTAAATAGCCTTTGAGTTTTATTTTGGTGCAAAACATGTAAATGTATTTGCCTGCAAGCAGCACAAAATAATTTTTCAAGGAATTAATCTCCTCACATTTCAAAATTTGTATAGTGCAGGAGTATAGTTAAGCCTATATGAAGCTTACGAAAACATTTTTCAATGGATATCAAAATTATTAAGCCAAAATATTTAATGAGTATACCTATGTACATATAACTATCGTATTCTCAGGGTACACCCCACAAATAATAAAATTATGTTTAAAGCCAATCCGAACACAATTGAAATGTTTTTGAAGCAGTGGAATAGTAGGTAGTAAAAACGCAAAACGAAAGAATTATCTACAAATATATAATTGTTACTCGCTATCGGAATAGCATTCCCGTTTTTCGTTAGAAATAAAGGAAAATGTAGAGGTTAGAAATCGTAGAAACCATGTTTTTTTTAGTTTTATCATAGATCACCTTTAATAGTTATGGATTGAAATAACTTTTTAATCAATTAACCAAATAGACTTGCGTTACACAAGAAACTCCTTTTCCAGTATTATATAACAACTCTTTGCATGATGAAATAATATTCAATTGTGTGTATAAGCCAAACCAAGAAAATGTATCAGATATTCAAAGGGTCTTGGATCAATGAAAAAGTAATTGGTATTGAATTTAATTGAACTTCAACTTAAAAATTAAGTTTAAGTAATGCAGCACATGCTTTCATGTAATAATGGTTTCGATACATTGATTCTTTTCATCACATGCCTGTTCCCATAGTTTTAATCTTGAAATATAACACTTTATATGTTAGTAACTAATAAAAATATAAAACATTTTGCATTGATTAATCGTTGTTTTTACCAAATTGATGACTTGACTTTAGCCTCGTCTTATCGGATTAACACATTCCAGAACAATCTAAATCTTTCACTAATAAGAGTTTGAGGTTATTCACTTTTTTACAAAACAAAATTACGGAAGACTTGAATAAAAACATAATAAAGAAATAATTTAAGACTTACGTTGGAATATATTTTTGATTTACTGTTTAATTGAATTTATTTCACAAAGAAAAATTAAAATAATGGTAACCAATAGAAATTCACAACAACTGCCGGTCTATGCAGAAGGAAAACGTGATTTGAAATGAGAAATGAGATGAGAATTGACTTTTGGGGTGAAATTTTTTAGATTTTCGATATCGACAAGTTGGTTTTATTTTATAGGTTGGCGAGACTGAATTATGACAGCTTAAAATGAGTGCGTTTAAAACTGTATAAGCAAACAATTGTGCCTGTCTAGATTACTGCTCTCCTTGTTTACTCTCTTTTTTAACAATTTTCAGATGTTTATCTTTGAGTTTTAGAAATATTTACAAATAATGAAAAGACATACAATTTTATGAGGAAAATATTGAAAATATGTTGTATAGCAAAATATAAATTCATCGTAGCAAATAAAATTGTAAACTAAATTGATAAATAGATGCGTAAAATTGGTCCACAAAATATAGTTTTGCTTACTATAAGGATTTTTTTCCTGAATACTGAATCTCGCCTAGTAATTTTCCAACATATCAGGTTCTTATAAAGTATGAGATAATTTACAGCCAAACCACAGACTTGCGTTCGTTTGGTTTGGCCGAGCTTTAACATTTTAAATAAAAACAATTGGCTCTTATCAGGCTGTTTTTGAAACATAAACGATTATTAACGCTGGGCAAAACAGGCACGAGCTGCTGATTTAGCCATTATGAATCTTCATTTGATTATTTTAGACATACCTCAAATCTTATGCTTCCACTTTCGTGGTTTTAATGACACGTATGAATGTGCGACATCTGGGTGCATTATGGATGTGCAGGAGTTGACGATTCGGTAAAGAGACGTAAATGGTTCTGCCTTAAATGCAAGTCAGATTTAGCCAGGGGGGCCATTCCGTAGAACGATAATCGCTAGACTATATCGTTTCGACGATAGTCTCACTTCACGTAAGACGATAATCGTCAAAGTGATATCGTCAAAACGATAGCGTTTGCACGATAGCTAAGTAGGTATCGTCTGCTATTAATTTCCATTGACAACTAAGCAAATTGAAGCAAAAAAGTTTCGTTGTAGTTTAGTTTTGTTACAAAATGAAAATAAAAACTCAAAAAAATACAATGAATTCGGTTACTCATTTTTTTATATACAAACCATTATTAATCTCTCTTAATTGTTGTTTAATAAATAAAACAATTGGAATTGCAGAAGAGGACTTTATAATGATATTATAAACAATAAATTGTATATACAATCAATATTCAAATTTGTTGTAACTATTGAAACTTTGGGGCGTAGGAAAATTGATATATTCGACAGGCAACGATTTTTGTATCGGTCTTGCACAAAGCACTACTCCAAATTAGTTTTGGAAACATTAAATATTTTAGAAGCCAAGTTATGTGCAATGTGGATAAAGTGAAGTCTTCACTTCCTTCCCTTGGATCAAATTGGGTTTATTACTGCAGCTGATTTACAAAAATATAAGACATTGAACAAACATTTTCATATTATTGTTTTATCTTCGGCGGCAACAAATGAAAACACAAAAAGTGACAATAACAACAAACATCACAAAATAATTGGCATGTTTATTAACAATACGTTTTTTCCAAATTTTCAAAAAATTCCCATAGAGGAAAACCAAGTTTAATAACATTTTTAAGTTATTGAACAAGCACTACCTTTCGTTGAGTTCATTTTGACATTAGGTATATACTCCACGAACTTATACTGAAAACGATTGAACGAGACGATAATGATAAAGTTACGTGAAGCAAATTATTATCATAACAATTAATCAAATAGCGTCAAGGAAAAGTATATCCGGGGAATTGCCTTTCTTCTCAGGTAAATCAGATGAATGGCCTCTATTTATAAGTTGCTATCGAAACAACACTGCACTGTGGCTGCCAAAGGCGCTGAAGGGTTAAGCGTTTCAAGCAGTGAGCAGTCAGTTAATGCTTCCTGCATCTGTGCCAACAGTTTTGTCCACTCTGCTATTTGGTCGGCCAGAGTATATTGTTGAGGATCTTATAAAGAAGGTGAAGATTTTTATAGCCCCAAGAATGGAGCGCCTGGAAACAATTATATCATATGCTCTGGCAGTTAAGAATTTGAGTTCCTCTATGGAGGCGTCTGACCTGACAGACCACATGAATAATTAACTATTGCTCAAAACGCTAATAGATAAGCTACCTTCAGACATGAAATTGGAGTGGGCCATGGGGTTACAGGCAAGCGACGTTGAGCAAAATATAAGAGGATTTGGTGAGTGGATGTACAGGAGGGCAGAGGCAGCAGCTGTGGTAACGAAGTATGCAGACCATGGCAATAAGATGGACAAGCGTTCGGGACATGTACACACGCATGTACAGGCAGACAATGGGCCTGAGGCTGCATGTGCTAAAGGGATCTAGACCGAAGTACGTTTGTGGACAAAGTCATCGAATATTAGATTGCGATGCATTCAACACGCTTTCTGTTAAAGATCGTCAGAAGCTTGTTTCAGAGAAGGCACTGTGCATGTGCCTTAAGCATTCGAAACGAGTAAGGTGCAACAATATAAAGATCGTCAGAAGCTTGTTTCAGAGAAGGCACTGTGCATGTGCCTTAAGCATTCGAAACGAGTAAGGTGCAACAATATGAAAGAGTGTGGTAGGCTGTAGGCTGAAACATCATGCGCTGTTGCATTCTGGAGGAGGTAAAGATGTAGGTGCATGCTAATCTCATCAGAACGACAAAGAAAAGGGAATGCTATTCCGAATTTCGCCAGTGGTGTTGCATGGCAATGGAAAGGATATTCATACGTATGCCCTTTTGGGTAGCGGGTCTTCCTGCACGCTGCTAGAGGAAGCAATAGCGCAAAAATTAAATTTGAAAGGTACTCCTAAACCGTTGTGCCTCAGATGGACAGCCAATTCCACTCGCCGTGAAGAAGAGTCTGAAGTTGTGTCATTACCGATTTCGGCAAAAGGTGCTGAAAAGGAGAAGTCTTCGAGGGTGAGAACAGTCAAGTCACTTGCCCTGCCATCACAATCCTTGTCACAAGAGTTTATAGAGAAGTTTCATCATCTCAAGGGATTTGGCCTTGAAAGTCCGAGAAGGCAAGTGGAATGAACCAATTGCTCTGAAAACTAGATTGGGTTGGTGTATCAGTGGTGGTAGCGAAAGCGATTACCAATCTTATGGTAACTTCCAGATTTGCGAGTGCGAGGAGGATCTATACGAATTGGTCAAGCGACATTTTGTTTTGGTAGACATTGGTGGTTCTCAAGTTCAAGTTAGAACGGAGTAAAAAGATGACTTGAGCGCAAAAGAAATTCTCGCAGCTAAAACGAAGCGAGTCGATATCGTCACGAAACAGCGGTGGAAGTATCTCATAGACTTTATTCAGTGAGAGGGACCACTGTTAAGGCTTAAACGCTAGGGCGGCGTTTAATAAAGAGTGATCTGGTCGTATACCAAGACACACGATACAGCACGAGCGAATGGAATTTGGACGTCTTCACCAAGATTGAACCGAGACCAACAAGGGTATAGTGCTCTTCACCGATAAGTACAGGTTTTGTCTACGCTCACCAGATGGACGTAAAAGAGAGTGGAAAAGATCAGGTGGAAGATACAATTCGACAACAGTTGCCCAGCAGGAAAATTTCTGAGGAGGGTATCATGAATCCCATCAAACATATTTGGGATCTGCTGAGACACTAAGTGGGCTGAGATTTAGTCAGATTAAGGAGTGGAATAAGAGACGAAGAGATCGTAAGAAACCTTATTCAAGGTATGCCAAGGCGAAGCTTTGATAGAGTAAGGGGATGCAATACCCAATCCTCAGTGAAAATAACTCATTTATTGTATGTTTTATTTAAAAGTTCTTTCCATTTGTTAAGTTCCTTCATACATTTATAATATTAAATGTTAATAAACAATACTGAATTTAAAAAGAAAAGTCTTTTTAACGTACAGCTACGGACAATGAAATAGTAGTGCCTGTTAGTTGAATTTATTCTACTACATATTTCGCGTCCTGAGCACCATATCGGTTTCCATTATGCATTATTTCATTAACGATCTTGTGTGACAACCCTGACTTTGCATTTTCAGGTGCCAAACTTTAACCGTTATTATTCACTGCTTGTTTTATCTCTTGATTTGAGCAATAAAATAGTAGCGACAAGCATACAAATTTATAAATATTGAATTTAACATAAAATATTCCATTAATGGTACAAAAAGTATTGTACTGTTCATAATTTAGTGGGACGAGGAAAACATTGTAGCGAAGAAATAAGAACTTTGATTCAAAACTAATAAAACAAGGCAAGACCTACAGGGAGGTGGAAAAACTCGTCGGCTGCTCAGCCCCAATGATACGCGGTAAAAAGCGGATTCTTTCAGAGGCTATACAGTTCGACATGTCATTCGTTGTGCTAAAAATAGACCAGCAATGTCTGCTATAGAAATCCGCGACGAGCTATACCTAGCCTATGGTGTTCACACGGTACGCAGGCGTCTACGTGAGTATATATATAGCCCCAGCAAGGCGCCACTTTTGAAGAAAAGTCATGTAACCCGACGTCTTCATTATGCCAAAGAACATCTCACTTGGCCCACTGACAAGTGAAGGAATATTTTATAGACTGGTGAATTCAAAATTATTTTATATGGAGGTAAATGCTCCCATCAGTATGTAAGGCGCCCCTCTGATACAGAATATGTTAACAGATACACTATTAAGACGGTGAAACGTGGTGGGTCTAGAATTAAGGTCAGCAAGATAACGATCCAAAGCATGTAAGTTGGCTAAGGAATGGTTTCGCGGCAATGGAATTGAGGTTATAGATTGGCCAGCTCAATCTCTAAGGCAAAAAACAACAATGAACTTTGGGCTGTAGTTCATCACGCGTGGCAGAATATACCATTGAAGAGATGTCAAGTCCTTGTAAATTCCATGAAAAGGCGTTGTGAAGCCGTTATCAAAAGTCATGGTCATGTAATAAGTATTAAGTTTGTTTAATTTTTTGTTTGAAATATACCGTTATTTTGTCAAATAATGTAATTTTTAGTGTCACGCTACTACTTCATTGGTTTTGAAGATCTAGTTGTGTCATATATTTAACAAAAAAATATAAATTTGCGAATAAATAATTTATTATTTAATACATTTTGTATTTAGTTTATTATTTAAAAACAAAGAAGGTATACATATATTCTATCTTTTAGCACTACAGTTCATGTTACAAAAGCTTTTGTATTTTAACCAACTTATATTTCATTTCACTACCCACTACTATTTTATTGCTCGTAGCGTATTTGAAATTTTTACGAAATTTCAAGGTGCGCCACTTTTTTTTTAACTCAGTGCTTTAGTCTAAAATGAAAACAAACAGCCTTATTTTGACATTCTCTTTCGTTCGAAAGTTATTCGAATTCGTATGATACGTATTTTCAGTTTCTAACGATTCGAAAGTTCATTTTAATTCAAAACTTAAGCAAAGTTTGACTTTCTAATCATTCGAAACAAATGTCATTTCATTAGCGTTCAATTTTTCTGGCGAATAGATCCGCAAAACATGTATGTAAGCTTTGATATTTGTGTTGAAAAATAGATAAAATAAAAATATTTTATGAATTATTTGTGTTTTTTTTTTTTTAAAATAAAGGTCGCAATCGCATTCCAATTGGACCAACCGGGAGCAGAAGGAGATTCTCATCAGATTGATGGAAGAAAATCCTGAAATAGCCAAGGGATTTTCAACAAACCGGGTTGACATCGATCGCTTTTGGAGAGATGCTGCGGAGAAGCTGAATAGCTACGGACCTCCTTCTAAAGACGGTGCGAATTGGAAAAAGGTCTATAAATTAAATTTTAACAAAAAAGGTGAATAGTAACAAATGTTTGGTTTCAAGGTTTGGGCTGATTTTAAATCCAAAACAAAAAAGAAACTGGTGGAAAATAAAGTAAAAAGGAAACCGTCGGGATTCAATGACAACAATCTTGTAGCCCTAACGGAGTTCGAGGAAGCTATTGTCAGGATCACTTCACTTAAGTAGTCCGTTGAAGGCATAAGTGCCAGGGTATTTTTTTGTGAATGGTTTTAGTTTTGAATTAAGTTTTTTTTTTTTGTGATTGGTTTTAGTTTTGAATTAAGTTTTTTTTTGTTGTGAATGGTTTTAGTTTTTAATTAATTTATTTTTGAATTAAAAAAATGAAATAAATAAGACTGATATAGTGATATCTCAATATGTAAATTGTGTACTCTTTTAATTAAAATAAACCAGCGATTCTGTCACGAACGTTTCTAGCTTCAAGAATGTGACTATTTTCACTTTCATCCACGTCACTAAAAGCATTTTCAGTGTGATCTTCAATGTGCAAATTTTCAGCATTATCTGCAACTTTGAAATGAATGCAGATGTTGTGCAAGGCTGCGCAAACGTTTATTATTTGGGCAGCCTTTTCTGCTGAGTAATGCAACTGCCTAGCCTTAAGACAACACCTAAATCTGTTCTTCAGTAAGCCGATAGTTCGTTCAGAACTTCCGGTAATTGGTGAACGATATGGTGTCATTACCCAAGGTTCTAGGGGATAGCCTGCGTCACCTGAATCAATCAATGTCATCAATGTTTCCAAAAATGATTATTGTTTCTTACCTAGCAGCCAAGAGTTTGTATGTCTTCCTCCAGTATACTGTTGCAAAAGATAGTTTCGCACGGAAGATACCTTCCACGCTAACGCGTCGTGTGTTGCACCAGGTTGAGAGGCATATCTATATACCTTATTTGCATCTTTTGATCGCAGATCTGTCATTGAGTGTAATGTTACTAAAAGTTATATGCAAAAATTTACTTGAATTCGAAGCCTTACAATTAAAACATTCAAGCTGTAGAATCCCTTTCGGTTATAAAACAAATGTCTTATTTCTGGTGGAGGGGGTTTAATAGCAACGTGCGTACCATCAACGCAACCGATCACTCCTGGAAAACCGAACTTTTGGTAAAAATGTCCCCTAATTGCTTCCTTTTCTTCGTCATTAGCTTTAAAATGTATCCATTTGGGGCATAGTTTAGCTTCTAATGCAGATACCACTTTTTTTATGCACTTTGACACCGACGATTGAGAAAGTTTAATACCACCGTCCTTGCCTACTCCAAATTGGTATCCACCTTCTGCGACAAATCGCAACGTGGTTGCCAACATTATGATTGGAGATATAGACACAGATGTTCCCCTTTCAACTTCGGTGTTCAGCTCATCCAACACGTACTTGAAAGCACTTTTGTTTAATCGAAAATTCTTAATAAATCTTCAAAGAAACAAAAACAAAAATTCATATATAAGGACGGGAACTGAAAGGAAACTATTTACATATCTGTACTTACTTTGAACTTTCAAACTCGAATGGATTTGATGCATCCCTTATCCTTCTTCTAATAATCTGTTCCTCACCATTTTCACTGCTCATAAATAAAACAATTGCCATTTTGTTGCTAAAACATTACTTCAAATTCAAATTCAAATTGATTTTCTTTTGTATTTGAAAATTCACAGGTGTGACCAGATGTGTGTGAAATAAATGGTGGAACCATTAATACGCGAACGTTATTTTGATGATTTCAGACGAGTGATTAAAAATCTTTGAATAAACATTAAAATTCAATAAAAATGACTCGAATAGTCAAATCAAACTCTAGTATTTCACTAGACAAATGTTTTATAGTTAATTTTATTCTTTTTCATGTGAATAAACTTGTATTACGGTTCCAAAAAAAATAAATTCATGTTTTCGTTAATGCATTTCAAAATAATTAACTCATCCCAGCTTCCAGCAAAACATTATTTCGCTTTATGCTTTTGGAATATGTAGAATTAATTTTCCGAACATTTTTAACAAAAATTAAATAGTCTGCAAAAGAATCAGTTTGGTCATACTACATACAATCGAAATGTCAGTAAATTACAAGCAGCTGATTTCAAAAATAATATTCATTTAAGTTCATTTTGTGAACACATTCTACAATGAATATCTTTCTTTCGAATGTGAAAATACGTGAAGTTCATTCGAATGAATAGATCTATTCTATCGAATGAGCTATTCATTTGAATCTCAGAATAAGGCTGAAAATTTACCTCTTTATAGAGAATTAGAAAATAAAGTTCAGTGTCGGATCAGTTTTATTTATTCATATTAACTCCCCATAGGAAGTTATTGTAATGAACTTTTTACGATTTTTAAGAAAGATGTCTGTGTATGTACGTTCGTACGCTACGTTTTTTAGTCGTCCATAGTTTCAAATAAATTTCGTTATACAGATAATAATGCAGAAAGGGCTTATTCAGCAATACTTATTAGAAATCAAAATTATTCGAAATAAAATACAACCTTTTTTTCACGTTCTAAGGAATGTATTTAATTAAATATTATTGGAACAAGACAAATTTTGTTTAATGGACTTGATGTTGTCTTGATGATGGTTGCTTGTAAAGAGATCGATTTTTTGCATTGCACCATCGCAAGATGCTTATTCATATATATGTATAAGCTGTTAAAGGGATTAAGATTTAAAGATTATATAGAAAAACAAAGGTGAAAAGCATTAAAAGTTACAAAGCCAAAACAAAATTCAAGGTAATAAAACCTAGGGTATTATATAACTATGTTTGGCAACTTTGCAAAATATTAATATTTCATTAAGAGTTAATTAAGTTTTAAAGAATTCATTAATTAACAATTCCAGATTTAATTTTAGTAAATTTCTGGATGGTGGCAAGTTTAGCTCTTTGATGACTACCAGGTCACCAACTTTAAAATGTTTGGTCTTCTTTTCCCATTTGGGACGTTGTTGAAGTAAAGTTAGGTATTCAAAGTTCCATCGACGCCAAAAACCTTGCAACATGTTTTGAATAAGTTGCCATCTTCCTAGTCTGTTAACTTTAACATCTTGATAGCTTGGCTCCGTTATCGCCGTATGGTCTACCTATAAGGAAATGAGAGAGAGGGTGTTAGAGGAAGTCTAAATCTGATATAGCACAAAGAGGCCTGGAATTTAGGAGTGCTTCAATTTGGGAAAGCAAAGCAGACATTTCTTCAAAAGTGAGAATATTATTCCCTACTACACGCTGGAGGTGCTGTTGGACACTTTTTACACCAGCTTCCCAAAGGCCCCCGAAATGAGGGCTATGTGGAGGAATAAACTCCCATTTGATGTTTCAGCTGTCAAGGTTGAAGACACCAGATGATTGTGTTCTTCAGAACGCACCAACTTGATACATTCACACAGGGTTCTCGCAGCTCCTTGAAAATTGGTGCCATTGTCGGAGTAAACGATGCTGCATTTTCCTCTTCTAGCAATAAATCGCCTCAACGACGCTATGAATGCGTCCGTAGATAAATCGCTCACGACTTCCAAATGTAAAGCCTTTGTCGCCATACAAACAAATAATGCGAAGTATCCTTTCGTGTACTTTGGATTTCTACCTCTGGCGATTCGAAGAGTTATTGGTCCAGCATAGTCACAGCCCGTTCGGTAGAAAGCAAAAGATGGGGAAAGTCTTAAAGAAGGCAAATTTCCCATGAGTTGTGTTGTTGTAGCTTGAAGTTGTCGAAAACATGCCATACAACCATGTACAATTTTTCTTATATGGTTTCTGCATCCAAAAATCCAAAACTCCTGCCGTACTAGAGAAAACAATTCCGATACACCTGCATGAAGAAATTTTATATGAGCATCCTGTGGAATCCAAATGGAGATCGGATGACCTTTAGGCAATATTATAGGGTGTTTAAGGCTAAAAGAAACATTGACAGCATTGCAAATTCTTCCCCTAACGCGAAGAAGCCCAACATCATCCAGAAACGGTGATAAGGATGCCAGTTTAGATCGTATAGAGACATAATTTTTTGTTTTTAAGGATTGTATCTCTTCGTAAAACTCTTTTTGAGCCCATAAAAGGCATTTCCGTTTAGCGTTAAGCAATTCTTCAGATCGCAAGAAACCTTTTATACGTTCCTGTGGAGGAAATTTACGATTTCTCGCACGGCGAACAAAAACAGCAACGATTCGAATTACTTTAAACCAGGATGAGACTCGTTTGGCAAAAAGTGATTCCATCACACACATTACATTGGCAACAACAGGCTGCTTTCTTAAAATGCTTCAAAATCCTTTTTTTTCTGCGGAAATCGGCAATAAATTAAAATCTATAGATAGCCAATCTGGGCCTCTCCACCAAATGTCCAATTGCAACAGCTGGATTTTCTTCTGAGCGAATGTAGTTCCATTCGGGGAAGAACATCAAGAATCTCAGCGGTACGATTGGCTAAAACGATTTAAGAGTCACAAAAAACAAAGATTTGGGAGGGTTTTATATCCAAAGAAGAACAAATCAATTTTACTAGACGACTCAAGAGAAGCGCCCCACAAAGTTCCAGGCGTGGAATTGTTAACTGCTTAACAGGCGCAACACGGGTCTTAGTCGCAACAAGTTTTACATTCATTTCTCCATTTTCTGACAAACTGCGAACGTAGACGACTGCGAAATATGCCTTCTCGGATGCATCTGAAAACCCTATCAGATCAAAATGTTTTGAATTTAACGTAAACCTCCTGACAATTTCGACCCTTTCTAAGTAGAGCAAATCCTTTCGATAGAAAATCCATTTGTCAGCTATTTCACTTGGGAGTTGATCATCCCATCCTATCTTTGATTCATGCACCCATAACTCCTGGAACAGCATTTTAAGCAAAATGGTGACAGGTGCCAAGAAACCTAAGGGTTCAAAGATTTTTGAAATCTCTGATAAAAGCATTCGTTTAGTGGGTGACAATGGCGATTTTTCCTCCAACGAAATTTTGAAAGTAAATATGTCACGATGAGGGTTCCAAACTAGTCTAAGAACTTTTGTACAATTATCAGCGCTATCAACATCAAGAGAAAATATAGGTTCACAATTTAACCCCTGCAAAACTGGCCAACAATTGGAACTCCATTTGCTCAACTGCAAACCACCACAGGACAACAATTCAACCAACTCTGCTTTCAATTCCAATATACCTGATATAGAATCCGAACCGGTCATGATATCGTCAACATAAAAATCATGCAATATAGCATGTGATGCAACAGGGAACTTATCCGCATAATCTATGGCAAGTTGTTTCAGAACTCGCATCGATAGAAATGGGACAGGAGAAGTTCCGTAAGTGACTGTACACAGTCGATAGTGTTTGATAGGTTGATCAGGACTTTTTCGCCACACAATGCGTTGAAAGTCACGATGTTTTTTATCCACCCAAATTTGGCGAAACAACCGAGACAATGTTCCTGAAAGAGTGTTTCTAAGATCAACTTCCTTTTGACGAAAATGCAACTCCACGACATACTTGTTATCAGGCGCTCGAGAGAAAGTTTTGCAAAAATGAGAGTCTGCAAAATCACCAGAATCCAATGAATAGGTATTTTGTGGAAGTTCTTCAATTTCCCAAAACGATTTCAGAAGAACATCAACATCCTGCATAATCCCTTCTGTTAAGGAAACAATTGCCTCCTTTGGACATTTAACGGTGATTACCCACCCAAAAATGGTATTGTGGGCAATCAAGTTACAGTTGTTATCAAGGCGACGACCATCAAACAAAATACTCCAGGCCTTGTCAGATCCTAACAAAATATCAATAGGACCTGGGACGTTGAAACCTGGGTCAGCCAATCTCAGCTCATTCAACAATAATGATCTATCAAGGTCAAGAGGCAAAGGAGGAGTTTTCGAAGTTAATTGATTCAAAATGAAGGCTTTGACATCCATTTCATTTGGATCAAACCAAGATTTGGGCTTTAGGGTTATGGCACCCTTTGTAACACCAGCTTCAAGCGAAGAGATTCCAAAAATAGGAACGCGAGCAAGACGACGGCGAAGATGTAATCTTTTTACCAAATTTTCAGTTACAAAGGAAGCTTGAGATCCCGTATTGAGTAGAACGCGACAAAGATGTTTGTTACCAAAGATATCTGGAATCTGAAGCAAAACTGTTGGCGAAATACCGGAGGAACGAATATCGTTTTAAATTTGGATGCTAACATTAGGCAACGAGGAAGCTTGAGATGTCGAGGCAATTGCTCCATTTGAATTGTTAGCTTCACTAATCGAGGATAGCGAATCTAGATGAACCAACACATGATGACGAATACGGCAATAAGGACAACGAGCTTTCGATCGACATCTCGATGAAGAATGATTGCTTCCTAAACAATTGTAGCATAGTTTTTGATCCCTAGCAAAGCTTCGACGAGCAGTAATGGGCAAGGCAAGAAATTGAGAACACTGTGGCAGATTATGATTTTGTTTGCACATTGGACACACGAAATTTGATACGGCAAGGATTTTAATATTATTCGACGTCATACCCGAACGCGTTGTTACTTTATTACCACGGTTTTTCAAATCATGAGATTTGGTTGTGCAAGCTTCCAAAGCATCGCATCTTTTTTCAAAAAAATCGATTAATTCCTGAACTGTTGTTTTTTCCGAATTGTCATTATGAAGTGCCCAAGCTTTACGCGTATCTGAGTCTGTCTTACTTAGCATTAGATAAATCAGCCCAAGATCTCTGCATTCGGATTTCAGAGCCTTTAAACCACGAATAACTTCATCTGATTTATCAGATAACCGGTGTAAATGTCCACTGTCCGCTACGACCACCGTTGGCATTTTCATAAAACTTTCAATGTGCGCGTTTATAATGTACAACGGCTTATTATACCGACGCTCGAGTTTTTCCCACGCTAGCTCATACCCGTGGCATGATGGTTAGTGCGTTGGACTGTCATGCAAGGGGTCTTGGGTTCAATCCCTGACTGTGCCACCTTAATTTAAAAAAAAAAAAATAATTTTCGCGGGTACTGCCTCTTGCGAGGAATTGACAAATCCTTCAAGAGTAATTCTTGTCATGAAAAAGTGCTTTCTCAAACTTCGGATTCGGCCTAAAATTGTAGGTCCCTTCCATTCCTGACAACAGTACTCGCACACAGGAATGGTTGAGAGTTGTAAGTCATTAGGCCCTGGTTCACAACGGACTGTTGCGCCACCCCATTTGATTTTTTGAGCTCATAATTGCAATCAGCTATCTCCATCCCGTTTAAAAGTTTTGCAGCTTCATCAGTCAAAAACGATTTTAAATAACGCATTTTTTGAGCACCCGGAAGTTTTTCCTTGAAACCGACGATGCCTAAAAACATGTCCCAAAATTCAGGCCAGTCGCGGTAATCGCCACCGTAAGGAGTTATTTTGAACTTTGGCAACTCAATTTCACTCGATGGTTTCGAAACCGACGGATTGCGTAAAAGAGTCTCTAACAAGGCGGCTTGTTGCTTGGAAGATTCATCCAACGTGGTGGAAGAGGGGGAGGAATTGAAGGAGTGGAGGAATTGAACGAGTGTTCTTTCTAATCGCTTTTACAAATGCACTTTTGGCATGAAGATATTTTTTCTCCGTAGTAATAAAATCAATTTCGGGATCACCGTATACCTCTTGACCGGAAAATTAAAAAAACTCATTATGATTAGCGCAAAAATCCTTCCAAGTTTCCTCTAACCGTTCTAACCGCGTTTCTAAATTGTCTATATCTTCATCTTCTACTTCTAGAATATAAGCATGCGCACGCGTTATCGAACCCTTTAAATGTCCACGAGCCTGCCTTAATGTCTGCATGATTGTTGCAATTATTATGCTTAAAACCAAAATTGTATAAACCGAAACTCACGAGTAACAAATCAATGAAATAGTAACACCAACCATGTACTTTTCACCACAAGTTTCTTTAAGAAAAGTAGCAACCTATTTCCAAACAGCACTCCAAAAACGCTAACGTGCAACAGCAACAGCAACCCAGCAGACAACAGCAAAAAAAAATAAATAATTCGATACAATTTTACCAAATATATTTGCAGTTCCAGCAATCCAAAAGTTCCAAGCAACCACCATACATAGATTCAAAAGTCAATTTAAATTTATTTGAATTTATTTCAATATTAATTTTCAAAAAAAATTCGGCTTTACGAAGGACCAACTTTGTTCAGCAATAATTTTTAGAAATCAAAATTATTCAAAATAAAATACAACCTTTTTTCACGTTATAAGGAATGTATTTAATTAAATATTATTGGAACAAGACAAATTTTGTTTTGGACTTGATGTTGTCTCGATGATGGTTGCTTGTAAAGAGATCGATTCTTTGTATTGCACCATCGTAAGATGCTTATTAACAATTCCAGATATAAATTTAGTAAATTTAAGATAAATGATAATTTAGGATGAAATAGTAAACACGGCATTTCTAAACAGGGCTATCAAGAAAATTACGTGGGTGGTTGTTTTTAATATATAAATATACGAACCAATGACGTTAGAGACTTGAAATAAATCTGGCTCTGAAATAAAGTTCCATAGAAAACCAATCAGGTAACAAATACTGTGGAAATGCAAACATTAAGAAATATTGCAAAGTTGCATTTCTTCATTTAGTAAGCAAGAAACAATTTAGGATAATTTTATTTTTAAGTAAGTTTTAAAATTCAATTCAATCGATAAAGGCCAGAACAATTTGCTCTGTAGAAAAAAAATAAAATATAAAAAAAAACTAATACTTTTATTAACTGGCGCACAACGTGAGGCTAAGTAAATAAATGCAGTAACCTTAAGGTACTCATAGATTTTTAAAATTCTATCGATGCTTTTTTCTAATTATATTTTGTTTTTGTCTAAGTCATTAAAGTTATTGTCAGCTAAATGTATTAGTTGGTCTATCTCACTATTGATGTCCGCTGCAGAATTTATAATTGAGTTGAATATTTGTCGTCCTTGAATATGTAGGGTGTCAGCCACTAGCCTAGTGATAAGCTGTACTAATTCATTTTGGTTAATATTAAAAGCTTGACCTGGTTGAATAGGGGTAGCGGGACCAGGAGCAATTTGATTTTGTATTTGTTGTCTCATTAAAATGTTTGGATTATCCATTTCTATAAAATTTGTTTTAACTTTTAATAAGTTTATATAAATATATTTTTTAAAAATCAAAAAACAGGCATACGAAATGATCGAAGGTTCAAAATCTATTTATCTAAATTTTTAATTTATTTAAATGGTCAGATTTCGATCTATTGTTTTTGATTTATTTATTTTTTGTGTGGTTCATTAGGTTAACTATATTATGATACTTTTTAAAACTTTGATTTGAATTTGAGTGCTTAGATTTTTATAATATTCAATCATTTTTTTAAAATTTTATTAATATGATTTAAATAGACTTGCATACAAAGTATGACGTATTGCTTGGGGAGAGTACGATAACTTATGCGACAAAATTTAATGACGGATTTGTATAGAACAGTTAAAAACAAGCATTTTTTTACCGTTTAGACGGTAGGGGCAATTAAAAAAAATATGTACATTAAATGGAAAAAAATAATTACAAATTAACGGTAATACTTACAATTAAGTATTATACCTTTTTTTTACAGCCAACACTTTTTTCTATTAGCTTGTTTTTAAATCAAGTCAAAACTAAGCATAGTTTTTGAAAAAAATTGTTTTAAACTCAAAATTATTTGATTATCTACATTGTGGGTGAGGAAGGTGCAAGAAAAAAACTGAGTCTTGTATTATTTATCTATTTAACATTTTTTTATTTTTTATGTTATTGAAAACAAAAATTAAAAAAAAAATTAAAAAATTTATTTTTTAAAAAATAACCGAAACCCGCTTCATTATTGAAAATGAACAATTAAAGTGTTCACATTTTCCAGATTTTCCAGATTTTTCGGCATCAAGATAGATTTGATTTTTCTTACCAGATGTATCATGCGTGGATGTTGGCCTGTAAGGAAAAAGGAAGTACATCAACTATGCTTTCGAGTAAGTTATACAAATCTAACGTTAGTAAAATATGCATAAGTTCACCCAAGACAGAGGCTCGATTTGAGAATTTAAAAAAACTGGATTCACAAACCGCTTTCAGGAGACACTCTTGGCCGTCGTAACCGTAGCTGAAAAGTAAGAAAATATAGGAAATTTTAAAAGCATCTTAGCTTCTAAAAGAGGGCTAAGGTCTAAGGCATATTCATAGTTTTCAAAATTTAATTTTTTAATTACAGCTAAAAAGAATCCTTTTAATTAGGAATAAATACAAATTAACATTACTTATTGATAACATTTTCAATAGATTCGTAAACACTCCATCTTGATATTTTATGCTGCAGTTCCTTGGCTGTATGGAGATAGCTTTGATATTCTGGAACAAATGGATTTTCTCTAAATGTTGTAGCATTCCATGGTAAGTAGAACATAGCTTTCAATACATATCCCACAACTAAGGACTCATATTCGAGATCAACAGGTATACCAATTCCACCAATAAACTATTTGAAATATGAACAAAACAAAATAAATATTAACACCATGCAAATGCAAAGTGTTAAGCTAAATACCTGGTGTCTAGTTGGTGCTTGTCGGGGGAATAGTAAATATCGTTTACTTATTGCGAGAACTCCAATTAAGGTCCCCAACAGCAGAGATAGAAATAATAACTGTACGACCCCCATGCCAGAACAAACTAAACTAAAATAGAAGCACTTCTTCATGGTTTTGCAATAGACTTTCCGCAAAATTGAAGTATTTCGCTGGAACATGTTAATCAAATGTATTGCTTATTCTCTTATGCATACCTTCATTAAACAGTATTCTTTGGTTGAGTTAACAAAAATAATACTTCAATATTGTGTTTAGATGGCCTTGTTAAAATAAAAGCCAATTTGCGGTTTTCTTATTTGCAAGGGACTAAGATAGAAATGGCAATCTCGAGGTAACCTAGCCTGAGATCCAATTAGCGCTGTAGCGCGCGCGCCGTTTTGATACCAAAAACTCGTTTGACCTGTGAAAAAGGGACAAATTTATAGAGAAGCTTCATAGCGATTATGTTAGAGCCATTTTTACGCATTGAGAAATAAGATTTGGTATCTAATATTTGTCTCAGATAGCTCATCAAGTTCGTGAAACAATGCTTTACCAAAATTTCATTCTAGTGTTTGCCAAAGCAGGACATTCGCAGAGGAAATGGATTATCGTTTCACTTTCTCACTACAACTAAGAGAAAAGGTGTTGTAGGAGATACCCAACTTCTCCGCATGAACTTCTATAGGCCAATGTCCGGTACAAACCGCAACAATCCTGACTATGTCTTTCATTGGCCTGCACAAAAGATCGTATGTACGGGTTTTATTACAGGTGGGCCATATCTTTCTAGATATAATGCAGTTGGGTAAATTGCTCCACCTTCGGTTTGATTCAGTTTGGTAGATAGAAAAGATTTTACCCTTCATAGCGCCAAGAGAAATTTTAACCATTTCCGCAAGTGAGCTATAAAGGGCCGATCCTTGCCTGGCTAGCTCGTCAGCCCGTTCATTTCCCACGATACCACTATGGCCCGGAACTTAGATCAGGGTGATAGCGAGGTTAATATTCAGGCTCGCAAGCTCATCGTGACATTTCTGGACCAATTTAGATGAGGATAAGACCGAGTTGATGGCTTTGACAGCTGCCTGACTGTCTGTAAAGATAGCCGCATTTCGGTTTTGGTTTGGGCTTTGTTTTAGTATCTTACATGCCTCCCTTATTGCCAGCAGTTCAGCCTGAAAAACGCTAGCAAAGTCAGGAAGCCTAAAGGATTTAGCTACATTTAGGGACTCAGAAAAGATCCGAGAACCAACTCCGCACTACATCTTTGAGCTGACAGTAAAGATGGTTGTGTCGAAACCTATTGACACGATGTCATCCTCCCAATCTTATTCTGGATGGGGAAATAACCTTAAAACCCTTACTAAGGCTCAAAGTAGGAGTGCAGTAGTCTAGTGTCTACCGAGATAATATCTGAGGGAATCAATTTCGTTGTGTTGCTGTGACCATAAGGTTTTGACAACCAGCTGTTTGATTCCTTCAGCCTAATAGCGCTGCAGGAAACTATGTATTTAATAAAAACGTCGGTTCGTAGAAGATCCAAAATAACGTTTAAGGGGTCCGTTGGGCAAGTACGCATGGCCCCTGTGGTGCCCACGCAAGCTGTTCTCTGAACCTTCTTTAGCTTATCAATATTATAGGAGATTGGACGTACTACGGCTGTGTACGTCCATAAAGTCATCTTCAACTGAAGCCCCCACTTTTTGCCGAAAGTTTTGCTGCAGGCGTAGAAGGCAACACAGGCCTTCTCAACCCGTACTTCAATATTTAGTTTCCAGTTTATTTTAGGATCGAGTATAACTCCCAAATATTTTAACATTTTAGTTGCATGACTTTTTTCTTTTATCCTGTAGTAGTCTGTTTTTGATTCAGTTGTCATCCAAAATTTCCATTACAATATGATTTATCTATACGAGATAGTTTATCTATAATTGACTGCAGAAATAGCATTATAAATGTATCTTCATCGGTTGGCTTAGTCCTGTTCTTCTCTTCAATGGATAAATTCCATGGGGGTTTTTGAGCACGCTTCTTAGGGGCCGGTTATAGCTATCAGTAAAATCCATCAGTCAAATTTTTGTTTTGAACATGTTACAGATTTATTTTTAGCAAAAGATTGATGATTTTGAAAAAGAAACAATGCAGTTAAAGTTTTATTCAATTTATAAGTCCATTATATTTGTTTTAATGATAGAATTTCATTTTACTGAACAGCTGACTGCCAAAAGCCACACATTCCATTTCGTTTTACTGTTGGTGTTTCAATTTTTTACTCTTCCGATCACATCATTAAACCTTTTACTAATGAAAGAAACAATAAACAAATTATCTGAGGCGCGAAGCTCGATGTTATGATCGGAAGAAAACAACATTTAATGACAATCATCAGTAAAACATTTCATATTACTCCTGTTTCATATTTTACTGATAGCTATAACCGGCCCCTCAAATGTGGTAAGTGGCAAGTCACTTAAGCGAATTCACTTCGAATTGGCGATTATATATCTGTGTATTTTTTTGCGTGTGATGGCTATTGGATAAGTTTAGAAATTTTCATTCATTCGTCATTGGGTTAATTTTTTTTTATTTCACTGCCCCAAAATTTGCCCTGCAAAAAAGCTTCTTATTTTGTCTGTGGTGTTGTTGCTTCAGAGTAGTTGTTGGCACTTTTTTTCCATAAAGCTATTGATTATTCAATGGTTTCGAAAAATTTGTAAATATTATTTTGTTCTCTATCAGAAGATAAATGTCTGTTGACTACGCGAATTGTTTTTTATCTTTTATGTGAAGAACGGGTAAGTGGAACAAAAATGGCTTAATATTTTGTATAGTAAGGGGATAAAAGAAATTTGTGAATGCTGTTTAGGATCTTTTACCGATTTTTTTTATTATTATTATTAGGTGGCGCAACAATTCATAGAGAACCGGTGCCTAGTGACATACAACTGTCAACCATTCCTATGTGCGAAGTATTGTACTGTTCATAATTTAGTGGGACGAGGAAAACATTGTAGCGAAGAAATAAGAACTTTGATTCAAAACTAATAAAACAAGGCAAGGCCTACAGGGAGTTGAAAAAACTCGTCGGCTGCTCAGCCCCAATGATACGCAATGCGATCACCTACAAAAAAGAAATGAAAAACGTGGTAAAAAGCGGATTCTTTCAGAGGCTATACAGTTCGACAGGTCACTCGTTGTGCTAAAAATAGACCAGCAATGTCCGCTATAGAAATCCTCGACGAGCTATACCTAGCTGTGGTGTTCACACGGTACGCAGACGTCTACGTGAGTATACATATAGCCCCAGCAAGGCGCCACTTTTGAAGAAAAGTCATGTAACCCGACGTTTTCAATATGTCAAAGAACATCTCACTTGGCCCACTGACAAGTGAAGGAATATTTTATAGACTGGTGAATTTAAAATTATTTTATATGGAGGTAAATGCTCCCATCAGTATGTAAGGCGCCCCTCTGATACAGAATATGTTAACAGATACACTATTAAGACGGTGAAAAGTGGTGGGTCTAGTATTAAGGTCAGCAAGATAACGATCCAAAGCATATACGTTGGCTAAGGAATGGTTTCGCGGCAATGGAATTGAGGTTATAGATTGGCCAGCTCAATCTCTAAGGCAAAAAACAACAATGAACTTTGGGCTGTAGTTCATCACGCGTGGCAGAATATACCATTGGAGAGATGTCAAGTCCTTGTAAATTCCATGAAAAGGCGTTGTGAAGCCGTTATCAAAAGTCATGGTCATGTAATAAGTATTAAGTTTGTTTAATTTTTTGTTTGAAATATACCGTTATTTTGTCAAATAATGTAATTTTTAGTGTCACACTACTACTTCATTGGTTTTTAAAATCTAGTTGTGAATAAATAATTTATTATTTAATACATTTTGTATTTAATTTATTATTTGAAAATAAAGTAGGTACGTACGCTACGTTTTTAGTCGTCCATAGCTTTAAATAAATTTCGTTATACAGATAATAATGCAGAAAGGGCTCTGAAGAAAATTGCGTGGGTGGTTTTTTTTAAATATATATATATATGTAAGTTTGTTGCCATCTTATTCACAAACTTAGCCACCTTAATAACTACTTTTGCCAGATCTCTTCTACTGACTCGACACTTTGCTAAAACACTGTACATATTTACATCTAGTATTTAGGATCTTACTTTTCAATATTAATATTTTATTATTTTATACTAATTTCCAATCGTATGTAAATTGTTCAATAAGTAGTATCAAAGATATCAAAGCCGACATAATTGTTGATTTAGGTATGTTTATTAATATTATTCTTGTTATTATGTTTTTGTTAATAATGTTTTTATTTGTTAATTTAATTATAAAATATAGTTCTTTACTGCATCAACTTGTGTCTTTATCAAATTATTGGAACCATTTTTATTTCATCATCGAAGTTTCAAGCCAAACAGTTGAAACTTACAATCAAATTATTGGAATCATTCTTATTCCATTATCGAAGTTTCAAGCCAAATAGTTGAAACTTACAAATCAACAATTAAGATGGAAGAAATAAAAGTTAAATTCTGTTTAACTTCAGAAATTCGGGAAAAACAAACTATTGTTAACGTCAAAACTATTCAAATTTTGAATCAAGAAGACATTTTTTTCTTTTCCAACTGAATATCAACCAATCCAAAAACATGTTGAATTGGCTAAGTTGTCAAGGGAGCTGTGAAGAGCCTTAGTACAGGAGGAAAATTAAGAAATATTACTATTACATTGAAGAAAGAGTTGCAAAGTTTATATTTGGATGAGGAAGGTAATGTAGTTTTTGGTGGTTATTATTTAGAGGCAATAAGCACAACCCCCCAACCCACTACCAATAACCCTTTGTCTAGTTTTGAAAATCCAATCCGATCTATGTCAAATAATATGGCGCTAGAAAAATTTTCAAGTAAAAATCAAAATGCAAGGTCATGGTTGAATTTATTTTTGCTCGAATGTCAGAGATTACAATTAAATGAAAAACAATTTCCGGAAATATTAAAATCTTATTTGGAAGGACCTGCTTTAGACTGGTTCTCATCTTTATATAAAACGGGTTCAATGAATAAACGTTGGGATTTTTGGGAATCATCTTTTTTAAATACATTTGGAGATAAATCATGGAGTGAAATTGATTACGCGTATTCTTTTCATTGGTTAAATGGTCCATTTTTGGATTTTGCTTTTAAAAAGATAAATCTTCTTATTGATGTCGATCCAGATCTTAGCATAAATTCTCGAGTTAATTTTATTGTATTGGCTTTACCAAAATTTGTAAGATCGAGTTTAAATAAAAAAGAATTAACAACGATCGAAAAACTTATGTCGAGTTTGCGACAACTCGATCCTATATCAAACAATAATACACAACCTAGCAAATATAAAACAGACATAAATAGACAAAAACTGAATTTCGTATCATGTCAGATTTGTGAGAAAGCTGGTTTTCCAAATAGATTTCATTCAGAAAGCGTATGCAGAAATAAAGTAAGACCAGCTAATATAAGATTCTCAGAGTCAAAAAAACTAAATATGATCCCGCTTATAAAGCTTAATGTTCTAGTTAATAATCAAATTGCAATTGCGCTTTACGATTCGGGAGCCAATATATCATTAATTAATTATACATTTTATTCAAAATTACAATTGAATAACAATATAAGCGGGATTCAAATGATCAAAACAATGAATGGTCTTACAGATGCCCACGTCGAAGTAACTGTTTCTTTAAAAATATTTAATATACAAAAACAATTTTCATTTGTAATAATAAAAAGTAATTTTTTTTAAGAAGATTTGTTAATCGGTCTGAATTGTATTAAAGAGTTTCGATTATGTCAAAATGAAAATTTAGAAATTACTCAAAACTTGATTCGTATTTCTGAAAATTTTATATGTAATCAGAGCTTGACTTCAACGTTTGGAAATAAGAGCAATGATTTAAATAATATCCTTAACAAATATGATCTTGTTTTTGCGAAAGAAAAATTTGATATCGGTACCGTAAAAAATTTCGAAGCAACGATAAGATTAACTGAAAACAGATATATTTCGAGAAAACCTATAAATGTTCCATTCCGGATAAAATAGAAATAGAATCACAAATAAAACAATAATTGAGAGCAGGACTTATTGAAGAATCATATAGTCCATATGCTTCCCCAGTGACTTTAGTTTATAAGAAGGAAGAGGGAAAAAAATCACGATTGTGTATTGACTATCGTGAGCTTAATAAAATAGTTGTTCCTGAAGGTCAACCATTTCCTCGAATTGATGATCTTGTTGTTTGTGTAGGAAAGTGTGTTTACTTTACGAAATTAGATATCAATTCAGCTTTCTGGTCTATTCCCTTGAGAGCTAAAGATAAATACAAAACCGCTTTTGTGACACACCATGGTCATTGGCAATGGTCATGTTTACCTTTTGGTTTAAAATCAGCTCCTGCTATATTTCAAAGAATTTTATCAAGTATAATTAGAAATAATAACTTAGATTCTTTTGCAATTAATTATATAGATGATATATTAATTTTTTCACATAACTATTCTGACCATTTAAACCATATTAAAAGAACATTACAGGCTTTACAAGACCACGGTTTAAAATTGAATACAAATAAATGTAGTTTTGTACAAAAAGAAGTAACGTATTTAGGACATAAAATATCAAATAATAGTATTAAACCTATTAACGATAATTTAATTGCTATAAACGATTTCCCTGAACCAGAAACAAGAAAACGTATAAGACAGTTTTTGGGCAAAAAAGTAAATTTTTATTTAAAATATATTCCTAGATCTGCAATGACTCTAGAACCTTTACATAACCTCTTAAGAAAAGATGTAAAATTTGTATTGTCAGATAAATGTAAAGACAGCTTTGAAAAAGTAAAAAAATATTTATGTACAACACCTGTTTTAGCGATATTCGATCCAAATAAACCAATATACATTTATACGGATGCTAGCATAGAAGGAGTTGGTGCAATTTTGAAACAACCTCAAGAAGATGAATCTATTAAACCGGTTTTTTATTTCTCACGAAAACTTAACAAATCTCAGAAAACAAAAAGAGCAATATATATTGAATGTTTGGCAATAAAAGAAGCCATATTATATTGGCAATATTATTTAATAGGCATAAGATTCAAAATATTCACTGATCATGAGCCATTACGTAATTTCAACATACAAAACTGCAAGGACATAGAATTACTTCATATTTTAAATTACATATCTCAATTCGAATTTGAAATTCATTACAATCCGGGTAAAAACAATTTAGAAGCTGTACTATCAGAAGAAAATGAAAATAATGATTATTCACAAATAAAAATAGTGAATCACTTTACAATACAAAATATATTGGATGATCAAAAGAGATTAACGTGTGATACAAATTATAAAATAAAAAATAACATTATGTACAGAACTTTAAATAATAGAGAGAAAGTATGGTTAACAGAGGAATATGGTATCTTATTACTCAAAGAAATACATGATTCGCAAGGCCATATTGGTTTCAAACAAATGATATTAACAATTACACCAACTTTTTACTTCAAAAATATGCACAAACATATAAAAATAATTTGTAGGACTTGTGAAACATGTATTAAAAATAAAACAAGATTCGGTAACTTCAAAGCTCCGTTATCGCAGTTAGGTCCAGCATCAGTACCATTAGAGATAGTATCACTAGATACAATAGGAGGTTTCTCGGGAAACAGATCCTCAAAAAAGTATTTACATTTGATGGTAGATCAATTAACAAGATATGCATTTATTTCTACGTCAAAAACACAGTCAGCAAAAGATTTTATAAATCTTGTAAAGTCAACTAAGAATAAAGGCAACATTAAGACGATTTTTGATGATCAATACCCAGGAATCAATTCTTCGGAATTTAAAAATTATTTAAAGAACAAAAATATAAATTTAATTTTCACAGCAATAGACTGTGCATTTTCTAATGGACAGAGTGAGCGAACAAATCAAACTTTAGTAAATAGAATTCGTTGTAGAATGTATGAGAATAAGAATAGACCCTGGTCAGTAATTGCTGATCAGTGTATTTTTGAATATAACACCATACATTCCTCAACGGGTTTCTCTCCGAATTATTTATTAACAGGTGTAGAGAACTCAATTATCCCAATAGAATTAAATAAAAATACTCTCAAAAATTTAAATTTCAATAGATCTGTAGCAATACAAAATGCAAACAGATCACATATCATAAACAAACAGTATTATGATAAACATACTAAAGAAATCGATTACAAAGAAAATGATTTAGTTTTTATTCAAACTTAGCCACCTTAATAACTACCTTTGCCAGTCTCTTCTACTGACTCGACACTTTGCTAAAACACTGTACATATTTACATCTAGTATTTAGGATCTTACTTTTCAATATTAATATTTTATTATTTTATACTAATTTTCAATCGTATGTAAATTGTTCAATAAGTAGTATCAAAGATATCAAAGCCGACATAATTGTTGATTTAAGTATGTTTATTAATATTATTCTTGTTATTATGTTTTTGTTAATAATGTTTTTATTTGTTAATTTAATTATAAAATATAGTTCTTTACTGCATCAACTTGTGTCTTTATCAAATTATTGGAACCATTTTTATTTCATCATCGAAGTTTCAAGCCAAACAGTTGAAACTTACAATCAAATTATTGGAATCATTCTTATTCCATTATCGAAGCTTCAAGCCAAATAGTTGAAACTTACATATATACGAACCAATGACGTTAGAGACTTGAAATAAATCTGGCTCTGAAATAAAATTCCATAAAAAACCAATCAGGTAACAAATACTGTGGAAATGCAAACATTAAGAAATATTGCAAAGTTGCATTTCTTTATTTAGTAAGCAAGAAACAATTTAGTATAATTGTATTTTTAAGTTAGTTTTAAAATCCAATTCAATCGATAAAGGCCGGAACAATTTGCTCTGTAGAAAAAAAAATAAAAATAAAAAAAAAACTAATACTTTTATTAAACGTGAGGCTAAGTAAACAAGTGCAGTAACCTTAAGGTACTCATAGATTTTTAAAATTCTATCGATGCTTTTTTCTAATTATATTTTGTTTTTGTCTAAGTCATTAAAGTTATTGTCAGCTAAATGTATTAGTTGGTCTATCTCACTATTGATGTCCGCTGCAGAATTTATAATTGAGTTGAATATTTGTCGTCCTTGAATATGTAGGGTGTCAGCCACTAGCCTAGTGATAAGCTGTACTAATTCATTTTGGTTAATATTAAAAGCTTGACCTGGTTGAACAGGGGTAGCGGGACCAGGAGCACTTGATTTTGTATTTGTTGTCTCATTAAAATGTTTGGATTAGCCATTTTTATGAAATATGTTATTTAAAAATTAAAAAACAGGCATACGCGTGGAAATGATCGAAGGTTCAAAATCAATTTATCTAAATTTTTAATTGATTTAAATGGTCAGATATCGAACTATATCATGATACTTTTTAAAACTTTGATTTGAATTTGAGTGCTTAGATTTTTATAATATTCAATAAATTTTTTTTAATTTTATTAATGTGATTTAAATAGACTTACATACAAAGTATGAAGTATTGCTTGGGGAGAGTACGATAACTTAGGCGACAAAATTTAACGACGGATTTGTATAGAACAGTTAAAAACAAGCATTTTTTACCATGGAAAGGGGGGTTCTATTTCCCCCCGTTTAGGCGGTAGGGGCAATTAAAAGAAATATGTATATTAAATGGAAAAAAAATAATTACAAAATAACGGTAATACTTACAATTAAGTATTATACCTTTTTTTTACAGCCAACACTTTTTTCTATTAGCTTGTTTTTAAATCAAGTCAAAACTATGCATAGTTTTTGAAAAAAATTATTTTAAACTCAAAATTTGGTAAAAAAAAGTTAAAAATATGGTTCAAAGTGTAATTTTTCAAAACCTTATTATTATTTACTATTTTTTTTAGAATACATTGCTTTGATTTGTTTTTGATAAAAACTAAAAACTGGAAAATTAAAAATTACCAAAAAAAAATATAACAATAAAAATAAGACCACTCAAGCAAAAACTAATAATTAAATTAAAATATTTAAATTAATTTACAACCTATGGGAAGTTAATATAAATAAACAAAACTGATCCGACACTGAACTTTATTTTCTAATTCTCTATAAAGAGGTAAATTTTGTTTTCATTCCAGACTAAATGCGCTGAGTTACAAAAAAAGTGGCGCACCTTGAAATTTCGTAATAATTTCAAATACGCTACGAGCAATGAAATAGTAGTGGGTAGTGAAATGAAGTATAAGTTGGTTAAAATACAAATGCTTTTTTAACATGAACTGTTGCACAAAGATAGTATATATGTGTACCTATTTTGTTTTTAAATAATAAATTAAATACAAAATGTATTAAATAATAAATTATTTTTTCGCAAATTTATATTTTTTTTGTTTAATATATGATACAACTAGAATTTCAACAGCAATGAAAGAGTGATGTGATACTAAAAATACATTATTTGAAAAAATAGCGGTATATTTAAAAAAAATGAAATGAACGTATAATACTTAGTAACATGACCATGATTTTTGATAACGGCTTTTCATGTTGTTTTTTGGCATAGCATCTCATACTGCTTTCTTAATGCCTGCCCACAGGTTTTCTATTGTATTGAGGTCAGGGGAGCTGGCCAATCTATAACCTCAATTCCATTGCCGTGAAACCATTCCTTAGCCAACTTACTCGTATGCTTTGGATCGTTATCTTGCTGACCTTAATACTAGACCCGCCACGTTTCACCGTCTTAATAGTGTATCTGGGAACATATTCTGTATTAGGGGGCGCCTTACATACTGATGGGAGCCTTTACCTCCATATGAAGTAATTTTGGATTCATTAGGCCATAAAATATTCCTTCACTTGTCAGTGAAAACCATCTAATCCGTTATTCGTAATAAAATAACAGTTAATGCCTACGACGTGATCTTAGGTTCTTATAATACGCCCCTTAATTGGAAAAAAATCTCAAAATGCCCTACTTTGCATTATGCAGATAAGAGAGACTTAGGCACCCTCGAATATCAGATCAGATGACTACTATAATCCAAGGTAAAAGTACGATCCCTGAATATTATCACGTCGTCTATCACCACATATCTTTGATTTTCAATAAATTAGGATCTATCGAAATGAATTAGAACTCTAGGAACGATATAATTCAATGAAATAAATAAATTGAGTGGCGCAACAGTCCGTTTGAGAATTAGTGCCTAGTGACTGACAACTCTCAACCATTCCTGTTTGCGAGTACTGTTGTCAGGGATGGAAGGAACCTACAGTTTTAAGCCGAATCCAAGCGGAAAATTTGAGAAAGCACTTTTCATGACAAGAATTACTCTTTGAGAATTTGTCAATTCCTTGCCAGAGGCAATACCCGTGAAAAAACTTTAGGTGGCATAGGCAGGGATCGAACCCAAGAACTCTCGCATGACAGTCCAACGCACTAACCATCATGTAACGGGTACTACAAATATGATTCAATGCTACCGTGAAAAAGCTTTAGATATGTTTGTCAGAGGTCTTATAGGAGATTTACCTTCGTTACTCAGTATAAGAGAACCAGTAGATCTTCCCCAGGCCTTACTTTTATGATTAAAACTTAAAAATGTAGGCTTTAGAAAACAGCATGCTAACAATTCACAATGTTCCAGCAGAAGAAATTACCAACAACAACATCTAGTTCCTCCTAGGCGGGAAAACTTTCAAAAACCAAAACCAATACCAATGAGTCTTATCCTCACTAACTTAATAACCCCAAGATTCCTCAATCACCACAGTTTAATATTAACGTGTAATACCAATCTAGGTAGAAATAGCAAAAACAGACAAGAGTTCCACCAAATCAACGACTCCTTCCACCAAATCGATATCTATTGATTACACGTTTAAAAAAACATTTGTATGCTAACTCTATTGGATGTAGCATCAAAATAATACACCACTCACTTAATCAACTGTTTGGACTCGAAAGTGATAAATTAAAATTGATCATCCTTCCCAGTTTTATTTCATTTGATGGAATTATAGGACACGACACTCTTAAGCAACTAAATGTAATAATCCATACGAATATGAATTATATGTCCATTCATCTTACCCGAGAATTGCCATTCCTCTTATAGAGCATCTGTCACAGTTTGTTAACAATATAAATAAAAGGACGGATTAAATGACTAAAAATCAATGTACCCAGCTTATAAATATGAAATACCATTCATAAATGTCCTAATCTTTTTTCTTAACCGAATTAAAATTTACCTACACTTCCACTATCAAAGGAGAAATCCGAACAACAACTCGAGATCCCGTGTAATCAAAATCCTATTCCTATCCTATGACACTTTAAAATGATGTTGAAAAAGAGATCCAAAAATTATTAAAAGATGGTATTATAAGGATATCGAAATCACCTTATAATTCTCCAGTTTGGGTAGTCCCAAAAAAATGGTAATTGACTACCGTAAACTTAACACATTAACTGCTGTAGCTGACAAATACCCGATTCCTGAAATTTATAAAATTCTTGCAAACCTTATTAAAACCATAATGGTTCTCTATAGTAGACCTAAAAAGTGGCTTTCAACAGATTCCACTGAAAGAAAAAACAGCATTCGTCATATGTTTTTGAACTTTGGAATGGAAACGACGTAAAAACCATTTTATCTTCATTGAGCCGTTTAAAAAACACCAAAATATGAGTTAATAAAGGCCTTACATTGATGAACGATCTAAATGTTTAAATCTGCGTCAGTTGCAGAGAGTGCTGCTGGAACTGGATACCCGGCTTAAACCAGAGATTAAGCATTGGACACTATCAGTTGAGGGACGTCAATAGAAATGCAACAAAGATCGTATTATCACTTCATTTAATGAAGCCGATAAGACCTACAAAGTTATTTTTTTAAGCAAAACCAACCTAGACTATACTGTTAATGTGGCAGTATCTAAAATTAAACACAAAAATATTAATAAAATTAGCAACGCATTGCCTGTCAGGTTTTGTTCTTCAGTATAATACATATTATGTAACTGGTCTTTTAATCAAATATTTTTTATGTTATTTTTTTTAAATTTCAAATCAAATTTGAAAAATTTGAAATAAAAACACTGGATTGAATTTACAGTTAGTGCGACACAGTCTTAGTTTCACGATGAATATTTCAACTTGATGTACTCTAGCATACCGAACTACTTTGATGACTCCAATTCACGTGATGTGATTTCCATATTTTTTAAAGCTCGCTGCTGGCTCCTTAATATCAATGGAAGAGCCTTCCAAGGAGAAACAGATGGAATATCTACAATATGTGATATGGATGAATCGGAAAATATTATGCACTTCATTGGAACCTGGCCAATGTTCAAAACGTGTAGAAGAATATTTCTTTGACGCTGTATGCTTTTTCATTCTCAACTTTTCCACGTTCTCAATGGCTACTGTTACTCAAATTTATATTAGTTCTTAAAAGAGTCAATTAAATATCGCAATCTAATTATAAATGAATTTTAATAACTTATGTATGTAACTTAATCTACTTACTAGGCTTATATATTTCCTTTTAACCTGACAGGCAACTTAAAGTTATTGTAAAAACTAATTTTAAACCATACATCATACATCATACATCATACATCATACATCATACATCATACATCATACATCATACATCATACATCATACATCATACATCATACATCATACATCATACATCATACATCATACATCATACATCATACATCATACATCATACATCATACATCATACATCATACATCATACATCATACATCATACATCATACATCATACATCATACATCATACATCATACATCATACATCATACATCATACATCATACATCATACATCATACATCATACATCATACATCATACATCATACATCATACATCATACATCATACATCATACATCATACATCATACATCATACATCATACATCATACATCATACATCATACATCATACATCATACATCATACATCATACATCATACATCATACATCATACATCATACATCATACATCATACATCATACATCATACATCATACATCATACATCATACATCATACATCATACATCATACATCATACATCATACATCATACATCATACATCATACATCATACATCATACATCATACATCATACATCATACATCATACATCATACATCATACATCATACATCATACATCATACATCATACATCATACATCATACATCATACATCATACATCATAGATCATAGATCATACATCATACATCATACATCATACATCATAGATCATACATCATACATCATACATCATACATCATACATCATACATCATACATCATACATCATACATCATACATCATACATCATACATCATACATCATACATCATACATCATACATCATACATCATACATCATACATCATACATCATACATCATACATCATACATCATACATCATACATCATACATCATACATCATACATCATAGATCATAGATCATAGATCATACATCATACATCATACATCATACATCATACATCATACATCATACATCATACATCATACATCATACATCATACATCATACATCATACATCATACATCATACATCATACATCATACATCATACATCATACATCATACATCATACATCATACATCATACATCATACATCATACATCATACATCATACATCATACATCATACATCATACATCATACATCATACATCATACATCATACATCATACATCATACATCATACATCATACATCATACATCATACATCATACATCATACATCATACATCATACATCATACATCATACATCATACATCATACATCATACATCATACATCATACATCATACATCATACATCATACATCATACATCATACATCATACATCATACATCATACATCATACATCATACATCATACATCATACATCATACATCATACATCATACATCATACATCATACATCATACATCATACATCATACATCATACATCATACATCATACATCATACATCATACATCATACATCATACATCATACATCATACATCATACATCATACATCATACATCATACATCATACATCATACATCATACATCATACATCATACATCATACATCATACATCATACATCATACATCATACATCATACATCATACATCATACATCATACATCATACATCATACATCATACATCATACATCATACATCATACATCATACATCATACATCATACATCATACATCATACATCATACATCATACATCATACATCATACATCATACATCATACATCATACATCATACATCATACATCATACATCATACATCATACATCATACATCATACATCATACATCATACATCATACATCATACATCATACATCATACATCATACATCATACATCATACATCATACATCATACATCATACATCATACATCATACATCATACATCATACATCATACATCATACATCATACATCATACATCATACATCATACATCATACATCATACATCATACATCATACATCATACATCATACATCATACATCATACATCATACATCATACATCATACATCATACATCATATGATTTTTTTGTAAAATCTTTTTGAAATTAAAATTATATATCTATCTACCTAACTATAGAAAAGACTGCCTTTTCGGTGAACAACGGCAAATTATAATTCACCCGCCTTCCAGTTGGTCTCAAAAATGCTCCATCTATTTTTTAGAGAGCCTTAGTTGACATCGTAAGAGACCTTATCGGAAAATGTTGTTTTGTCTACAATTATTAATGACATTGTCATGTTTGGAAAAGACGAAAACGAGCATTTCACAAATCTTAAAAATGTTTTTAACAAATTAGAGGAAGCAAATATGAAAATTCAATTAAAAAATGCGAATTTTTCCAAAATGAAATTGAATTTTTAGATTTTGTTATCGGTAGGGATGGTATAAAAACTATCTCGAAAGAAGTTAATGCATTAATGCATCGACCCATTCCCCGAAACCTAAAACAGCTGCGATCCTTCCTCGGAATGTCACGTTATTATCGCCTCTTTGTTAAAGATTATGCAAAATTGACGAAACACCTGACATCCCTTCTAAGAGGGAAAGACGGACATATATCCAAAGTCATTATTCAATACCCAGACTTCGAAAAGAGTTTTCAACTCACAACATACGCCTCCGACTACGCCGCGCCATCTGTGCAATCTTTTCCCAAGATGACAAGCCGATAACTTTTCTGTCTAGAACATTGAGCAAATCAGAAGAAAATTATGCAATCAACGAAAAAGAAATGTTGGCAATAATTTGGTCACTCAACTCTCTAAGAAATTTATCCCGCAAAGTTAATATTTTTTACCGACCACCTATCTCTTACTTATACTCTTAGTAACAAAAATACATACTCCAAAATTAAAAGATGGAGGGCTATTTTGGAGTAATATAACTGTGAGCTTAAATACAAAGCAGGTAAAGATAATGTCGTTGCCGACTTCCTCTCTAGACTTCGGAAAATAGAAAGTAATTCAATAGCCCCAACCGAACACAGTGCTGTCAGCTCAGCGCATAATTTAATTCTTTCTAATCCCCATAAATATGTATCTTCCGAAATCAACTAGTACTAAAAATAATAAACGACAATAGATATCAAATTCTATCAAAAAACAGTCAACATACATATCCTAATTCGACTAGACTACTCAAAAAATGACGTTATTGATATCTTCTAAAGATACCTTACCCCAAATACTATACAGATGAAATGACAATGGGACATAAACAAGAAATTTAAACTTTACATTTTAGAGACTATCGCATCTAATTCACAAAAAACATTGTTGAAGACACAGATACACAGGCGAGCCCACCGCAATGCTGATGAAAACCGAATTCAACTGTTAGAAAACTTCTATTTCCTAAAATGGCTTCAAAAATCAAAACCGCTGTTTAACTTGCAAAGAAAATAAATGTGATATGCATCCTAACAAACTATTTTAAATTCCGACACCAATTTCTAACTACCCCGGACTCTCGGTGCGTATGGACATTTTTTCCATATCCTTAGTGCAGTAAACAAATAACATACTATTTTCTCTCAATTCAGCTTTAATAACTTCAATGTTAGAAGTGAAGTTTTTCACTCTTCTCTATCAGAAATAATGAGATGCTTAAAATTAGATGGACCTTTGAAGAACTTTTATATCGAGCTGTCAACGAATACATTACAATTACCATACATACAGCAACAAACAAAAAACCTATTGAACTATTCTATGGAACAATCCTTAGACTTAACCCTGACGAAATTGAAAAAAAAACAAGACAATTCAACTTAGACAAACTAAATACCACAACAAAAAGAAGGAATCTATAAAAGATTATGAAATAGTCCAAGTTATTTATGTTAAAAATAACAAACTTATAGGCTCTAAATTGCATAGTAGATATAGACAAGAAATTGTGGAAGAAAATAAGAACTCCACAATATTAACTGAATCTGGTAAAGTAGTAAATATTATAAGAAATTAATTATTCTTTTTTTTCAGAAGCACTTTTTAAACAACTAAAAATCAAACTATTTTTCCCTTACTATCACACACAAATTCAACAATTCGGCAGTCTCTTACATAACCTTAAAACTAAAAGTAATAGTAGGGGAGCCCAAGAAGGGATTTTGGGATTTACTACAGCGCGGCAGATTAATATACAGGGAGGTACCTAGTACCCCATTGAATACCTCCACCAAGTATAAGCCCTATATATATGTGGCCGCGCGTCAAGGATAAAAGATCACATTAGTAAAAAAAATTGATCATCTGAAATTCTCGAGCGCGTAAGATTAAGGTAGGGTAAGTTAGTTATATGCTATAAAGTGTATATTCCACTAATCTGACAATTTTCGATTGACGATAAGAAGTAGGCGGGTTACATACTAGTAAAAAAAAACGTCATCTTGACTTTCTATAGCGTGGCTAAATTTTTTTTATTTTGAAGGTAATAATTCAAAGTTCACAAATAATATATAATCTGACGATTTCCGTTAGCCGAAGTGAGGGGAGGGGCAATTAAAAAAAAAAATATTATTTAAAATGGAAAAAAATAATTATAAAATAACGGTGATACTTATAATTAAGATTTATACATTTTTTTAAAGCCAACATTCTGTTTTATTAGCCAGTTTTTAATTCAAGTCAGAACTATACGTAGTTTTTTCAAAAATTTAATTTTAAACTCAAAATTTGAGTAAAAAAATTAAAAAAAAAGGTTTAAAGTGTAATTTTTCAATACTTCAAGATTATCTACCATTGTTTTTATTTCAGAATTTATTGCTCTTATTTGTTTTTGATCAAAAACTGAAAACTAGATGGTTTTATGTCTTTTAGTTTTAGAGAAAATTGAAAATAACACCAACTACTATTTTCTTTTTTTTTCTTTGAGTGGTCTTATTTTGATAGTAATAATAGTAGGTGTGAGTGTGCGTGTATGCAACAGTGGGGTGTGTGCAAGTTTGGATGAACGCCACTCCGAGGTGTGTATGGGGGCATGCTGGCCCCTGCAACCCCACTGCTTGGGCACACTATAGGATTTGGATTGGGTCCAAGGTGCAGTATGTGCAAGGTGGGGAGGTTGAAAGGTGCGATGGATGCAAGATGGGGTGCATGCGAAGTTTCTTTTGCATTTAAATAAGCTGGGTTTAAGAAAATTAATTTATCTCAAGTACTCAAGCAAGGAAAAAATAATTTAATTAAAAAATTTGTTTTTTGTAATTTTCAATTAGCTCTTCAATTTGTTGAAAGATTTGAAGAAAAAATGTTTCCATTGTCAGATTGGGCGAATCCCTCCAGATAATCGTCAGATTAAGGGACAACACGTTTAGGGTATATATATGAACCATATATATCAAAATCTGACGCGCTCGAGTATTTCAAAATGGCGATTTTTTTTGCAAGTTCTAATAATGGCCGCTAGTTTGGGTCACATCCAAATCGTCAGATTATTACATAAGAGCGTTTTTTTAGGTTCACTTAACATCCCCTTTGAAAATCTGACGCGCTCGGTAAATTTTTTTTTTTTACCGTTTTCAACCCTTACGTACGACCACCCCCATCATGGAACCGGTCAGATTAACATACGTATATTTTGAAAAATACGTAGAACATGGATGCTATTAATATCTGACGCGCTCGAGTATGTCCATGCAACTGTTTTTTTTTTTTACATTTTTGAATGCTAATAGCCGCTCCCCCACCGTTGAAAGTGTATATATGATATAACATTTTTTTGTTCTTATCATCTAAGCTTCGCAATCCAATAGGTCTTTTTGACGCTCGAGTAAATCCCGATTTAGCATCCTGGGCTCCCCTACTATAAACGCTCTTTAGATTTCATAGGCAAAAGTTGGAAATGGATTGCTGGCAATCCAGAACATGATTATTTTATAACAATAAAAGGAACGGTTGCAGATGTTTTGAAAAATAATAATAAACAAATTATAATTAACGAGTTATACAATGAACGAGTTAATAACATTAAGAAAATCTTAAATGAAATCCAAAATTTATTTAAAGATAATAATAAAATCTATTTTAAAATCATTACAAATCCTAAATATAGAGTTAAAATTGTAAAAGAAGAATTAAAGAACATAATTTATGCCTGGGCTGAACGAGGAACAATAAACTCTTGTATATTGTCAAAAATAGATTTAGCCACTAAAGTATTTAATGAACAGCAGTTGCCTTACACAGCAATAGGAGAAGCGTAAGATTTCGCAGAAATTAAAATTATAAGTAAAAGTTTATCAATCCTTTATATAATAAATATTCCCTTAACAACCAAAGAAATATACGAAAAAAAATATTAATTAAACCAATACAAAAGAAAAATACTATAACTGACATTTTATTTAACTTAGTTTTAAGAAATAGCGAGCAATTGCATGGAACAACAACAAATATAAAACATTAAATAATCTATCAATTTGTAAATATTACAAACGACTAATGCATTCCCATTTTGTTAAAAAGTCTACCAGCCACCTGCAACACAGTTAATAATCACCACATTCCAACCATAGACGAAATATCACCAGATGTAATATTGTTATCGGAACTCTTGAATTCGACAATACGACTCACAACTTAAACGGAACATTTTTAGTCAAATTTCCCACATATCTCCAAAAAAAGTTTTATAGTAACATCTCTTAAAGCAATATTCCAAACAAATCCTAAGGAAAAAGAATACCGTAAATTACTCTCGCTAGAAATGATCAAGGATCTTCATATTAACAACACTAAAAAAAATTCATCGTAGTACCCGTGGCATGATGGTTAGTGCGTTGGACTGTCATGCAAGGGGTCTTGGGTTCAATCCCTGCCTGTGCCACCTTAATTTAAAAAAATTAATTTAGCGGGTACTGCCTCTTGCGAGGAATTGACAAATCCTTCAAGAGTAATTCTTGTCATGAAAAAGTGCTTGCTCAAACTAGCCGTTCGGATTCGGCCTAAAATTGTAGGTCCCTTCCATTCCTGACAAAAGTACTCGCACACAGGAATGGTTGAGAGTTGTAAGCCACTAGGCCCTGGTTCACAACGGACTGTTGCGCCACCCCATTTGATTTGAAAAAAAATTCATCCTCTACAAGAAAAGAATAATTATAATCAATAACCTACATACAAATTCTTTCATTTCCATCCTTGTTCCTAATTTTGTTCCTATGGAAGTCCTTGACAAAATGTTACAACACGAAAATCTTTATAAAATCGCCGACACCAGTAGCAATTGTGGATAAATTTCCTATGCTTGAAATGAACTCTATCCAAATTCTAAACAACTCTGAGTTCAATGAACTGCCATACTTCTCACGACCGATGACCATCGTTTCTAAGAGGGGAAGAGTTAACACAGAACAACGAAAGGCTGATGATTCGTCTGGCTCGCTGGAAAAAAATTCCATAGAAAACCAACAAGGTTACAAATATTGTGGGAATGCAAGCATTAAGATGTATTGCAAAGTTGCATTTATTCATTTAAGTAAGAAACAATTTAGTGTAAATTTGTTTTTAAGATTCGTTGTAAAATTCAATTTAATCAATAAAGGTCAGAGCAATCTGATCTGTAGAAAAAAATATTTTTTCAAATAATAAGCTAGGACTTTGATTAACTTACTCGTATATGCGTTGGAATAACACTTTCACGAAGAGTAATGAAGGACTGGGCAGATCTCCAAATACTTGTTGTGAGAATAAGGGAGGGAAGCAATAAAAATATGTTTTTTGTTATAGGGTAATTGTTTGGTAGTTTTGCTAGGTATGAAGAAAAGTTAAGAAAACAGCAACAATGCAAAAAGAAGTAAAGGTGTAAAAATGATTTGCAATTGATTTCAATGCAACTTTTCCACTGTTTCTTGAAAACACTTATCAGCGAAATTTCAAAAAATGCATTCAGATCTTAAAGTCCTGCAAGCTCTAGAGTCTGATATGATGCATGTAATTTTTGTTATGAGGATAATTACGTATGTATATTGCAAACGTTTCGGGAAATAGTTTTTAATTGATATAGAAAATTACTTTCAAGATGAAAATGCAGCAATATAAATAAAAGCTGAAGATTTAAGTCCTTTGAAAGGATTTTCGTTAGATTGGTATTCTAAAATAATTCATAAGGTGCAAATATTCTTTTCTATACATTTAAGAAATCGCAAGTAATGTCTGCGAATGTACATATACATTGTATATGTATTTTATAGTACTTTTATGTAGTCACATTGTCCAAGGGAATATTGACTGTTTAAAATTGGATGTTAATAAAGGTCGATTTTGTAGCTATTATCTTCTTTGCAACACTGGTTTAAATAGCTGTCGCATGTTTCGTGTTTTGTTTCACTGTCAAACAACGCTTGGAAATTATTGAATTTTATGGTCAAAATGAGTGCTCTGTTAGGAAAGTTCATCGCCTTCAAATTGAGTTCAGTGACGAAGCTCATTTTTGTCTCAATGGATACGTAAATAAGCAGAATTGTCAATTTGGGAGTGAATATCTGCCAAAAGCATTGTAAGAACTACCAATACCATACCAATACCAATGCATCCAGAAAAAGTCAGTTTGGTGCTGCTGGTGGCATAATTGGACCGTATGCCACATGCCACACAGCACGCGCAACAATGGACTTATTGAGAGGCGAGTTCGGTGAACATTTTATGTCATCGTGTGATTTAACGCCTTCGGATTATTTGTTTGATGCTATGTTAAAGCTCATGTCTATACAGACAAGTAAGCTTCAATTGACCCATTGGAAGACAACATTGAAGCATTTATTCGTGAGATACTGACCGAGAAAGAGTATGCCAAAATTGGACTAAGCCGAAGGATTATTTAAGGCGCAGTCAAGGTCAACATTTACATGAAATAATCTTCAAACATTAAAATATATGGACTGTACTATCGATTAAAATAAAAATTGTATGCATTTTTTAAAATTGTATGTGCTTTTTTTTTTAAAAAAACTTTCCTACAGCTTTTAAAAAATCATCCTCTATCTTTCTGTCTTAGAATCGTTTGTGCAGACTCCAGGATCATGGCAATTAGAAACGCTATTATAATGAGTATATCTTTCATATTATGTGTAGGAAAGTATCAACCGAATTTAATGAGTTACGATCATTTCTAGGAAGGTATGTTGTTCCTCACTATGGGGAGTTGTAACGTTCAACAACATAAGGCTTTGCATATTTTGGAAGCCATAATCTTTCTTTCGGCACTAGTTTTCGAAAAATTGTTTACAAATTGGGTTTTTGGCTATCCGCAGTCCGTTCATCAGAGAAAGAAGATCTTACCATTGCCATTGAGAATGTGCAGGGGAACCCATAGCAGTTAATTGGTGACAATGGCTTAAAACTATCGTTCGATGATAACCATTTTTTTTCGCCACAAATAAATAATACTGTACTCGTTTTGAACAATTATTTCAGCTACAGGCACGTTACGTCAACAACTAAATTAATGTTTGCTTTGAATATTAATGTATACTTTGTGCGCTGCCAACAAGATGGTGCGCCCGTTATAAAGGGTATGATAATTGTAAATAAAGCAAAGATTTATTAGGGAATTAAGATCTATGTATATAACAATTATAGTACAGTTGAAAAAAAAATATATTGGCTAAATACTGACCACTGCTTGGTGGCTTATCTCTATCCATATTTTCTTGTAGAATTATTCTTGGCTTACTGACTCACACTTTTCCTTTTTTATATACCTATCTAAAGAAAGAAGTTTAACGTTGTCAAGCCATCTGATTGTAGACAACGACGGTACGGCGACGACGTGAGATAAACGAGCCATTGTTTTGTTGGCTGTTTGGCAAGTGGAACTGTCCTGTTACTAGTTTCAAATCTTTTATTCCAGGCCACAAACAAAGAAAGTCTGTTATCAGCTCGCTGTACAGCGAACACTTTCCACGGTATAGCTACTTGTTTCCCGGAAGATCATAAACTTCACCAAACAGTCGCTCTTTGTGAATGTATTGGCTTTTCAACAATCACTCGTTGATACTAATTTGCCCAAATGCGATAGAAACCACGAAATAACACGAGATGGTTATTGTTGATCACCTTTTATAACACTTTGTTTAAAAAGTTTGAAATAAAAGAAAGACCTTCAATATGTAAAATATAGCGATATACGTAAATTGTTAAAACAATTTTTTTTTACTTCAATATCAGTTTTTAATACTCTGTAAAATTACTATTTTTTTTTTAAATAAACAACTTAAAAAGAATAAGCACCGGCATTTGTATTTCACAACAAATACTTTGATCGCTTATATGATGGGCATACAACGAAGTTTGGGTTACTTTAAAGCTGTTAATGGTCAAATAAACTATATACATGAATGTGTAGTTTAAAGACAGCTTCTGTTATAAAATACTTAATTAAGTTTACTGAAACCATTGTTTACTTCGATTTCATATACATATACATTAAACTTGTTTTATATATACTAATTCGTTCATTAGAAAACTAAAATTAAAAGAATTTTTATATGGACTACATTTCTTTTGCAGTAACTCAACTGTTAACTATATTAATATTACCATGATCTTAGGTCTTATTAACGTAATAGTGCTAAAAGTATACTTTGAAGTTTGACACACTTAAGACGAATGCACCTCTATTTGACTCTATACGCAAGCGAAAATAATACACACTAGCTTAGTCTGTAACTAATAATATCAAAGAATGGAGTTATCTGTGAATAAAGTAAAACTTTCATCCTTTTTTCTGGCCTTGTTATCATTCGTGTTTATTTTTCGCACTATCAATTGCATTCGTTCCAAACGAACACTTGCTTTCACAAATGGAAATTCATTTGGAGTGAGTATCTGATTATGCGAACTTAGTACAAGAACCTTACATTTTTATCTTTTCCTCCTCCGACCAGTACTTAGCTGCTGTCGCAATTCCTGTCGATCTACCAGATCGAAATATTTACGTTGCATTCAACTTAGAAACCAATTATGGATTACCTCCAAATGACACACACTACAATCTTATCAAAAAGGTACATTTAAATGAATTTTTCAAAAGGAAATAATAAACTGAAAATATATTTTACTTACATTTTAGTGGAATTTAAATGGAATGTTTAGTGATATTAGTAATAGTGTTACGAATGTTGAAAGTGCTCGTCAGCAGCGTTCATTACACACTAGAAAGAACTTCTATCGAAGCGTTATAGGTTACATGGAACATTATGGGTTAAATGGGGCCTATTGCCTTTTGCGCACCATTTGCGAAGTTGCCGAATCAAGCCTTAATGATTCCAATGGTGTTATAGGAAGTATTATGCATGTGCTTTTTATGTAAGTTAAATTGATATTTATATAAAAAATATAAACAGAAAATTATTTGCAGGCCAACTTCGTCAGTGGAGGAAAATATTTCACAAGCATTTTATAAAGCAGAAGATCTTGGCATTAAACATAAATGTAATACCTACGAAAGTAAATGCACATATAGTTTTCTAAATAAGATTTCTGTATTACTTTAAATGTACAGTTTGAAAAACCACAAATAAAATAAAATTATCTGCAAGTGTACCAAATAAAATCAATGCATAAATTGTATGCATTTTAAATGAATATCATCTTAATGTTTTATATTATATTATCAGGCACATTAGTAAAATAAAATGTTACTTAAATTGTGTCTCATTTCCATACCGTACTATATATGTACAATGTACAAAGTACATACATACAAACATACATTTTATTATTTTTTAAATTCACAACAATTTGAATAATTTGAAAATCATGGTAACTTCATGTAGGGAAAATATTTAATGAAACTCTCAGACGTATACGTACTTTATTTTTTTTTTGTTTACTATATGTATCATATATACATATGTACATATCATAATGATTCACACTTTGCGTTGCTAAGTGAATGCAGTGTATCGCAGTGACACAGAAAACGAAAAGAACAACGAATCAATGAAGTAAATAAGGACTAACAAAGTTAAAATATTTTAGTGAAGATAGAGTTTCGGATATTGAAATGCAGAAGCCAGGTAGATGGTGCACCTTAGAATTGACGAAGTTCTGTTCGTGAAGAAATGTATGCTCCGTTCATGATCTATAGACTATATGATGGTTTTATTTTTTTTATATACATTATGTTAAAAAATGTAATCAAACAACAATAATTTCTTTACTTAAAGGAAGATTGATTTGACTACCCATAGTATAATTGCAAACCTGATGTGGACAGCCTCTCCGGCTGGGTGCTTGGAAGTACTGACATCGACTCATTTTTCGGACTGCGGGAATTGCAACCCCGAAATACTAAGAGTTATGTTACAAAAACATAGGAATGAAATAACTTGTATTATCTTCTAAGGATGCCTTTATTTTATCATTTCTGCCACATGCAGAAAGGTTACATTATTTTGTTATCCTGAAAGTGGGTAGGTGTGGTCATGAGGCAATGCTCACAATTTTTTGAGCTGCACAAACGTCTTTTGCGTTTTGTTTAATTTTCACAAAAACTAGAAAACATAAAATCATTTAGTTTTCAGTTTTTGTTCAAACTCAAATAAGACCAATGAATTCTAAAAGAAAAACAATAGTAGATAATCTGCAAGAATTGAAAAATTACATTTTAAACCTTTTTTTAAACTTTTTTTACTCAAATTTTCCAAAAACTATGCATAGTATTAACTTGATCTAAAACTGGCTTTTAATTAAAAAAAATCCATTATAATATCTTGTTGCCTGAGTGATCGTACTCTAACCCTTTATTGAATGAGGAAATTGCACACCAACTAGGACTTAAGGGAGAAAACACACAATTGTGTTTGAAAAGAAGTTGCACTATTTCAAAAAAGAAAATATAAATGCAGATAACTTTGACAAACAATTTCCAAATCATTGAATGCCAACAAGCCGCAGACGAAATGGTAAAAATATACATAGTAGAACCCAGTTAATTAAGAACTCTTGAGAACAAGATCAAGCAAAATATATTCTTAGCAATTAGATACATAAATGATATAAAACTGGACTTTTGTGGCAATATAAACATTTTAAATTGCCAGATAGCAAACTGATAGCGTTTCGATGGCTGATATGTTTTAAAAAACATTTGGATGACAAACAGCTAAGTGCAAATGTAAAACAACAATTAAAATAATAAGAACAGAACAAATATATTTGAAAGTTAAGTATCTGTCAATATTTCCGGTTTGCAATCCAAATAATCAGGGAAAAATACGTATTGTCTGCTGATTCGTAGCAGAGAAAAACAAAATACGTATTTGCGGCGATATCAAAGAAATGTATTATCCAAATAAAACATTGCTGATGACGCCACTAAACGGATGAGATTACCTTAACTGGAATACGGTGACCGATTGTTCCAGGGTTCAGATTTCTTGGTATAAAAGGAAGAAGATGGACCAAAGGAAGTAGCTGAAGAACTTTTTTGTGTTCATCAAACTAAACAACCACTTGTTGATTTAAAAAAATTGTTTAAATATCAAATTACCAACTAATGGAATTTTATCCTGTGATGAACTAAAAGAAGCTGCAATAATTTTATTCAGAATAACTCAAATACACTTGTATAACGAAGAAATTATAAATCCTTAGAAACACAATGGAAATTCAAATAATCTTTAACTTCGAATCAATCCTTCAAGTTCTATAAGGCGACTCTCGTCATACTAATGTTAATCACCATAAACTTCCTCGAGTAAAAGGACGGCTGGATGCAGCGTTTTTAATTGACATCGATACAAAGCGGCCAGTTATAATTCCAAGAAATTATATCAGCCATAGGTATGTTATTCCCAAATTAAGACGCATGTTGAAACTAGATTATAAAAAATTCCAATAGTACATAAGTTGTATAGGGCAAAACCCAAAATACCCGAAATGGCACCACTTCCTCGTGCAAGGATATAACAGTTTTGCAATCCATTTACGTTCACTGAAGTGGATTTTTTTGGTCGATTTATAGTTGTCGTAGGTAGAAGTCATAAAAAAAGATGGGGTGCATTGTTCACTTGTCTCACTACAAGGGCTGTACATGTAGAAGTAGCTTACAAGCTTGATTCGGACTCCTTCGTTTTATGCTTTCAAGATTTTATACAACGAAGATGACCAACAAGGGATATCTTCTTTGTTCGAGGAACTAATTTTGTTGGTGCAGAAAGGCTTTTGCGCCAAGAATAACAAGCTGTGGATCCAGTCCACATTGCATAACAATTTGTGAGTTCCTTAGTGAAGTGTATTTTTGACTCACAAGTTCACAAATAGGATAATAATACAACAACAACCCTATTAGAAATTCTTGTAGCGGGGGGAACTTTTATCGGCATTACAAGAGACCTTATATTGCGCCTTAAAGATTTTTGAAAAGCTGTTTTGTACCTTCTACTAGTATTGGATGGAGAATGGAGTTGAATCGGAAATTTTCCCCAAGTCCTAAAACATCTCTAAGTCTTTTCGGCTACCTGCTTTTGCCAATGTACTATTAGCTGAATTACTTGCAATTAGAGAAGCATGTTAAATACTTAAATAGAAACACGGCTATCTGCACTGAAAGGCAGACTACAACATCCTCCATACTGGGCAAACAATGTAGGGATGAACTATCCAGCCTAAAATCTAACCTCCGAGACACTCTTTGGGTTCCAGGTCATATTGGCATTGATGGAAACGAACGGGAGGTCCAATTGGCCCGTAAAGATTGGCCCTTTATAGCTCACGAAAAGGGTAAATATTTCTCATGGAGCTTTGAAGGGCAAAATGTTCTCAATTTTTCTGACAGAATCCATTCGCTGGTGGAACAGCAACGGATTGTTAAATACTTAGGAAGGTATGGCCTTCCTGTAACGAAAACAGTTCTAACAATCTCTTACCCCAGCACTCATCCCTCACATTACTTATAGCCGTAGTTGCGGAGAACAACATTTAAGAGAAACTGGGATTCACTTTCTGTGTAAATGTCCTGCTCTGGACATTTCGAGAATGTCAACTATCGGAAGGGAATTTTGATGAACTTTCCGAAATAAGAATCAAAGACGTGATTTCATTTCTAAAAAGGTATGTTAATTCGGTTATAGATTATCTTTTCTTAGTCAACAGGTCTAACGAGGGTATGCTATTTAAAACGGCGCTAATTGCGTCGCGTAGCAAGGGCTGGTTGTGACCTATCTATACCAAAACTCCATACCAGAATATTCCTATATTTAGTAAAATGAAAGCTCCTGCATTTTATGAACCAAGCATTCATAATTTCAATCGTGCCGCACTACCACTTGTTATACTTTCACATCTTATCAACATGAGAGATCAAGAATAAAAATATGGGGCATAGAAAAAGAAGTTTTATTGATTTAATCAATTTTGTAGGAAGTTCTAATTGATTTGCTTTGTCACATTTGTCTGCTTTTAAATTCGTTTAGCTTTGCGTCGTCTATGCATGGTAAACTTTTTTACGGTTAAAGCATTCCATTAGTGTCGCTCAAACAGAAAAGATTTCAAAATTTTGAACTTTTTGTATTCGAATTTACATATTTTCAATAATTCCAAACATTTTTTTGTATTTACTGTTTGTGGAAATGTTGATATTTTACCCCGGAGTTTTAATGGTGTTGTACATCAAAACTGTAAATAGTTCGTTTTTCTTTCCTTCAAATAGTGCATACGGTGTAAGTTGATTGGATTAAATTATCTACATAGTAATGTTACTTAAGTTTTGAAAACAAACAGATATTTGCTGCACTCGCAGTTCCCTTGGATCTTGGACCACATAGAAATGTTTTTGTTTCTTACAATTTCGAAGCAAATTATAATTTGCCAGTAAATTGGCAGCTCCCAACAGTGAGTTGATTTCTTTTCATTTCTTTTTGTTAACAGAAAGTCGAAAATAAAAAATCAGTTGAAATCAACCGATTTATTACAGCTGCTTGTAATTTTTGTTTGTTTTGTAAAGAGTTTTAATTTATATTAAATATCGAAATATTATAAACAGTATGTATAAATGTTAAAATTTTTAATCGAATTTGTGTTCTTTGAATCAAGTTATCGAAAACTATGTGTATAGAAATAATTTTGAATAAGATATTATTCTAAAAAACGAAGAAAATAGCAGCTGTTAAACCGACTTATTGTTAGGTATTACACATACATATGCATACGTTAAATTTTCAATAATAACATAATTTTTTATTAAATGTAGTATCTAGAATTTGGTGACACTCGACTCATGAAAGATCAAATCCGTGCAAAAAATAAGAAAAATCCTATTGCAAGCAGTACAGAACTTAATAAAGTAGCAAGTCAAGATATAATTCAATATGTCAAAGGTGATAACTCAACAAATCAAAAATTCATAATGTTCGAAACATCTGACGATGTAAATGCTACAGAACATTTACCTAGAGAAGAAGAATCGAACGAGGAGAATGAAAAGAACAAATCTCGTGAAAGAAGATCACTGCTCTCTAGAAAGATGTTTTACAATATACTGACACAAAGATTTCAAATGTGGGTAAATTAAAAAATGAATTACCTATCGGATATTAGAAATCTAAAAATACAATACATTTTTTTTCTTATATCCGTAAAACATTGAAACTAGATTAAAATACAATTGTAAGTAGTCTGAATTCAATACCATGTTGTGTTTTATTTTCGAGCCTGAAAATTATTATAAAATTCAAACAACTCATTATTAAAGTCATAATCTGTAAAATTTATTCAGTCGCATTCAAATGTGACACTGTCCGTCCAATATTTTAACGATTTATATTTATACATATGTATTTACAATGTACATAGATGCGTATATTGTATAAAATCTTGAGTGTGATTATCCTTGAACTACTTTTATGCTTCCAAACTTTTTGAAATGGCAGTGCCATCAATTTTCAATATAAAAATTAATTTTCAAACAAATTGATTGGACGTCATGTTGTACTTGCTCAAATATAATAATATTATAATAAAATTATACTTCCAACTAACAATGTATCCTATTTATGATTCAAGGTTTGCATTTCATTCAGATCTTAATTTTATAACGGGAATCAATTATTTTTAAGACAATGCCAATAGATATTTTGTTAGCATTATAATTTATCAAACATATTTTAAATTGGTTATAGTTGCAAACATATGCACATGCATGCATTCTTATGTATATGTAGATCGCAAATCATGTGATAGAAACATTACAGTTTCTGAGTTAAATATACCATTCTTATTTTCTTATACGTCAGTCCCTTGCGTGGTATTGAATTTAGAATCAAAACGATTTTGAAATACGTTAATTGAGTTAAGTAAAAAAAGAATCATTAGTGTTAATACTTTTTTGTTTTTGTGTGTTCGTTGCTCTTACTTTCATTTTGTAATTTAAATTTTACAAAAAGTGAATGACTGGCTTTTCATGGTAGGTTTTTACTAGATTGAAAACTATTAGTAATAATTTAAGAATTTTGAACTAAATTCTTTTGTTTGTATCAGAATCTTGCTTGATTTGTAATAAATAATATAAAATGTAATATTTAAAATCACAATTTTGAATTATAGTAAATATCATTATTGTTAACTTAATTATTTTGATATCTGCTGATTATCACCAAACATCAGTTTCGAATTGTAAATGTTCAGACCATTGTTGTATCATTAGTCACATACTTATGAATTTAATGAATGATTACTATTTATTATACATGTATTTAATTGTTAAACTAGTCTTAAGTTTAAATATAAATTAATAAAATGAAAAATCCATCAAATTAATTTACTATTAAAAAAAAACTTTTATTTAACGCAGCATTTTTTGTATTATTTCAACAGGTACGGATACAATGGTCGAAGTTGTCTCCTGCGATTGATATGTGAGACAAATGCTTCAAGAATTGGAGAGAATAACGGTTTCCTAGGATCTGTGATACACATTATTTTTACGTAAGCTAAAATAAATTGTCTATAACGTAGAAGGGGCATGTAACGAAAAAATATAAAAATTACCAATTGATTGTACGTAGATTGAAACGTTTAAATGATGATTATAGCTGGCTTAAACTTTTTCAAATTGAAATAAGTTAGTTTATAACTACTTTCATACTCTAGTTTCAAAATAGCTTTTGTGTAGTCCTTATCATTTTAAATTATTTTTTAACTTTATGTTATTCGTTACTAATTATTTCGAAACGCACAATCATAATTAACTGATCTTACTATTTGTAACATAGCTCGAACATTCATATATTATTCAATCATGGAAAGTTTTATTTTATGGTAAAATAAATCCATAACATAATAATGTTCAAGAATTTAAGACCAATGTGCATTGACAAAAAAACAATGTAAACCTTACATGCATATGTAAATTATATGCAGACTTGTAGTATGGGAACGCTATTAATAGGCAACGGATATGCGATTGGTTTAGAAAGTCAAGAAATCTTTAACCAGATTTATATTCTTAATTTTGAATTCAGAATCTGTTTTAATAATATTAAATAAATCAAAGTCTTCAGTTTTAATTTATAATTTTGTCCTTATTTTAAATGTTATTTTATTCAAAGAATAAATTTTCTTTGTTGAAATAATATTAATAATTTGCTTTAATATATAATATTATAATAAATGTATATTATTATTCTCTTTGCAGCCCAAGTTCATCGAAGAATGATAAATTATCAAAAGCTTACTATAGAGCCGAAATTGATGGGGAACAGGGAGGATGCCAAAAATATTGGAAAGAATGTCCGGATAATATTTTTGATTTTATATCAACACCTGTTCACGATATAATAAAATCTTTGAGAATAAATTAGGTGAAATTGGTTTAGCTTTTATTTTGGAAAGGTTAATATTTTCCATAGTAGAAAAATCAAACTTGGCATACAAATTGTTAGTGCCATACATTCACAAATGAATACAACGTAAAATTGCGTTTATTTCTGTTATAAGTTTTGTTGTTGTTTGTTAAACAAATAGCCCAAATTCCAAAAAAAATATTGAATTTACTTTAAGTAGTTTCAATCGATTGGATTTACTTAAATAAGAACATACGTAACTGCCTCTCAAGGGAAGATTATAGTACACTTTAAGAGTAAATTGTTCATCCATACAGGAAACGACATCAGCCTCTATTTTGTCGATTAGGTACTGAAATTATTTAGTTAGTATGTATTGTTTTAACTATTTACAAATTGACTTCTTGAAACGCATATTAGGAATCCAGCTGTGAACATCTTGCAAGGCGTACATTTTTAATGTCAGCCCGACGTCATTGGAACGACTTAAAGTCTATGCCTTTCAAATACACCGACTCGAGGAGAGCCTTAGTACGTGAATAAAAATTGCTTTAATTTATTTCTTTGCTATTGTCATTTTTTTTGTTTGTGTGCATGTGTCCATCATGTCAGTCAGTAGCTAACGATAGTAAAATATGGCACAAAAAAAAAGTTACACATTAGAAGAATACTCTATATATATTGTAAACATCTGTCTATTAGAACGAGTAAAACTGAGGCATAATAAAAACGTTGATATTTGAAAGTCAAAATTATGGCTTAAAATATCATGGAAAACGTGAGTCGGTGAGGATGGTCAAAGTATTTGTTTTACTTCTTACTTTATTCACTAGGTTCTGCCTTACATTCTTTTGGAAAACAACAAACTTTCCTTTGAAAACCTTGACTTGGCTTTGAGTTTATTTAATTGATGTTTATAATCTATTACAACGTACAACGATAATAATCTAAGCAAAACAGATCAATATTTATTAAGAAAGTTGATATTAATATTCGTGATTTTGACACTAGGTCAAACCGAATCCTAAAATGTCGTTAAGCCCAAAATTTAAAAAATCTGGATACTCTATTGTTGACGGTTGAGTTTTTGACAATTCCTTCCAGAACGATGTTGAAGAAGTCGCTTGAGAGTGCATCGCCTTGTCTAAAACCTTTTTTGGCTTCAAATGCATTGAAGATGAGATCTTTTCCGACCTTGAAAGAGCAGCGTGCATTTTCCATTGTCATTCTGCACAAACAGATAAGTTTGCCAAAACTAGACATTGCACTGTAGATGCTGTCGTAAAAATATATAAATTGGGTGGCGCAACAGAACTAGGGCCTAGTGACTTACAACTCTCAACCATTTCTGTGTGAGAGTAATGTTGTCAGTGATGGAGGGGACCTACAGTTTTAAGCCGCATCCGAACGGCTAATTTGAGAAAGCACTTTTCATGACAATAATTACTTTTGAAGGATTTGTCAATTCCTCGCAAGAGGCAGTAGTCGTGAAAAAAAAATTCAGATGGCACAGGCAGGGATTTAACCCGAGACCTCTGGCATGACAGTCCAACGCTCTTTTTTAAATTTATTTGTATTACTTCAATCGTAAACCTTTCTTAAAGCTAGACAAAAATTCATACAACTAGTCTAATTAACCATTACTTACAACTTACTGGTCCCATACGGACACTCTAAATTAAACTATAACACTTAGAACTAATGCCTTTCGGCAATAAGATCTATTTTACTTCAATTAAATTTTATTTATTTTTGTATTTATTAGAAAATTTGAAAAAAAAACTAATATTCAACGCACTTACCATCAAGCCACGGGTACTATATGCTGTCATATGGCTTTAAAATCGAATAAGAGATGTTGGGTATCGATTTGAAGTTCCTGCTTTTTTTCAAGATCTACGGTAATGTGAATATTTGGTCAATGGTGGACTTTTCTGTTTTGAAGCCACACTGATAAGGTCCTATCAGATTGTAGACGCACGGCTTCAGACATTCTCATAATACAGGAGGAATGATCTTATATGCAATGTTCAGGGGCTGATGCCTGTGTAGTTGGCGCAATTAAGGTCTTTTCTTGTGTATTGGGCAAACTATTTTGAGATTCGATTCATCGGGCTTTGTTTTTTCCGACCATATTTTGCAGATAAGTTGGTGGAGCTTTGTTGGATTTTAGTTTAAATATAAATATGCAAAAATCTGGCTGCATATATTTTGATGGCTTGAAATATTAAATTTAATGTTTAATTTATTTCACAGTGGTCTTTAGTTCTAAAATCACTATTTAGAAATTTAAATAAAGATTTGTATGCATGGAATATTATGTAGATGGCTTAAATCTTATTCTGCACGCGTGTGTAATATTTGGTCAATTTTTTAACTTGATCTGTCAAACTGAAAATTTTAAATTTCTCAACGTTTGGAATTTAAATTAATTTTATAATTAGATATTCACGTGGCGTTTGAACGTTTATAAGGACTGAGTTTTTTAGAAAGGGCTCCACATTATTCATTTTAACCTTAATGTTTTATTAAGTTTTTTAAACTCACTGACATAGTTGAGTGACATTAAACATTTACCTTTTTGTTCCTTGGACATATGCAAAGACAAATATTCTTTAAAGAACGACAGATGTATACAACTGCTCTTATTTTTTCAACTGAAAATATGAATAAACTCTCCGAAAAATTACGTGAATTTTTAAGTACGTCTTCTATCCGCACAATCGATATAAACTTAATATCGATTCTTTGTCTTCCTTTTCTTCTTTCTGAGAGTATGGTCTTGCAGTCTTGTCAAAAAGAACTAACAACAATTATTCGTTTTTATCAATTTATTCAATTTAGGTTGACCAACCCCGGTGTCTGTCAGAACGATGATCTTAATTAAGCCAAAGTAAACTGATGGTATACGGACATTGTATAAAAGCCGAACTCACTATACAATATCACTAAAATACAATTGCTTGCGATGCTTTTTCCTACTCCATTGCAGTCGTTAGTCGTTATTTTCACCATCCATTATTCGAACGACTATAGATACGTTAACATCGTCGTCGTAGTCGTCGCTGTCGTCGGAAAAAACTTTTATAAAAAGAAGATCCATTCAATATAATAAAAAAAAACTAATATATATAGTACATACACAAGACCAAATTAAAAAAAAATCACTATTTACCTAGCAATTTTTTGAAAAGTCCGTTGCCGCAGTTTAGTAGTGGCCACCGTATGGCAAACATGGAAGACTATTGGGGTCTCAGTAGAACCACTGGTATATACAATATTTTTGTTCTTTTACTTGTACACAATAAGTTGGTTTCATTGTATTTTTAAAAATGTACGTTAAGATCGGTTGTATATTGAGTCATTCTGAAATTCGTGTAAAAAATAAACGGAGAAGGTGCGAAAAGATGGTGGTTCGAGTATTGACTGTTCGATCAATCTTCAAAAACATTACTTTTATTCTTTAAAAATAAAATACATAGCTTAAAAAAATACGAGTGACTTCTATGGATACTTATACAAAAAAAAGAAGTACTTCTTAACAAAAACAAAAACTAAATAAGTGAACTTAGCATGCACTCGAACATTTATAACAGTTACAAACGAAGAATGGTGGCCTCGGTGATGAAAATTTATCATTATTAATTCATTCGTTCTTTGTCATTAAATAAGTGAAAAGAAAAGGACAAGATGACACGAAACCTAAACGTCAAAAAAGAGAAGCATTCGATTATTAAATTAAAGTGAACTGAATTACCGTGATTGATATCCCCACATACTGTATAACGCTCGCGTTATTGTTCATGCTCATCGCACTTGTATTTGTGGCTTGTTGTTATTTTCGCTTTATACATATATATATATGTATTGTAGCTATATTCATCTTTCTTTAAAAAAAGAGTATATTTATGTACCTACCACGTCCCCTCATGCCTATTTTAATTTTTGCTGACAAATTTAGTATAACATGAGCAAGTGTTCGTGTGGAAGTAATTTTTTATTCGATTTGCATGGGCAAAAAGCAAAATTAATAATAGAAAAGCAAAGAGGATATTTTGGTATTATGTTTTCTTTCAAGTTTAAGACTGGGTTGAGGGAAAGGCTGTAAAGGAGTGGGTGAACATGATGTATGTATAAATCAGATCATCCTCTTCGACTCTCTCATAAGCCATAAGCCAAGACATCAACCCATTAAACATCAACAACACCATCACCATCCCCCATCATTCCTTTCTATAAATGGCGGACAATAATAGTTGATAATATTAATAATACTGTTCTACATATGTATTTACATTCATAAAGAAGAGAAGCGTATTTCTCTTCATTTCATCGTTCTAAGTATGTGCAAGTAATTTAAAATGAAGAATACAATAAAACGATGTTTTAAAATGATAATTCTTGAGAGGAAATAAAAATTGCGTGTAATCCGCATGTCGCATATACATACACTACACAATAAAGAATTATAAATGTACACACGAAAATGAATAAGTACATATTTTTGTACATAAACTGTTTGGAAATTTTGTGTATAGTGTTATAACTACAATTTGTAAAAAAAATCATAAGCTACGGATATTAAATGTTTAAATTCTGAAGCACCACGCATGTAAGTATGAATCTTTTATAAGGATATGAGAGCAATTGTAAGTATTCTATTAAAAAAATGTGCGTTACTTGTAATAATTTGCTTTTTTAATATTAAAATAAAAGTGACTTACATATAAACTCGAAAACTATATATATTGGAAAATTCTAAGCACCAAAATGTTGGGCACAAATTTTGCCAGTGCGTAGGTCCATTACTTTTTTAAAAATTGAATTCCGTTTTTTTTTTAACTTTGAAAAAACATCTTTTTAGGCATTGGCAGATATACCAAACTAACGGTCCTTAAAATATAAAAGGTACTGTGTCTAGCATATCTAACTCTATTGTAAATTTTCCTTATTTTGTTTCGAATGACCTTACGTTAGAAACTGAAAAAAAGAACAAAAAGAATAGACAAATATAATTCGGAAAAGTGAATGGTACACAAAAAAAAGTAGATATGTACATGCAAAGAATTCAAGTTTTCAAACTCTAGGTACAGTGTTTTTCATTATTTTTTGGCAAATTTATGTTCTTATCCCATTAAAAAAAATTAATAGACATAATGAACATCAGCACTAGAGATTAAGGCATGCTCAACAAAGTTTTTAACTTTTCGGCACATGGATGCCCGTTCAAAATTAAGCTTATTAACTTAAGAAAAATATATGTATGGTTAAACTTTTTGCTAAATCGTTCAATGTTTGGTTTATTTGTTTAAATAAAAAATAGTTAATTTGGCACATGTTTTTGACATCAATTAAAATGGGAACAAGTGTTTAACAAACAAATGTATGTACATATTATGTACATGAAATACATACACATAGTCCAAAAAGTCTACGTACAGCAGCTTTCTTTTTGTTGATTCTGAGATAAAATATTTATTATTAATTATTATTAAACAAGTATTTTTAAAATCACAATTTTTAAATATTTGGTAAAAAGGTAAAGGTGGAAACTAAGTTTTTTTTTCAATGTTACCACTATTGATTTACATTAATTCCTAGTTCTTTTGAAGTATTTGTACATTTATTTGTTTATTAGTATAATGCTGAAAAGTGTAAAAAAAGAACATCGAACGCTAGAATAAGGCCAGTTTTATTTTATTTAAAAACTGTTATACAGTATATCTGCACTCTTCAAAAACAGATTGATCTGATTGTGTCTCATTGGATTCGAGAAAGGAAATTATTTTGAAATCATGTTTGGAATATGTAGTTATTTATTTTTGATAAGCTTCCACATTCACATGCTTTCATACCCATTATTTTGAAATATATTTACAAAAAACAATGACGGTGATGAAGAAGTTTTGTCGTATGTCCATGAGGGTAAAATTGTACAGATAGATCATCATACTAACTTTTTTCCTCACGCAACATATCGTGTATTTAATCAAGAATTATGTGAATACCGAATTAATTGAACTTAGTACTTAAAAAACCAAGCAATAATTATGATCTAAGATAACACAGTTATATCTACAGTTAAAGATACCGATTGATACCGAAATTAGGTTTATATGTATATTATCGCCAAATGCTATGGATTCTTATGAACAATAAATAAGGAAAGGTAAACTTTCATTTAAAACCCATCTTCATGTACAAATCTGGACTAGGCCACGTCCTTAGATTACCAGTGGTGCTTAAACCAATTATTAAGGGAAATTTAGTTATAAGTACCTATTCATACACATATGCATATATATGTACATACATACATATGTGAAAACTGATGAACTATTTCTTGTTAAAGTTACATATACATAAATATGTTGTTCAAGTAAAATTATCTATATCTATACTAGAAACAACATTTACTATACTCGTATTTTTTTCTCCTAAATAAAGTAAGGAAAAAAGAAATCAATTTATGTATATTTTTTTAAGCATCGTATACAAAAATTTATGAGTTCGGTCTCACTTCAATAAACCCTTCATAGCAATATAATCCAATTACGACAAGTACAACAATTGAGCTTGGCATTCGGTCAATTGATTGGGTCGATGCTTCATCCATTAATTTGACAACAATTTATTTTATTTTACAGTACGCGAGAAACTATAGTAGGCAGATCCCCACATGAGCTTAAGCATCATGGTGTATACACGCGATACGCATTTACGGATGACAGACTCTCCAGTTCTCCACATGTACAATACAGTATCTTGAATTCTAGATACATGGTATGGTTTCGCATATAAACAGTAGTGTTTAGGGAGCAAACAGATCAACCGTCGTAAATTTGCTTTAATTAAATGTTTCTCTTTTTTTTACGCCAACTGGCGGCGGCAAATTTATTGCATTAATTTAGGAAGAAGGTGGTAATGTTATTGTTAGTAAATACAGGTGTGGGAAATGTACACATCTATAAATTAAATTTTTGTTTACTATTTCGAATGCATTAAATGTCAAAAAAACTACACAATACAAAAGATCTAGACAAAGTGTTTATTTCCGTCCACAATGAATGATGACGAAGATGATAAAAGTAACGATGCACGGGAGGGGGTTTCATATTTAAATCACTTAATTTTCTTTTGAAAATTGAGAAAACATACATTTGAGTCGCCTTTAGCGATGACCAAGACAGGAAAAGTTCATTTGTACTTACAAATGCCTATGAAATGCATATTGGTACCTAACACATTGTACATTGCACAATATATCAAACCTTCATCATCAGTAGCTATGATAAGTAGTTATAGTCCCTTATATCAAATAAAAAAAGTGATTTTACTCTGGGTGCGGTACATGTGGGCAACATAATCATAAATCATATATAAAATGTGATTTTGCTAGGGGAAGATCTAAGTGAGATAATTTCCCATCTCTAAATAACGCATGTTCAAAAAAGATGACGATCGCGACCATTATGCAATTATTGGTCACGACACTGCTTAATTTCTTTGATGTGCTCTGTTTGCGTCTCTTTAAAAGTTGGAGGGAAGCGACAAATAGAAACAAATTGAACGAAGCTAGGAACAATGGTCTAATGGTCAAGCTTAAGATTCAAAGTTTACTTAGGTTATGAAAGTGCATTTTTTTCGTTCACAGAAACGTACGTGGTATCAACTTCTGATATTCGCATCTTCTCTGAGAGTCAAGCTGCTATCAAATCCCTTGACGGTGTCTCGACCAAATCTTTAACGGCCCTCGATTGTCGATCGTCTCTTATGTAGATGGCGCAGCAATTTAACATTTACCTCTGTTGGGTGCCGGGCCACAGACACATCCCAGGTAATTGTAGAGCCGATGAACTCGCTAAAAATGGAACCGTCATACCTATTTCACCTGAAAGGGAGAAGATAGGTATACCGATAATGTAAACTTATGCTAAAAGAAACAGCTTTTGCGATAGCAAATTCTAGCTTACCAACATGCGCAGCCACAAAACTCATATGGCCTTCACTGGACCTAAAGCGCTCTAAAGACTTGTTATCTCAAAGCAGAATTCATATTAGCGCATTATAGGCAGACACGCAATACGACTTGGCGTAGCCTCAAATGACTTCTGTAGGAGCTGTATGGACGAAGAAGAAGAGGAAACAATCTCTCATCTCTTATGCACTTGCCCTGCTCTTTCACTCAGACGCAAACTTCATCTGGGGGACTACTCTTTTGATAATCCCAGTGAACTAGCTAAAAAGGATATCAAATATCTTCTTCGCTTTATAAAAAGCTCAAAATGGTTCGACTAGTTAGAAGTAATTCTCTAGATTCATGTAGTATCACAACGGGCCTTTCTCTTGGCCTAAGTGTGTGGATTTTTTTTTTTAATCCGCAGCCACGTTAACCTAACCTAACCTTAGCTCATTTATAAGTTTAACTGTCACATCTTATTTAATAAAATCCTTGTCATATACCTACTCATTTTTTACAAACTTGAGTAAAAATAACAATACATTTTTTTTTTATATTGATGTTTGCTTTGCATCAATTCTACAAAATCTTTGCTCAATTGTGTTCAAAGTCCTTCCCCTTTAAATCTCAAACCAGTATATTTGTATAATGGGTAACGGTAGTTGAAAATTAATCATGAAGGTCGCCATGTTTGTTTACACATTACATCTATTAGTAAAAAAGCATGGTGTTGCCCATGCTTGATGTTCTCCTACCGTGACTACCTACTATGACAAAAAACGTTAGCCACAGCAACAAGTGACCGGGTCAGCTAGTAATAATATAAAAAATAGGTTTACAAATTTTGGCAGACAAAAAATAGCACCGTATCCACGTAAGATCTTTTTTATTTTTATATTGTGCATTACATATATATATACAATATGTCAATATACATTTTTCATATATATGAAAACACCGATTTAAATTGATTTTGAATGCCTGCACATTGTAATGCGTGGGAAATATTGAGCCTGGTAAATAATTCCACATAAGAGTAGTACGGCTTAAAAAGAATCCTTTTACTTGACAGTACCTCCGAAATTAGGCGCATACTCGAGTTTTGGACGAATAAAAACCTTAGAAATTCTATGCAGATTGGAAAAGGTACAAAACTTCTTACATCGTCAGATAAAACCAAAAAAATTGGCCATGTCAAATATGTGATCACTTCACAAGATGCACATATATAAAACTGAAAGCTGTTCAGTTTCCTTGATGCAAGTACCATCCATGGATAGGGGCATTGGGGAAGGATTACGCTTTTGCGACAACATTCGGTTTTCGAAGCTTCTCTGGGGCACACCAGTGTCTATGTTGTGGATATCAGATTTGAACCGTAACAACTAGGGTCTAGTGACTTACAACTCTCAACCATTCCAGTGTACGAGTTATTTTAATAACAAGAATTACTCTAGGAGGATTTGTCAATTTCTTGCAGCGATTGAACCTTGGACAGTATGTCCTTACGTTCCCGACGTTTTTTTCGTCGTCCATAGCTTAAAGACCAATACAGATTTCGAATTCAAACAAATGTTGTTATACAGCTAATAATGAAGAAAGATACAGAAAGGACTCTCAAAAAAATGCGTAGACGGATTTTTTACCATAACAGTTTAAAAAAAAGGTGAACATTTTAGTTTACCCAAAATATCTCACGAAATAACCCAAGCGAGTTGAATTGAATTTTGTATTATACCTATATATTATAATGTGCTACCAAACTAGTATATTTTTGGAAAAAATTCCAACTAACTGTTTTTTTTTTTATAAATGTAAGAAACTAAAAAAAATATTTGTCACCTCGCATATCTTACGAACGAAAAATTATTTTATCTCGAAAATAATTTTGTGCAGTAAAGAATAACGTTTTTGACATCTAGTAAGATTTTGAGCATTCAGTAAATTTTCAACTTTTCGTAAGAAAATTAAATCTACAAAAATAGTACGCACATTTCATAAACAAATTGATGTTCGATTCGAGATGTCCTGTGAACAATAGATATTGACTTTAAATTAATTTCAATCATCCAATTTATAATTGTTTATATAAGAAATAAATATACTACTAAAATTGGTAAAAAATGGCTTTCTACAAAAATAGATTTTGAAATCAAACTATTTCATCATATTCAAAATATTGTATACTCTTTTATCAAAACACGAAACCTACAAAACTTTTAGCAAAGACGGGATGGAATGTAATCAGTGTGGGTCGCAGCCCAGGTTTTTGTTTTTATTTATTAGGGTCGGAGGTAATTTTGAGTTTCAATTGGCTCTTCGGTGTTGTTTGACCAGAATAATTACCACTTTCAATAAATTGTCCTTGAAAGCATTCATATTATAGATATCAATAAATTGTTTTTAGTAACTAAGCTTACTTTTGGTTTTATTCCGTACTTTTTTAATATCTTCTTTGGTGACTGCTATAGAGCTATGATTACTTATTTGTTCATTAATGGATTGAATAACAATTGCAGGTGTTTGGTAACCGCATAGCTTCACATTACAGACATGTGAATTAGTCTCCAAGTCTCCATACATTTAATGCCACATTACTAATTTCTGTATAGTGATTCGAAGCGATTGACTACTCGGAAGACAATTTTCGGTCTTTTTATAGATTGGTGTGTTTGTGGATTTCTTAGCTATAAAAACGGGACAATTAAGATGAAGTATGTTTAATAATTTTTTATACAAGAACCTCTTCCAACACACAACACAATTTTGCTTTCATATGTCCATAAAACATTTACTACATAAATATTTTATCTGTTAAAAATATTTCGAGTTTAATTTCAGTAGCTTTTATTACCGAAACTGTATATACATACATATGTACATATTTTTAAAACCATCAGAACAAATTAATTGATTAAATTAATCAAACGTATGCCGCTTTTCTGTGATAAATTTTTAATTAGTTTATTGAAAAATTAAATTTCAAACAAAAATTTATAACACAGGCAACAAAAAAAACTCACATAAAATCCGACTGGAACATCCGCAGTCATATAATTATCTTATTTACCAGAGTTTGCGTCTATTTTAATTTACTTAGCCTCTTGTCAACACGAATCTAAGGCATACATATATTTACACACATACATATTTATACACAAACATACATACATAAATCCAAATATTTGTATCTTGCATGCATAAATCAATAGACGGACGTACTTGTGTTTATGGTCCAAATTAAAATAATTACACATAAATTGAAGAAAATTGTTTTATGTACATGGTTAAAAATGTTTTCGAACTTTTTAATATTTAAAAAATTAATAGTTATAAAATTAAATGCATCGCAAGAGTTAAAAAGCGAATACAAAATGCATATTAAATTAATTTAATAAAGTCAAAGTTCAAGTATTTATACGTTTTTAAAAACATTAAACAAAAAATTAACATTAATATAGTTTTAATGTTTCTGTATTAAATTTTAAATCATTCTGTTTTAAAATGCAATGCCGTGTTTTAATTTGAATACAATTTCGTTACACATAATGATTGATTTAAGGATAATAAATGTAATAAAAAGATTTTTCATTATATCTCAACGATTATCAGCAGAAGTCAAATATGCTGATTGCTAATTAGTACAAAACGCGAAAAACGTAGCTCAATTCAATATTGTTTTGATATTAGTGAAATAATTGACTTATTAAATTTCACCATGCACTAAAGTATTTTTTATTTAATTTTAACGCCCACTTTACTTTTTAGAATGAAAAATTATTACTTGTTGGTATTAAAAATATATCTGGCATGATTGGTTCATTAAGATAATTTAATTTAAATGAACTCCAAAATAATAAAAAAATACAATTTAAATGAAACAAAACCAAATAAGAATAAACCAACATTAATAAGTTAGTATATCTCGTCTGGATGCCGTTACAATCCCACAAGATATAGTTTCTACCAAGAGCACATCTTGTAGTTCATCTATTAGGTGTGCTAAGATCAGCAAGCAAAAAGCTTCTTTTCATCTATTAAATAAGTTCTTCGATTCTATTGCAATACTAATAAAGGGCAATCAGAGACTTTAGTTAAAGAATGCATCTATCTTTTCTCAATAAAGCAAGCAAGTTGTATTAAAAACTCAAAAAATCGAATTCTCGATGTATGTATGTATGTATTATTTTCTTTTGAAGTTCGTTCTTGAATCTAGATCATTAATCACTAATATTGATAAATATTTATTTAATCCTACAAATCCTACAGAATCTAGTTATCTTCACTTTACAACTTTAGCAACCAATTTCTGTGAGTCATTTGTTAAAAGCCCTGAAGTAGTTAATGGAGATATACTCCATTATTCATTTCATTTCATAATCTTTACTCCTTTTCGCAAACTAGCTGTAGTCATATCCCTGTGATACAGGGGTACGGTATTTAATCTTCTATCTGTGTTTAATGATGATTGTTCAGCCGGTCCCGATGGTATTCCCCGATAGTATTACAAAAGTGTAGAAATGCTTTAGCTGAACCCCTTAAGCTCATATTACTATAGGGTAGGGTGGGGCACTTTCGACGGTGGGGCACATACGACTTTTACAATTGTGAGAAGAGAGTTGATATTTAAATCAAAATTTCAATGGTATTGTTGGTCACATTGTTCTCTCCCATCATATACCAATTTTTACAGTTCTCTTTCGACTGCTGTGGTGTCTAGAGTATTTTTTTCATATTCAAGTGATTTTTTGTAACGTTGCTCAGACACGAGGTAAGCAATATTTGATTTTGTGATAATGGAATTTAAAAGGTGTCCAAATTCAAGTTGTAGTGTATTATCAAAAGTAAATGTGGGTTTATTTTCTTAAATTTATGTTTAGAAGTCTTCAAAAAAATTTAATTTAAAAAAAAACTAAGTGTGGGGCACTTTGGACGATAGCACATGGGGAACTTATGACAATAGTCGAATGTGACCCATGTTATTTCTGTAATTTTTTTAGAATGGTTCGCTCATATAAGAAGAAGACTGATCGCTGCGATATCGATGAAAAAAATCTTCAAACTGCTCGAAGAAATTTTAAGCAAAATAGAGACACCCACGTCAGCGGCTCGGAAAAAGGACTTGAAACGTACGACACTTATTTCCACACTTAAGAAACTGAATCCAAATACCGAGTCCAGCGATTCCCACCACAGTACAACATTCAACTCCAAATATACGACCCAACAAGTCGCCGTATGTTCTCTTTCGTTTGGCGCTATTCCCGTTGCTCTATCTCTATTATTAATAAAGTTACAGAAACCAGTTTTGCTCCATAGACCACATATTTTCGGTTCCGTTCGTGCTTATTTGCCGTATATCCAAAATTTGTACGAAGTGGGGCAGTTTTTCTATTAAAGTTTTAAAAACAGACGCTTAATGCTTAAATTCCTCATATCCACATGAGATGGCATATAGAGCATGTAACCTCTCACAATCTATTGAAACCAAGTGATATTTTTCCTGCTTATGTGCCCTATATCCATGGACAAAAGTACAATCAGCTGGAAAAGTATAAATAGAAGTAACATTTTCGAGATCACTTATTTATTATTAGTTTTTTTTCTAAATCATTTTTGAAATAAAATTTAAATACAAACATTAATTAAAAACCCAAAAAATGCTGTCCATAATTAATTAAATATTTATTGATTATTTTTCGACGCTTCAATTCTGGTTTTGATAGTTTTCAGGCTGAAGTAATATCTGCTTGTATAAGGATAATTTCTCAAAAAAGGCCATAATATTTTTTTTTTTAATATTAAAAAAAAAGGATAAAAATAAGGGAAACAAAATATTTTTAATAAGACTATTTCTATATCTTCAGCTTCACAAACTTTATAAATGCATTTAGAGTATTCCTAATAAGGTTTTTATCGATAATATTCAAGCATTTTTTTTTTGTTTTTACTAAAATGGATAAAAACAAAAAAGGTACAAAACCAAGGGAAAGGGTTCTCTATACATTTTTGACTTTTTCTAAACTTTTTTTGTTTTTATAAAAAAATTCAAAGGTCGAAATTTTCAAATGAAAAATCACGAAATTATGTTTCAATTCAAACCTTTAAATTCGTTTTCTGAGGAATAATTTTTTTGTATATGGAGCATTTAAGCATTCAGCCGGCGAAGTGTTTTCCAAATATCAGATTGGATGGATTTTCGTATTCAATGGCTCGAAAGTTTGCTTTTGAATATGCAACAAAAAATATTATTTAAGTTCCTAGTTCATGGTTGCTCGAAAAAAAGCTGGTATCGATCGGGTTCGTGGACTTCTCAAAAGAAACCCTGATATTTCCTTGCGCAGACCCGAAAATATAAGCTTAGCAAGATTAAGAGGCGTGAATTCTCGTTAAAAAATGCATTTTAAAAAAAGTTATAAGGAATTTACAGAAAATCTGTCGAATGTGTGGGAAAATTAGCCTTTCCTTCAACCCTTCAATGATAACGTTTGCTTAAAAACGAATCAAAAGTGTATTTGATTATTGCATTTCGCAGGAAAAACTCTGTCGCGTCCTCACTTGTAAAGACTAAGGTGTTAATTTCTTTCATTAATTTCAACTAAGAATTTACAAAACCATTCATTTTATTGTCAACCTTTCACGAATTCCATCTTAATCGGAAACTTTAACGATTTTCGAAAAATCTCATAGCAAAATCGTTTCGTAATACATACAAAATTGTATGAGATTTTTCACTACTAACTATTTTATTTTCGGGATTTATAGAAGTTTCCAAATACGATGAAATTCGTGATTAGGCTGAATAAAGCACGTTATTTGTTTGGTATTATAAAACGCTGGGCAAAGGAGTTCATTGTTATGTTACTCATTCTTTGTACAATTGCCATGTTCGTCCCCATATTGAATATGCTTAACAAGTATGGACTCCCTATTACGAAATTCATAGGAAACATAATTTCATTCCATTTGCCCTTAGAAGTCTTCCTTGGGATGATCATAATACCATCGCATACAGCTTCTTCAAATGCAATCTCTCCATCGAAAGCGTGTTATTAATGACTAAATATTTCTTCTTCAACTAGTCAATAGTGAAATTAATGCACCTTATTTAATTTCTTGTATACATTTGAATAACCGAGGCGAAGCTCATCACCTGCGTACATTTTATTTTATACATATGGACTTCCATAGAACTTATGTGGAGAATGAAGCTTTAAGTCGAATGAGAATTTTATATAACCTACACTCTTCATCGATCGATTTAAATCTAAATAAAATGAGATTCAAATCATTGTTTTCTAATAGTTTAAGTTAAATATTAATTATGTTTTGTATTTTGTGCGTGCGTTAGGATATAATTGTATTGTTTTCCGCAATTTCAGAGGTGTAAAAAGAATTAAAATTATAAAAAAACGATTTATTTTAAAGTAATTCAATTCATAAGTTCACAGAGACAATAGCGACATTAAATTTAAAACAATATTCCATCACTACAAACAAAATCATTATGTATCATTATGTAAAGTCTGTGATTGTTATCGAACAATTATATTACAATTTCCGTTTTGGTATGGAGATCTTACAATGGTTTCAATAATCCATCCATCATACTAATTTTTCCCATATTAAATTGTAGAATTCGCAAACACCAAAGATACTTTAGCAGTAAATTAAGTGAGAAACAAGCTTGTTAGGAGGCTATGGTTGCAGCTCATCTATAAACTATGAGTCAGTATTCAGAAATTCACATTGAGAAATTGTTTATCTAAATGAGTACAATTGTTGTTGCTTTTTTACTGACCCAGTCACTACTGTGCAGGATATAATATAATACGCATTTTTATTTTCCGTTCAGGGCATCCATCTATGTATTAATTCACACTACATACGCGTGCATAGAGTTTGCACCACAGTTGTCAATTTGTTTATTTATTTATAATTCGTTAAATACTAACGTTAACAATTCTAATTAATATAATATATACTAAAAAACTTAAAACTTAAACTAAACCGTTGAAAAATATTAATTTCCAATTTATACTTTTTATTGTATTCATTTGGTGAATTAATACAAGGGTGAAATTTACTATAGATTTCAATCAATTGATTTAAGGGGCTATGTACACCATAGGTTGATCTGCTAAAATTAGTATTCAATGGTTTCTGGAGTCTTATGCATGAACAACTAAAACTAAAGTTTAAACTACCAAGAACTGATGGTGATGAAATTTGTAAGTTTATTATTCCAACAATAAAACAAAACTGCAAGTACGTCCAATGAAAGCCAAAGAAGGAAGATTTATGTGAGACAGTCTTTGTGAATAAGGTGGTAATGTATGAATATCATGAAACCACGGAAGGTATCGTAGACAAAAACGCAAAAATCTTTTCTGAATGGTAAGGTGACCCAACTGTACAGGCATATTCCAGGACTGGTCTCACAAATGAAACAAAAAGTAATTTTCGAACATATGGGTATCGGAAACTTAGAACTCTATTTGCTTTTTTAACTATGAAGTTAATATGTTCATTAAACGTTAGTTTAGGATCTAAGACAACACCAAAGGCACTTAGAGGACAAGAATAAAACGTGTAACTAAAAACGATTGGATTTTTTTTACGCGTAAGAATCATGGTTTTACATTTGTCAATATTTAAAAAAAGACGATTATTATTGCACCATTCCCTGAATAATATTAAGTCTTCTTGCAAGAAAAGACAGTCAGATGTAGAGTTTATTTTTTTCTGTTTTAGTGTCATCAGCATATACATATATTAGAACAGACGAATCTTGTATGATCGAAACCAATTAATTTATAAATATATAAATAGGATGTCATCAGCATAAACATATATTAGAACAGACGAATCTTGTATGATCGAAACCAATTAATTTATAAATAAATAAATAGGACCAAGGTGACCACTCTGGGGACACCAGAATTCACAACAAATTAACTTGAACATTCATTATGAAATTTAACACTATGAGGTCTATCCTGCAAATAAGAGGACATTCAGGTTATGAAATAGTCGTGAAATTGCTGTGATAGTTTTAAAAGTAATATTTGATGACACAATTTGTGAAAGGCCTTGCTGAAATCAGTAAAGATACAATCTACTTGTTCCCGTTTTTCAAAAAAATCCAAACAAAAGGACGTAAAGTGAAACAGATTAGTAAGTGGGGGAAATTTAAAACAATGGTAGATGTGTTAGTAAAAATTATAGTATTATTATATATAAAAGCATCTTTGAAGTAGTTTGCAAACACGTTCGTAATTATTCTGAGCTCATTACTATTTGATGTCGAATCAGTCATTAATTTAGGGTACCCACGTGCTTTCTTCTTACTATTAACGAATTTTCAAAAACTATCAGGATTATTAATTCAATTTTTCGAATGTAGCCATCATAAAGGATGTTAGAGTATTTTTTTTTATTTATTTAAGGTGGCGCTACAGTCCGGGGCGGACCTGGGCCTCAACCAACAAGCGTCTCCAGCCAGCTCGGTCCCTAGCTAGCTGTCTCCGGTTTCGCACGCCAAGTTGGTTGAGGTCTTCCCCCACCTGGGTGCGCCACCTGAGTCGCGGTCTTCCTCTACTGCGCCGTCCCTCTGGATTGGATTCGAAGACCTTCCGGGCTGGAACGTTGATGTCCATCCGCTCTACATGACCTAGCCATCTAAGCCGTTAGACTTTAAATCTGCTAACTAGGTCAGTGTCGCTGTACAGCCCGTACAGTTCGTCGTGATATCTTCTTCTCCATTCTATATCTATGCGTACGGGACCAAAAATCACCCGAAGAATTTTTCTCTCGAAGCATCCTAAGACGATCTCATCTTTCTTTGACAGGGTCCAGGCCTCAGCGCCATAAATGAGAACCGGGATGATGAGTGTCTTATAGATGGTGATTTTACATGCTCGAGAAAGGACTTTACTTCTCAATTGCCTTCTAAGTCCAAAGAAGCAGCGATTTGCAGGAGTTATTCTTCGTTTGATTTCAGCGCTGGTGTCGTTGTTTGCATTAATAGCGGTGCCTAGGTAGACAAAGTCCTTAACTACCTCAAAGTTATAGCTGTCCATGGTGACGTTTTGTCCAAGACGTCGTCGTTCAGTGTCCTTTTTTGATGACAGCATATACTTGGTCTTGCCCTCATTGACCACTAAACCCATCTTCTTCGCTTCCGTCGCAATGCTCAAAAACGCTCCACTGACATCACGCTTTGATCTTCCAATTATGTCAATATCATCTGCGTATCCGAGTAATTGGGTGGACCTTTGGAAGATTGTGCCTCTAGTGTTGACGGTTGAGTTTTGCACAATTATTTCCAGAACGATGTTGAAGAAGTCGCATGACAGTGCATCGCCTTGTCTAAAACCTTTTTTGACATCAAATGCATCGGTAAGATCTTTTCCGACCTTGATAGAGCAGAGTGCATTCTCCATCATCATTCTGCACAAACGGATAAGTTTGACAGGGATGCCAAAACTAGACATTGCTCGGTAGAGCTCTTCCCTATAGATGCTGTCATACGCGGCTTTAAAATCGATAAAGAGATGGTGGGTATCGATTCGAAGCTCCTGGGTTTTTTCCAAGATCTGCCGTTGTGTGAATATTTGGTAGATAGTGGAATTTCCTGGTCTGAAGCCACACTGATAAGGACCAATCAGGTTGTTGACGAATGGCTTCAGACGTTCACATAATACGGCAGAGAGGATCTTATACGCAATGTTAAGGAGACTGATGCCTCTGTAGTTGGCGCAGTTTAGAGGGTCTCCTTTCTTATATATCGGGCACACTATGCTGAGATTCCACTCATCGGGCATGCTTTCTTCCGACCATATTTTGCAGATGAGTTGGTGCATGCTCCATACCAAGTCATCGCCTGCTGCTTTGAATAGTTCGGCAGCGATGCTCAGCTCCAGCAGCTTTGTTTGACTTAAGTTTAGATATAGCTATCTTCACTTCGCCAAGGTCGGGTAGGCGAAATTGTTGATCTGCGTCGCCGAGGTTGAGTGGTTCTGTCTCCCTTACAGCGGAATTCGGTTCGTCGTCGCCGTTATATAATTTGGAGAAGTGATCTTTCCATATTCTCAGCATCGACTGCGGTTCTACTACGATGTTCCCCTGATCGTCTTTACAGGCTTCGGTTCGTGGCTGGTACACTTGGGAGGTTTTTTTTACCTTTTGGTAAAATTTACGAACCTCATTCCTGTTGTGACATCCCTCTATCTCCTCTATCGCGCGCTTCTCATGCTCTCATTTTTTCCATCTAAGAAGCCGGTGTTCCTCTCTCCTCTTCTGCTCGTAGAGCTCGCGAGCAGCTCTAGTCCTTTTGTGCAGCGCCGTTTTGTATGCCTCTTGTTTCGCTGCGTGCACTTGCCGGCATTCGTCGTCAAACCAGGGGTTTCGCTGTGGTGGCCGTGTGAAACCTAGCACTTCAGAGAAGGCATCTCTGATGGCTGAAAGGCAATGTTGCCACTGGTTTTCAATACTTAATGCAGGAAGCAAAGGACTCCTTAAGAGGTTACTAGAGACTCGATCGGAAAAGGACATGGCAGTCTCTTGCGATTGTAGCCGTCTAACGACGAATCTTCTCACAGTACTTCCTTGTTTTGGCTTGGATCGGGATATCCGTAGCCGTACCTTGGCTACAACGAGGTAGTGGTCCGAGTCAATGTTGGCCTCTCGGAATGTTCGGATATCCTGGATACTGGAGAAGTGTCGTGCGTCGATCGCAATGTGGTCAATCTGGTTGACGGTTGATTGATCAGGAGATTTCCATGTCCTCTTGTGGATATTGACATGCGTGAACAGCGTTTGCCCGGTCCATCCCATCGCACTTCTTGGATGGCTGTAATATCTGCCTTGCAGCAGTTCAGGGCTTCCGCTAATTGTTCAGCTGCACGTGGTCTGTTAAGGGACCTAACATTCCACGTACATATCGGAAATTCGTTGTCCTTATTTCGTTTGCGTGGGTTGTCAACAGTGAATCCGTCCATATCCGAGGCTTGTTGGTACTTCGAAACTTAAGGTATTGTTACGTGGCCAGGAAGTCACCCCGACGGCACAACCCCCAACCTGGAGGGCCAGGTCCTTAGTATAACTCCAAGGAAGGGGAGCCGGATAAACCGCTCCTTACAGGCCTGGGCTCCGAATATGTCGAAGAAGCCCTATAAGGTGTTCACTAAGTAGTTCAACCTTACTGGAACTGTAGACGCCACCGTTGATTCTATCTCGAGAATTCCCCCGCTGCCGCCTGGATAAGGAGAGGTGCCGTAGTGGAAACACCTCTCCCCCCTCTCTCGTTTGCTGCCCCCAACAACTTTCCACTGGGGTTGGAACCCAATCTCCAGTTGAGGTACTAGGCACCCGATGTTCACCGCGGGGAGGTGAGAGTAGGAGTTGATAGACAGTGGTGGGTTTTGAGAAAAACCTGTGGACGCTTGTGTCCTCTTGAATGCACATGTCTACCATTTGAACATGTAAGAGTAGTCAGTGTAAATTTGTTTTATTATAATGAACGTCCTATAATCGTCATCAGTTCTTTTTTTTATCCAAGCTTTGTTCTTTTCGTTTTTTAAGTTTTTAACGTGAGAATCAAACCGTGGTGAAACACTCAAGTTATTTCGATTCTTTTTAAATGGAATCACTTTGTAGAAACAGTCAAAAAGAGTTAAATAAAAAATGTTACACATATCGTCAATATTTAAGTTATAAAATAAGTGATCCCAATTGATCGTACATAATAAGTTAATAAGGTTTTCGAAATAACATCTGCTTAAGTTAAATTTTAGTTTGTTGTTATTAGATAGCACATGAGCCATAGCCATGTTTAAATAAAGTGCTATGTCTAGCGCAGGATTATGGCGATCTTCGTCCACAAGTTTGACAGCAGAAGAAATCACAGCTGCTTTCGAGCATATGATTTCGGAGAAGAAAACCAGATCGAGTATTTTTCCAAAACGGTTCTTCACACCGTTAAGTTGACTTAAGCCACAAGAAGACATGTCATCTGTTAATAAAAGCAGAAGCAGTAGAAGTTATCGTCGTCAATTTGAATCCAATTGAGATTCAAATTGATAAACTGGTAAATTAAAACCACCAACAACCAGTACTTCGTCTTCAGGTTCCAAAAGGATATAAATACTTTCTATACAGTTGTTTAGTGCTTGGAGGTATATGCAAATACAATAAATAAATGTCGTGTTGCCATTTTAATTTTCAAGCATAGTATTTCGATGTCTGTTGATCGAAAGTCGTCAATCAGATAACCAGTGAAAGTATTCTTGATAACGAAAAGAATTGCACCACCAACGGGCGGCGGGCGGCGGCGTTTGAATCACAATCATGTTATTGTTCGAGAATGTTGTACATTAGCTTTGGTTTGTATGAGAAGTCCTTGAATGTGAAGGAAATTTTGATAAAGAAGGTTTTTACTTTTTCATCATACTCGTATGTAAAGCAATAGGTAACTTTTCAAAAAATTATCAGAGAATCAGCAAATATTTTGTTTTGTTTGTTCTTCTTGTAAATTACAAGTTAAACTTACTTGTTTACCGAACACCCAAAATCCTTTTGAGATCTTCGTTCAGAATATTGCCACAGTTTTGTTTAAGCCCATGAAAGCAACTTATTAATACGTGTTATGTATACAGTAGGATATTGTAGTAATACATGAACGCCGTCAAAATAAAAGCAAACCAAGCTGCAAACAAAAAGAATTAAAAAATAGTGCATATATGTACATATTCATTGTAAACGAGCATTGTGATCCAGGTGTTACGTACGTTTTTTTACATTATGACCAGACATTCCTACCAATTTTTGGAGACTTTAGTATATAATTTCTGGTTGAATATTATTTGGAAAATGTTTTTTTATTTCCTTCATATCATTACAGGTTAGGTTATTGACTGGAAAACCAACACACTCAAACCAATAGTTGGTCCGTTGTGAACCAGTTAGAGGTGGCTTCAAAGCGTTCGAGACAATAGATGTCGGAATTTTTTAGATCACTGTAGTGAAAATCATTGTAGTAAAAGTCTCCAAGGGGGAGTCTTTGTCTTTGTGAGTGGACAGGACATGAACATTGAAAGTAAGACGTTAAGACACTGGTTGGGAAGAATAAATGAGAGACAGTTTTTGGTGAATTGTGGATGACGGGTTATGTAGTCGACGTTACATTATATGTTATTATTGTTCCACTGTGAAGAGGCTTTGAGTTGAATGGCTGTGCTAGTGGCCGGTTGTTTGCTGAAAATATCTTACGGTAAAAGATGGAACAGAACATCAATTGCAGCGGATAAAGTAGGGTGCACATTTGTTTCTTGGTCCACTCATATTTAAGCAGATTGTTGGACTTTACTGAGCTTGTCACGATTTGTTGCTTTGTAGAGCGCAGTCCTTCTGCTACTCCATATGCAAGTATTTGTCTTATAACCGAGATGTGTAGCTAGTGTGTAATATGGGTTTGTAGACCCCGTTTATTACTAAAGGCTTTTTTCAAGAGAATAAAACCACAGTGGCTGTTTTAACTCCCTCATGAATATTAGGTTAGGTTAGGTTGGAGTGGCTGTCCAGATGTCATTGATGCACGTAGACCCCAAGGGTCCATTGTGATACCACTAATGAGTTTATTTATGGGAGAGTAATGAACTTAAACAAACCATTTCGTACTTTTAATAAAGTTAGAGAGACGTTTTGTGTCAATCGTTACCAGTTCACTGGCATTATCGAAGAATTGATTACCGAGAAAGTAATTCCTTCTAATGGAGAGTGCTGGACATGTACATAGAAGGTGTTGGACTGTTTCCTCTTCCTCCTCGTCCATGCAGCTATTACAAAAGTCATTTGTGTAGACCCCTAGCCTCAGAGCATGTCTTCCTAGTAGGCAGTGTCTTGTTATTACTCCAATTGCAGAGCTTATACTTTGTCTGCTCAGGGATATCAAGCCTTTTGACCGTTTTAAGTCTAGAGCTTGTGGAGACAGACGAGAGATTTAAGAGCGCCTTGGCTGTCTGAGAAGATTTGTATATCCTTGCAAGATATAACGTTTGCTATGAGCCAGGATAGTGCTTCCTTAATCGCCATTACTTCTGCCTCGAATACACTACATTGATTGGGAAGTCTAAAGTATAGACTGAGATTCAGTTGTTACGAATAGATACCACTTCCAACTCCGTGATCGGTCTTTGAACCGCCTGTGTAGAAGTGTACCGCATCGTCTTCCCAGAAGGATCTTGAAGGGATGGACACATGGAAGCTTTTACCGAATACCATTTTTGGGGTGGTATAGTCTGCGATAGATCTAAAACTGTCTGGAATAGTAGTATGTCCAGTATTGTTACTGTTCCATAAATGAGTATCGATCTGATTACCGAAGTGTATAGCCAGTATGGTATTTTTGGGGAGAAGCCCCATTTTGATCCTATGGCCTTTTTACAAGTTAAAAGCGCTACAGTAGCCTTTTTTACTCTTTCATCAATATATGCCTTCCAATTTATTTTTTTTTTGTCTAAAATGAGGCCTAAATATTTAGCTAATTGGGTGGGCTAATCTGAGAAATCTTATATGGTCTCGAAAAGAGTATTAATTTTGTTTTATGTGTATTGACGTCCAAGCCACGGATATTGCAACGTCGTCAGCATAGACAATCACCCTCTGCTTCCTCTCTGCTTCCAATGATGTAAGTAGGTCGTTTACTACCATGTTCCATAAAAGAAGCGAAAGGACCCCAACTTGGGGGTGCCTCGATTCACCGAACTGGTGGTAGTATAACTTCTCATGCTAGAAGTTACTGTCCTACTTTTGAGCATGAGACTTATAAGATCTATGAGTGATTTCTCTAATTTCAGCTTATCCATTGCTGTTGTGATCGCCTGGTAACTGACGTTGTTTAAAGCTCCTTCTATTGAACGCTACTAAGTTATATTCTTTGTATTCGAGGGAATATTCAATAATACGTACCAGCGAATGAAGTGCTGATTCTACTGATTTTCCCTTAGAGTAAGCATGTTGAGCTATGGAAATGAGACATGGTTTTAAGTTATGTCTGATGTAAATTTTAATCAATCTTTCCAAGGTTTTAAGAAAGAAAGATGATAGGCTGATTGGTCGTAGATCTTTAGGGTTAACGTGGGAGGGTTTCCCTGCTTTAGGACTCATGAATTTTTGGATTCCAGCTTAATTTTTAATCCAAGATGAGACCCAAATATTTAGGTTTGTTTGAAAACGTAAGCGGTATACTTTGTGTGAAAACGTAAGCGGTATACAGTTCATATAAGAAGCTGTACATTTATAAGACAATTCTTGTTGAAATTGTTTAATGCATTCAAACATTATTGGACGAAATTCTTAATGAATCGAGAACCCAGCGTCATGAGAGAGTTCTTTTGGCATTGATTTTTATTTCCACCTTCTTCCTAGTCAGTCAATGTGCCAAAAATAACAGCATTTCCTGCAATTGTAGTATGTTCATTCGTTAGAAAATGAATGTCAAATAAAAGTTTGCCAAAACTAACTTAGTCATACATCATAAATTAAGAACTATACATTTTTTATTCATGTGCTTACACATCTTTATATTTACTTAGTAATGTTTCCCATGCTTCTTTTTCAGGTCGGTTTTTAAATACATTTAATTGTATAAGCCAGAACTTCGGAAGCTCTTTGATAAGGATCTATAAATAATCGATTTGCAAATCAAGGTGTGTGAACCTCACTACACACCACACATTTCAAATAAAAAGGCAAAAAGGTTTGGAACTTTTTTTTGTTTTTGTAAGGAATCCTCTAAGAAATTCTATTGTACCAATTTTGTTCAAATTTATTCAATATCAAAATTTGAGCAGATACATAAATGTAGTTAAAATTCGAAGTTCGGATTTGCAATCAAATAAAGACTAATGATAATTTTCAGAAATTCAGTAATATGCTAAAATGATTTAAACTGTATCGAAAAGACAAAGATTTGTTCTTTGCAAAATCATCATACAACTGATTCATGAGATGGGAAATTTCAACAGGTATAACAGTACATAATAATAATGTTTTAATTTCTCAATATTAACGTAAACAAGTAATTTTTTTTCGAAACTCGTGAGAGCAGTATTTTTACTTAGGAAGTACAGAAAACACATATAATATATTTCAATTTTTGCATTCGTACAAATTTTCGAACTCGAGATTTTAATAAAACATATCATAACGTTGGTACAGAAGTCGAAAAATATGGGCCCCGTGTGTCTGTTCTCGACCCCACAGCCTGAAACATTAGGTCGATTTAGTTGAATCTTGGAAGCTAAGGTTTTAAGTTATGTGTTCTCTCCATTTGTTTTTAAGATCAAAAATATAATAGTCCTCATACAAATTTATTGGTAAGAAATTGAAAACTAGATTTACTCAAAAAACTAACCGATAGATATGTTTGATATTTTCTCTAAATTGGTTTTTCTTAGCTTAGCTTCTTTCAATAAAAAGAAGTATATATTTGTATATCTCCAAAAGTATGCCCCCGTTTTTGAAATTTTCAGGAACTCATGAATCGATCTGATTTCTTAAATTGAATGTTTTGAAATTTTTCTTGGCGTTTCTGGCTAAAATTTAAGAAATATTCGATTTCAAGTTTTGTTTTAAAAAAAAATATTTTTAAGAAACACTATTAAAAACTGTTTTTTGATTCAAATTTTTTGTAAAGGGTGATTTTTAAAAAGCTGTAGGAAAGTTTTTTTTTTCAAAAAAAAAAATACATACAATTCAGAAAAATAAATGAAATCTTTATTTGAATCGATAGTACGGTCCATATAATTTAATGCTTGAAGATTATTTCATGCAAATGTTGAACTTGACTATGGCTCAAATAATCCATCCGCTAAGTCCAATTTTGAAATATTCTTTCCAATTATTAGGCCGGTATCTCAAGAATAAATGCTTCAATGTTGTCTTTCAATGCATCAATTGAAGCGGGCTTGCTTTAACAAAACCCACAAAAAATAGTCTAAAGACGTTAAATCGCACGATATAGTCGGCCTATTGATCGGTCATAAAATAAATTAAAATTAATTAGGTCGCGCAACTACTACAACAAGAACTAGGGCCTAGTGACTTACAACTCTCAACCATTCCTGTGTGAAAGTAATGTTGTCAGATATGGAAGGGACCCCTTGCATGACAGTCCAACGCACTAACCATCACGCTACAGGTACTATTAATCGGTCCCGAACATGAAATAATATGTTCACCGAACTCGCCTCTCAATAAGTCCAGTGATGCGGGTGCTGTTTGGCATTTTTTTGGGCAAAAAAAAGTTGGGTATTATCTCACGGTAGTACTCACCATTCACAGTTACGTCACGATTCGCATAATTTTTGAAGAAGTACGGCCCTGTTATGCTTCTGGCTGATATATGCACTCCAAAATCGACAATTCTACTTATTTACGTACCCATTTAGCCAAAAATGAGCTTCGTCGCTGAACACAATATTTCGTTAAAAAAGTGGATCTTCGGCCAACTTTCCAAGAGCCCATTCACCAAAAAGTTTACGTTGCAGTAGGACGTTCGGCTTCAATTCTTGCACCCGCTGTATTTTGGAAGGCATAAAATAAATAAATTATGTGGCGCAACAGTCCGTTGTGAACCAGGGCCTAGTGACTTACAACTCTCAACCATTCCAGTCTGCGAGTACTGTTGTCAGAAATGGAAGGGACCTACAATTTTAGGCCGAATCCGAACGGCTAGTTTGAGAAAGCACTTTTTCATGACAAGAATTACTCTTGAAGGATTTGTCAATTCCTAGCAAGAGGAAGTACCCGCGAAAATAATTTTTTTTAAATCAAGGTGGCACGAGCGCCTTAGGTCCTTAAATAAAACTTAAAGCTAACTTAAACTACCTATTCTACCTATAAACTACTTAAAACTAGAACAACCACAGCAGCAAATCTTACTTTCTTACATTTTTGTTTTTCATATTTTGTTGACTTTTGTTTATTTTTTTATTCCATGTTTTTTTAATGTTTTTTTTTATTTTTTTGTATTTTTTTTTCTGTTTTGTATTTTTTGTTTCTATTTCTTTTTGTGCCACCGTGCCTATTCTACTTAAAAACTAAACCCTGAAACTATAAAACAAGTATGTAAGCCGGCCAAGGCCTAAAACTCCATCCCGACTACCCAATATGAAGTGCCGATTGAAGCCACCACAGTCCAACGCACTAACCATCATGCCACGGGTACTATGTATTTTGGAAGGCATCGCACCTAAATCCTTCCGCAAAATTTTCCACGTTGTTGAGTAGCAGAGGCCCAATTGCTGCGAACGGGCGACGAATCGATAATTGATGGTCAATATTAACACTGGCCGATACAGCTGCGATATTTTCTTCAGTTCGCAATGTACGTAAGCGTGTTGGTGGTTTAATGTCCAATAATGTAAATTTGGTGCGAAATTTAGTTGCAATAGTTCGAATAGCCGCTTCAGCTGGTCGTTTAAATTCACCACAAAATGGAAGAAGCGCGCGATTAACTTTCTTAACAGAGCACGCATTTTGATAATAAAATGCAATAATTTTCAAGCGTTGTTGGTTTGTAACACGGTTCATGGTTAAATTATAGACCAAACTGAAGATGTTTGACATTGACACAAAACACAAAATCTGCGTCAGCTGTTTAAACCAATGTTGCCAAAAAGATAATAGCTAAAAAATCACTCTTTACAACTGTTTTAGTTCGTTAAAATTGATTAATAGAAAACTACGCAAAGTATTCAAACAAATATTTTTTTTCACATCGAATATTTTGACTTCATTTAAAATATTTTTGCTAACAATTTTGTTTACAAGAAAAAAAATACACAAAATATCTACTACTAAAAATTTACAATAATATTTACTTCGGGCTATAGTTGCAGTTCTTTATAACAAAATTATTTATAACATATTTATATAATATTAGGTGCAACAACAATCCATTGAGAACTCGGGCTTACAACTCTAAACCATTCCTGTGTGCGAGTACTGTTGCCAAAGATTAAGGGGACGTATAGTTTTAAGCAAGAGCCAGTACTCGTGCAAGCAAAAATTATTAGTTGCAAAGGCGGGGATTGAAACGAAGACCTTTGGCATGACATCCAACGCACTAATCATTACGCCTTGGGTACTGCAAGCTTCGTTATTTTTTGAAATATTTGACAAATAGACTATGATACAACCGTCTGTATTGCAACTAAGGTAAGCAAACAGAAAGTTTGCAAATTATTTATATTTAAATAAAATATAGACAACACGCGTTCAGATTGGAATCACTTAGCGTGATACGACTTTAAAATGTCCACTTTTTTCTTTAACATAAAATATTCCGATTATTCGATAAAAAAAAATTACAAGGAATTGATGTTAAGAATTAGGGGGGAGGGGTCTTTTTCAACAAACTTCTATATACGGAATAAAATATTTTTCATATTTACATTGTATATTATTTATTTTTCTGGGCTTATTTCCATTTGCCTTAACTTATTATGACTATATTAAATGTTATGGTAAAATACTATCATTTTTCGAAAAGGCATTGAATAATAATAATAAAAAGTATATGATTAAATACCCAACAATTATTTTTTCAGCCTACCTGAATTTGGAACTAAGAGAAGGAACAACGCAAAAGGCTGTAAGGATTTGGAAAAACGAACAAGAAAGCGCAGTGTTTATTTAAAAAAAAATGTTATAAGTGCAGTTTTATCAAAGTTAATAATTAAATAAAATATACAATTTTACATGCAAACATGTTTTTTATTACATAAAGAATAGCGAAAATACTAGCTATAACTTTTGAGCACACTTCGTTGAGCTTATTTGAAATGTAATATTTGCACTTGTTATAACAATTTAATAAATTTATATTAAATATAGTAAAAATACATACATACCAATCATTGATATTTGTTGACAGGTTGTTTATAGCGATCATTGAACATTTCTGTTATTGTAAAACTTTTTCTGATTGAAATGTAACCGACATATTTTTCTGACGGAAATCTAACATTGGTGTGAAATTGAAACCAAATCAACGGAACGATTCGTCTCACTTTAAGGCATACAAGAAGAAGCGACTCAGGCAAATTAATTTCTTTCCCGAAGAAGGAGAAAAGAAAAAACAACATTTTAAGCGAACAACAACTGCGAAGTGAAATTTTTTTCCAAAAAAAATTTGTTGGGGGATTTCCGATAGATCAGTACATATGTACTTTGAATTTCTGATCACAATTACATTCAAAAAAATTTACTGATTTATTTCAATGATAGCTACATACATATAACTGGCCCCCAATTGTTTAAAAAAAACCTTAGAAAGTATGAAAAAGGCAATGATTAAAATTGTTCCTCATAAATACAAATTACAATGCCCTTTAAGCTTTATGAAGGCATACTAAGCTTCAAAAAAGATATTAAAGCAAAACGAAAAAGTTCATACATAAATAAATAAAAAGACCCTGAACAATCGACAAATTTGTGATTTCGCGCTAGATTTGGTTGCTTGAAAGATTTTTTGTATGGCGTAGTATGTATGTATATATTTTGATAGTAATAAAAACACGTATCCTTAATTATTATTCTATTTTTATAAAGCTATAATAATTATTCCATATTTAGAAATAATTTTTATTTTTGTTATAGAAATAAACTGTACACAACCCGCCATAGATGATTTCCCCAGAGATTTGTTTACAGAGGCGCAAAGACAGTCCGGTGCTGTAGTACTTCATGTGATAGCCAGTTTATATTTATTTCTAGCATTAGCTGTAGTATGTGATGAATATTTCGTACCTGCAGTCGAAAAAATCTGCGCGGGTTTGTTGAATTCACTAAGAAGAAAAAATTGTGATTTACTTCCACATTTTTTTTAGCGCTTAATATGTCAAATGATGTTGCGGGAGCAACTTTTATGGCAGCTGCAACATCCGCCCCAGAATTGTTTGTCAATGTAATAGGTACATTTATCACAGAAGGTGATATTGGAGTTGGAACTATTGTTGGTTCAGCAGTCTTCAATATATTAGCTGTTGCAGCGTGTTGTGGTATTGGGGCGGGAATGGTAAGTTTATATTTCAGTATTTTAAAAACTTAATATTCAAATATAATTTGTTTATTCAAAAAGACGATACCTCTAGATTGGTGGCCACTAACCAGAGATAGTATTGCTTATGGAATCACAGTGGCCATTTTAATTTGTGTAATGCACGATGAACGAGTAGAATGGTATGAAGCTCTCATACTGGTATCATTGTACGCAGTTTATTTGGCAGTTATGTATTTCGATAAAACATTTCAAAAGTGTGCAAAAGGTTTGTAATGGTCTTTTTTATAATGTCAAACAGAAATATTTTATATTTTTTTAGGGGAGAGTACGATAACTCAGACGGCAAAGTTAAATGGCGGGATTTGTATAGAACAGTTAAAAACAAGATTTTTTTTCTATAGAAGGGGGGAGGGCAGTCTATCTCCCCCCTAGGCGGTAGGACCAATTTAAAAAAATATGTACGCTAAATGGAAAAAAATAATTACAAAATAATGGGAATACAACTTAGTTGTATACATTTTTTAAAGGCAACTCTTTTGCCTATTAGCTTGTTTTTAATTCAAGTCATTGTTTTTGAAAAAAAATATTTTAAACTTAAAACTTAGGCAACAAAAAAAAAGGTTTAAAATGTATTTTTTTAAAACTTTATCATTGCTCTAATTTATTTTATGTCTTCTAGTTCTTGAGAAAATTGAAAATTACCAAAAAACTATTATTTCTTAAATCCAGCTTATTTAAATGCCAAAGAAACTTTGCACCCACGCCACCTTGCACCCATCTCAAATCCTATTGTGAGCCCAATCGGGTGAGTTTCAGGGGGCATCATGCCCCCATACACACCCCACTGTTGCGTGCATCCTAATTCACACACACCCACTTTTGCATACACCCTAACTCGCACACACCCCACCGTTGCTTTCACTACTCAAGCAAAAAAAAAATAAATAAATTAACATAGAAAATGTGGTTACTATCATTTTTCTCAAAAACTAAAAGACATTAAATCATCTAGTTTTCAGTTTTTGATTGAAAATTAATAAGAGCAGCAAATTATACAAAAAAAAATATTATGAAATATTGAAATTGAAATTTTTTTAAAACGTTTTCTTACTCAAATTTTGAGTTTAAAATTATTTTTTTTTCATGCATAGTTTTGACTTGATTTTAAAACTGGTTATTACAACAGAATTTTGGCTTTAAAAAACGTATAATACTTAATTGTAAGTATTATCGTTATTTTGTAACTTTTTTTTTCCATTTTAAGTAATAATTTGTTCAATTGGAGACATAGTAAAAAATGCTTGCTTTTAACTGTTCTAAAAAAATCCGTTATACAATTTTGTCCCTGAGTTATCGTACTCTTGCCTTTTTTCCAACATTCTTAAAAACATATGCGTTTAACACTAGAAATTCTATGTATGCAGGTGGTGTCGAACACGCAAGAACACGCAGTAGATCTTCAAACAGCAGTATACAGATAAAAGCAAGCAATGAAAAGGACCCAGGTTAAACATATGAACATGAAACATACAAACATTACATTCATAATTATATAACAGGAACACGCACTATACAAACATTCAATTAAAATATATTAAACTATATATGTATGTACATATGTAGTGGTTTACAATATAATAAGAGTGAAATTGTCCAATGGGGAATGAAAAACCGTGTAGAACTTATAGTTTTAAAAACTCAATGTTGTCTACTGTCCCCCAATGCTACTATACATGGCCATGCATTGGTGGTACTTGCACCAAGAAGACTGAACAGCTTTCAGTTCTAAGTATATGTGCATCACAAACCATCTTTTGTGGTGTGATCACATATATGTATGAAGTCGGCAAAAACGCTGCTTAGTGTGTTTTTCCGTCGATGCAAGTAGGTCTTTTTTATTGGAGCAGGTGCTCCAATTGTTGTTGACTCAATTGTTCTCACTCACTATAATGTGCAATATGTGCATACATTCGAAAACAATATGCATCGGTATCTCCTTTCTAATTCCATCCTCACTTCCTAATAGCTCACACTGTGTTTAATCATTATAAGAATATTCATATCCCATAGAGTGTGCGCTTAACACACAAAAAAAACATTTCTTCAAAAAGCATAAATTCATGTCATTGCCAAGTTGTAATCACGGTTTCCATATACACCCTTGTATCGCAAATCACGAGATTTTATTTTTATCTTTATTTGATCCATCCAAGGTTTTTTCTATAAGAGCTCTTACAGTAGAATAACTTTTTTCGTACATGAACGTAATAAAATCGAAGAGTCGTTAAAAGCTCAAAAATTAAATCTTAGATATTTTTAGTGCATTAGGATTAATTCCAAATTTGCTTTACTAACTTTCAGTCAATCCCAAATAAGCTTGATGCCTTCAAATCTTTTTTATTGTGTTTATGTTTTTTCTAGACACATACATGTGTACGTATGTATGTATGTAAATTTTAGTTTGCGGGTTTGCAATATTTTTTTTTATTTTGTGACAAAAATAAATTGCGATATTTGATCAAAGAAATCTGGCAAGTGTCGATATAAAAGGAAAACTGTTTTCAGTTCTATATCTTAACAAATAAGAGTTAATCGGATCTTTTCTAAATATAAGGCTAAAACAAAATAAACTGTTCAACATTTTCAAGAATATAAGACCATTGATCATCTAAACACTTCAGTACTTGTTGCATTACCGTCGTTTTCAAGAACTAAGAGGTTATCTTTTCTTTAAATCTATTCACATAAAACAGTTTCGAATATTTGTCGGTACATTTCCTTTGCCTTAAGGTTTTTAATCCAAAAGATATAATAAGAATAACAACCCCCTAAATTATGGAAAAAACAAATTAATTAATTCACTCTTATTGTTTTGAACACCAATGCATTGCTTCTGTTTATAATATCAATTTTAAACCTATAAATAAACATAGCACTATTAAACTAAACAAATGTTAATATGTATAAAACCTTAATGGTTCAACATTAGAAATTATTTAACTTAACTATTCATGTTATGCATCTTGATAAAAGACAATACATTCTAAAATAAAGTATTCAATCAAATATTTGCTATATTCTCATAAGTATGCGACTTACGACATAAATAATAAGCGTTTATATCGACTAAAAAACTAGTTCTTGGACAAATGCACAATGACTACTGGTGATTTTTAAGTTAAATATTTTTGAGAGTATATTATATATATTTTAATTTCATGAAAACAGTCGTGAATCGAAAAACGGTAGATATGGTACAAACAAGTTAACAATATTCTGTTAGGCCATGACCTGATCTTTCATTCATTCAGTTCTCCATCCGTTACAGAACATCCTATATATATGTACATACATATATAATTGTTTATTATAATTAGTTGAATTTGTTGAAAAAGTAATTAAATTTAATAAACTAAGTACAACAAATGTTTTGCAGTAAGCATCAAAAAGCTAAGCTATTGGTGCACCCACTTATATAGATAGTAGCGTTTATTTAGATCTTTGGAGCCAATATAGGTACAATGTTTTATTGTCAGATAATGTTACTTTAAGCAGCCTCTTAACCGAAACATAACCTTCATAAGTAATATGTTGAAGTTAAGAAGAGAAACAGTGTAACTTTAGGCCTATGTGCGGTGTTTATAAATATGACTAATGATGTCTAATAAGCGCAGTAATTATAGCTTCTTCTCGTTTAATAAATCATAGTAATTATATCAAGAGCACAAATTGAAAATAAAATAAATACATGTTTGTGTATTTACTGTACAATATAAACTTTATTTTAGAAATCGTTGAAAACCGCATTTGCCACAACATATCAACTATTCAACTGAACGGTGGTGTCAACAATGAACCGCCAAAATTACAACCAACTTCCGGTCAAACATCAAACCAAATTTCAACAGTTGAAGTATCAGAAGTAGAATCATCTCAAGAAGAAGAAGAGGAAGAGCGTTACTCATTGATTCACTGGCCTAAGGGCAAGAGCTGCTTTGCCCAATTTACCTGGCTTATTATTTGGCCAATACATCTTTTGTTTTATATTGCAATACCCGATTGCAAACGAGCGAAAAACAGCAAAATATTTCCAGTAACTTTTATGATGTGCATTGTTTGGATTGGATCGCTGTCATATGTTGTTGCTTGGATGATAACTATAATTGGTAACAAAAATTGGGGTTTGTTTCATATTTTATAGTTTTCTTGACAAATTTTAATTTGCTTTAAGGTGATACGTTAAAGATTCCCGACTCAGTAATGGGAATAACATTTTTGGCAGCAGGCACTAGTGTCCCAGAAGCAGTTTCAAGTGTGATTGTAGCCAAGCGAGGTGAGTTTGTGGCTAGGTTTTGAGAGACCAATTTGCCTAGAAAATTTTGGCGTTTTTGTATACATTTTCAGGACATGGCTCAATGGGAATATGTAATTCAATCGGCTCAAATACATTTGACATTCTGCTATGCCTTGGTGTTCCATGGCTCATCAAAGCTGTCTTCTTTCCAATACAACCAGGTCAAAATTTCGTCGGAATCAATTCGGCAGGATTAGAATATTCAGCTATTACACTTCTATCAACATTATTTTTGCTATACATAACATTTTCGTGTAACAAATTTAAACTGGACAAGAAAGTGGGAATGGCATGCCTCGTCATGTATTTGGTATTTTTAGTGTTTGCCTCATTAATAGAATTAAACGTTTTCTTCCGAGTGAATCTGCCAACTTGTGGACGAACTTAAAGCTCATAATTTGGCCTTCATTTAATAAGCATTCTGTAGAACAAAATTTTTGTTTGTTCGTTTTATTTGGTATTGAGATGTTAATTTTTTTTTTTTTAGATTAGTTCTCAATAGTTAAGGCCTTATCAATTCTATGCATCCTTACTTTTTATTTCTACTTTCTGTTATTTTAGTTTCTTTTTGTTGTTGTTGGTTTGTTTATAATATAATATGTAGTTGTAATTATTGATTTTTGTATATCAGTGTAAACCAATTACAACTTTAAATACACATAGAATAGAACAATACATATAAAATTGATAAGGCAGTAAAAAGAAGATTGTAAAATGTAAATATTTTTATCACATATTTTTTGTGAAGCAAAAAATAAAAAATGGAAAAAACAAACAAAACTGCATTTAAGAGTAATAATACAAAAACATGTTGAAAGCTTACGACGTAACATAATTTAGTAACTTCTTGCCTGTATAGAGTCATAACGGATATGAGTTATTGTGTGAAGGTGATCTTAAGCTTTTAACTATGAAAGGAAATTATATATACGCACAATTTCAAGTTCATCTTCTAAATCATATAAAAGAGACTGACGTTAGTAACAATGATTTCGATGATTATTACCAATAAGTGTTGGTTTTCAGCCAAACAACACGAGAAAATTCTAGAAAAAGAATTATAAAAAAATGTATTTTCAAATAAATGGTATTTTTATGAGAGATAACATTTATGTTTACGTTACATTGGGACATTTTTTGTAACAAATTTGTATAATGTTTATGTCGTTGCAATTTTTAGTCACACATTAAAATTGAATATAATTTCAAATGTTAATCGCAAAATTGTCCGAATTCTCAAACAAATAAGGCGTCATTGAATAATGCCAACAAAAAAATGTCGACGATTAATGGACAAATTTCAAAATTCGTCTTAATTGTACTTTACAATTAGTGAAATAACCAACCTTTTCATCTTTCAGCTGTTGCGGTAAAATTTAGTTTTACTTGCCTATCCTTATTTCTTTTTAACCTTCCGTCGTTGCTGCTCCCAAATTATCTAAGAGTTCAGTTGAATCCTGCTTTCCATCAGCCAGTGTCCTGCTCTTATTGTATTCTGTACATGCAACTAAAGTAGGTCTTCAAATTGTAATGTTGTGCACATTTCACTTTATATAAAAATGTGTGGCTGGCTTTAAAGACGACATGTACCCCAGTGAAAAAGACGGGCGTCGCAGTTAGACCAAAATAGAATAGCAGCTTTTAACAAAAGGTTAGAGTAGGTTTGCATATGTCGTGGCCTCTTAGATGAGAGACGAGCGAAGAAGAGTTAGGTTATAAAAAAAAATCGGTTGTTCTCGAAAAATGTTGTGTTGTGTTGTTTTGTGGTTGTATATTTGTTCGTTGTTTTGTTCTGTCTCCTGAGATTGTGGGACTGGCGAACGTATTGTATTTCCTTGTTGTTCGGGAACTTTTCCTAAGTGAACTTTCCTTTTGGCCTTTGGTACAACCCATTGTGCTCATTTAATTTATTTTAAAAATTCATACTTGTTTCCGAAAAATTTCTGAGTTTTCTACCTATAAGGTTTCCCAGATTCTACTTGGAATATAAATACTTTAACATATTCAGGTAGTTTTAATTCCTTTATTTTTACTTAGAAAGGAATTTGTATACACTGTTGATTAGTGGTAATAAGTACCAGAATACTTACTGGAGCCAACTTTGACCATTTTTTACGACTCAGCCTTATTATATTTGTCTAAGTGAAACAAAATAAAATAAGGTTTTTCATTCACTTTCGAAATTTAAGATCGACTCTTTTTTTAAAGAAAGAATTTTCAACACATAAACGGGTAGGGGATTTGTGGTGAGGCCAAGGTTGAGCGTATATAAATTTTGAAATTCGGCGTTATTTCATGGCACCTTGAAATAAAGCCAAGTAAAAGGCAAATGTTGTACCCGTGGCATGATGGTTAGTGCGTTGGACTGACATGCCAGAGTTTTATTCACAGCTACTGCCTCTAGCGAGGAATTGACAAATTGTCCAAGAGTAACTCTTGTCATGAAAAAATGCTTTCTCAAATTAGCCGTTCGGATTCGGCATATAAACTGTAGGTTCCCTCCATCCCTGCAATTAGTCGCACACAGGAATGGTTGAGAGTTGTAAGTCACAAGGCCCTGGTTCTCTACGGACCGTTGCGCCACCTAATTTGTTTTATTTTTTATTTATAAAAGGCAAATTTTCAGCAGTTGGGATTAATTCACTCAAGCAACGAAAACTTATTCATGAAATGGCTAAATAATAATTTCCAATAGTTCCAAAACGAGGTAGTTACTTGTTTCTTAAGACGGTGTACTAAAGTGGCCAATATGATCCACTAATTATCTTTTATGACGAGTAATTATATATACTTCTGGAAGATAATTTTTTAAGCAATTTTACCGGTGTCTTATTTAAAATAGTTTTTAAATATAAAATTTTTCTTACAATCATATTGTTAAGATGTTCCTTTTAGCATGTGGTTTTTATAATCTGCTTCAGTTAATGTTCGTACAAATTGTTATTTATATATGAATTGCTATTATGAACCTCTAAATTGACGGATATTGAAATAAGTTTTTTTAAATTGAAAAAAGTTGTTGACACCAACTACCAACAGAATTGTTTTTGGGCTCAAACTGTAAGCAAGGAACATTCTTAGTCCATAGTGTGGTTGCAGTAAACAGCATAACTGTCAAATTTTAGTCAGGTAAGAGTTATACAATAACTTTCTATCTTAATTTCGTCAATAGCTGTAATAAGTAATTTGAGGCTTCGTCTAATATTTATTTATTTATCTACGATTTTAAGGCTCAACAGATTACTGCACAATATGCACATAATTTATTTAAATAATGTTAAAAAATAATACATACCTATAAGATTTACTTCTTAAAAATAAATAATGTGTATCATTTTTGAATTTAATTCTTGAAAATCAATTTTTCCATCAATTTCATTAAAAGAAGGTGTTTTTCTCTCAACGTTCTTGATGGAGCATATAGATACAAATTAAAGCGAATAAGTTAGGACATTAGATGTGGTAGAACGAAATATCACGCGAGTTACATATTTGTATGGTGACCTTCGTCACATCAAAACATCAACCTTAAATGGTAATTCAATAAATGTAAAATTGACAAATAATAAAATATGAAATTGAAAGATAATACATAAGTAAATTGTTTGATCAGCATATTAATAATAAATGTAAAATATATCTGATCGAACAACTTAAAAATATAATGATTTTACACAGAGTTTGGACAGAAGTTCTAATGCATTTTATGAAAGACAAACCTTGGAAAGCGATTCTTGGCCTTTTGAATTCAATCGGAGAAAAATTGTTGGTGAGGTTTCTAGATAACATCCGCATATTCGAGAATAGACCTTACAATAGTATTTATTATAGAGCACAACTTGAGTTTAAGGGTCCTAGCATTGAATTGGCTTTGGCGATAATAGCATCGACATGAGGAGCAAATGAAAGCGTGGAATTAAATGTTATTCCTAAATCTTTTACTTTTGTAGTTCTCTGAGGATGATTGCAATCTAGAGAATATGGATATATTATATATGCACAAAGTGTTTCCTATTGATAAAATAGAGAAACATTTTTAATATTCCATTCGAAGTTTAAGTCAATCGATATCGCTTGTTACTTTCAAAAATCATTTGAGGTCATCATTGGCATTGATAAGGTTAACAATGTCATGATAAACAGCAATGGACCAAGACTTAATGGGCCTTGAAGTATATTCTTTAATTTTAACTTTTTTTATTTGTATTTATTTTCATTATTATCAAGTAAAATAAATTACAATGGATAATATTTGTATAAAGCCTAGCTACCAAGACTATCAGCAAGATACATAAAATACATCGGAAAAATAGAATATATAAGATTAAATTATCAATGTTTATGTGTTTTAAGTAAATCAATAAATGAACAGTTGTGAAGAACAATTGGGTTAACCTTATGACATACGAATAATGGTGTTTGTATTGCAAAGATGACAGTGTAAAGGTGTAGTTTTGTTGAATAGAAATGAAATGAGAAAACATTTCATCATACATTTTTAGCATTTTGGTGGATAAAGTATGTGGAGTAGTGATGGTTATAATTACTCCATTTTTCTTTCCTTTTACTAATTTTAGGATAAGAGCTTTTAATTTTCTGTTGTTTTGAGGGTCAAATGAGACAAGCGTTTTCTCAGCTGCAATTTTAGCTGCTGTGTCTGCTTCCTCGTTACCAAGTATCCCTACGTGACCGGGTACCCACATAATTTTTATATTAATTTTGATTTTTGTAGCTTTGTTAATTGAAAGAGCAAAACAGAACAAAATTGTGGCAGAAGTCCATTCGTTATAAGGTTTTTATTTTAGTCGACTATAGCAAAGGTAGTGAAATGTTCTGTTTTAGAGCCATCTATAAAAAAAAGTTCCAATTTTCGCTTTTGTATTTGTGTGCTGTAGAATTATACAGTGCTCGATCAAGTTTGTTTGTTTGTGGACTCTTTGTGTGTGCAGGTGAGGTCAGTAATTAACGATGATTCAGAAAGTAGCCAAGGTGGGTGAGTTGTTGTCTTTTGGCTTCGAATGTCAAGCGATATATCCATTGTTCGAGCGATATTTAGCGCATTGTAGATTGTAGAGGGAACGCTTGGAATTCTTTTCCGGGGTAGTGTTCGTTTAGCACCATTTGTAACTGGAGACTTACTTGTGCAAGTTAACACCAGATTATGTGAATACAATTATTACATTCAACAATTCCCACACTTTTGCTGACACTATGTCTGGACATACAAACATCATGTGAGAACAGCGCATTCCAGCACGTAGCAGATGTAAGCCAACACCACCTGTGGGAACGTCGCACAACATCAGCAACGAATGACATTTGCGGGATAGGTGTAATCTAGAGTAAGAATTAGTTTTGTAATTAGTCTAAGTTTGAATTCGAAATAAAGAGGTTCGCCTCAAAAAAATATTGTTGCGACAGATCTGGCAACGCCTTTGCCTAACATCCAAACGCACCCCAATCCACCTGTCAATCAGTATTTTAATTCAATTAATGTTACTCACGAGGCCAACTAACCTCAATTCAATTTGGCGCCAGCGGCAGAACACCAGAAGGAATACGAAAGTAATATAAAAATTATTTACTTTAAATTTATAATTACAATTATAATTGTTTTGTTTAGGATTTTTTTAATAAATTTATTGAATTAAAATCGATATATTTTCCTTGGGAACATTTTAAAAAAATCTTTCTGGAATATGCCGCCGAAGGCCCCAAAAAATACTGGAACTAAGGAGAAGACATATAGCTGCCTCTTGTGCAACAAAGTGGATAATCTCCGAATGGTTCGCTGTGATAATTGCGATGGCTGGTATCACTATATTTGTGTTGGAGTGACTTCTTCAGTAGCCCATCGTGATTGGCGATGTACCCATTGTTCCAGGCTGCTTTCAAGTGGATTACTAGCATCACAGCAAACACCATGTAATTCTAAGAATGCATCAGTTAAATCCAAGAGTGAAGGGAAATTGGATAAAGTACATAAGGAACGTCGCATGTCTCTTAACGATGGAGATTCACGTCCTTTCGTCGGCGATCTGGTACCTCGAACCTCTTCATTATCCTTACCTGTTACAGAAAATACACCAAACCTATTGAGCGTGGTCACCAGTCGGCCACTTCCTGAAGCTCATTCTTCTCAAGATGATTTAGGTAATGATAATCTAGAGGTAGCACGGGATCTCAGCAATTCTCATACAGTTTTGCCGACTTCTGTAAATGGCGAACATTTAGGTAGTCATGAGATCTCTGCCCCAGCAAAAGATGACAATCAAAAACTTGATGGGATGTTTGCACCCAAGAAAATCAATAAGCGTGCGCGTTCTCAGATATCGAAGGCTTCTTCCTCTAATGTTAGGCGAATTAATCTTGAATTGCAGCTACTGCAAGAGCAACAATCAATTTTGAAACAAAGGGAAGAATTACTTACCAAGCAAAGAAATTTAACCGCCCATCTAGCAGAGGAAGAAGACCAAGTTTTATCATCAGATGAGGAAAGTGAGATTTCAAAAGTTGAAAGCTGGCTAAAAGCATCATATCCGATTCAGTCAACATCTAAAGGTGCACCTGCTGCGGAAAGCACAAACGCAACGCTGCTTCAGCCACCCACTGTTCCTCTAGTTAATGTTGGTACTGGAGTGTCTCACCACGACCCACTGCTACAGCAGATCTTAGAAAAATTACTTGCTTTAGAGATCAAAACGTCTACCCAAACGGTTAATGCAAATACAACTGATTGGATTCCACCTGGAATGCTTACAATAAGCGCAAAAAACACAGCGCCGGAAAAAGAAGATGCGTCCAAATCAAAAACTGATTCAAATGATGTACGAACTATAACACGTGAACAGGTTGCGGCTCACAAGGGAATATGAAAAGAACTTCCTTAATTTGATGGTGACCCAGAAGAATGGCCCTTATTTGTGGCCACATTCGAGCAAACAACTAAGCTATGTGGATTTTCGGATCCGGAAAACCTTCTTCGTCTTCGACAAGCTTTGGAAGGAAAAGCACGAAATTCAGTTAGAAACTTATTGCTGCATGAATCTTGTGTGACGCAAATAATATCAACATTACGAATGAAGTTTGGCAGACCGGAACTAATAATAGATGTCCTGTTGTCGCAAATCAAAGAAATGGCAGCACCTAAAGAAAATCGTCCAGAAACAATAGTTGACTTTGCACTAGAGGTACAAAATATATGTGCCACCATGAAAGCTTCTGGTTTGGTGAATCATCTGTGCAACCCTGAACTTCAACAGGAATTGGCCTCTAAGTTACCTGGACTTTAAGGTCCCTTTTGGGGAATGCACAAACTAACATTGAAAAACTGCACATTGGATGATTTTAGTAAGTGGCTGCTTCAACTTGCTGAAGGGGCAAACATCGTAATGATTCCAAGCACTTTAAAAAAAGGTCGTCGACGAGGAGCTCTTAATACTCACGCTGTGCAAAATGATCCTGTTGATACTGAATCCTGTGCTATTTGTAAAGGTGATTGCAAAGGTGTTGAAAAGTGTAGCAAATATTTACAAATGAAAAGAGCAGATAAATGGAATGCACTAAGAAACAAACAACTTTGTGGAAGATGTCTCAGAGCCCACCTACCAGAGGCTTGTTCATCAAGTGCAGTGTGTGGTGTATATGGATGCCGCTCTTTTCATCATCCTAGCCTTCACAAGGAATCTTCAGTGAAAACAGTTTCGTTATCTTCACGTATGAATACACATCATAACAAGGAAGCACGAATTCTTTTCCGAGTATTACCAGTTACCCTACATGGAAAAGGCGTTCAAATATCAACATTCGCGTTTTTTGATGAAGGGTCATCATTGACATTAATCGATGAGAGTTTGATGAAGGACTTGAACCTCAAGGGTATCCTTCAACCATTATGTCTTCGAAGGACCTCAAATACTCATCGTTATGAAGATGATTCCATGATGCTTGACCTTGAAATATCCAAAACTAATAATTCAATCAAATTCCCACTCAAAGATGTACATGCTGTGAAAAATCTGAATTTACCAGTACAGTCAATTGATGTGAATTTGTTGCAGAATCACCACAAGCACTTGAGAGGTCTTCCTATAAAATCGTATACAAATGCTGAACCAAAACTTCTCATCGGACTTAACAACTGTCAACTTGGAGTAAGTCTAAAGTCTAAAGAAGGTGAAAGCTATGAACCAGTAGCAGAAAAAACACGTTTGGGCTGGACATTAAAAGGTCAATCAGGCAATAGTCTATCTTCTGAAAGTACCATGACCCACCACGTGTTTCAAATGTGCGACTGTGAAATTTCCGAAAATAGTGAGCTGCTCGAGATTGTAAAAAACTACATTTGCTTGGACAACTTAGATGTTGATTGCAATAAGGATTTGCTTGTGTCAAGAGAGGACCAATACGCTTACGACCAGCTGCAGAAGATTACTCAAAAAATAGAAAACCGATATTAGACTGGTTTACTCTGGAAACATGCCAACATGCCTCACCCAGACAGTTTCCCAATGGCGCTAAGACGAGCAAGCAAAAATGTTAAGAAATCCGGATTTAGGTTGCACGCTGCAATCTAAAATCGAAGATTACGTAGCCAAGGGATATGCAAGAAAATTGAACCCGTGTGAAGTTGAAACAAAAAAATGTTGGTACTTACCCATATTTCCGGTGATTAATCTAAATAAGCCCGGAAAAATAAGACTTGTGTGGGATGCTGCAGCTAAAGTTGATGGTGTATCCTTAAATAGTATGCTTTTGAAAGGTCCGGACCATCTAACACCTATGGTATCTGCGATTCGAAAATTTCGTCAAAGGAAAGTCGCAATTGGAGGAGATATAGCTGAGATGTACCACCAGGTAAGAATTCGCGCAGAAGATCAAAATTATCAACGTTTTCTTTGGTTTGAGCCAGGTGCTCTAAAACCATCAGTCTATGTAATGTTGGTAATGACCTTTGGGTCAACTTGTTCGCCAAGCTGTGCTGAATGCATTAAAAACCTTAATGCTAAAGAGTTCCAAGATCGTTTTTCTAGAGCAGTTCAAAGTATTTTGCATAACCATTATGTAGATGACATGTTGGATAGTGTTGACAGTGAAGATGAAGCAATTCAACTCGCACGTGATGTCCACTACGTTCACTCGCAAGGTGGGTTTCAAATCCGGAACTGGGTATCAAACTCTAAGACGGTCTTAAGTGCACTCAACACAAAATCTGTCGATACAATTAACTTAAGTTCTGAAAGAGAACTTGCCACAGAAAAGGTGCTTGGGATGTGGTGGTCAACATCTGATGACAGTTTCGTTTTTAAAATTTCAAATCGTTACAAAAACGAGGATGTGCTTCGAGGCGAAAAAAGGCCTACTAAAAGAGAGGTTCTCAGTTTATTAATGACAATTTTTGATCCCTTAGGTCTCCTTGCATTCTATGTTATGTACACCAAAATATTTTTTCAAGAAATATGGCGTTCTGGATGTTCATGGGACGAGTTCATTCACGATAAAGAGTATTCAAAGTGGTTACACTGGATTCGATTGTTACCTGAGGTGACAGCTATGAAAATACCAAGATGTTACGTAAGAGCTGATTTCAAACATTTTCCAGAGTTTGAGATTCACACGTTTGTGGATGCCAGTGAAGATGGATATGCTGCTGTGAGTTACCTGAGAAGTACCGATGGAGATCTGGTCGACTGCGTTTTGCTAGGATGTAAAACTCGAGTAGCCCCTATAAAACTGATGTCAATTCCTCGGTTAGAGCTTCAAGCAGCCGTCATCGGAGCTCGATTAGCCAAGAGCCTTCTAGCTACCCATTCAATTCAAATATCTAAACTAACATTCTGGTCAGATTCGCGCACTGTACTATCTTGGCTTCGTTCGGATCACCGTCGCTACAAGCAGTTTGTAGCTTTTCGCATCAGCGAGATACTCGAGTTGACGGAATTGTCTGACTGGCGATGGATTCCAACGTCAGAAAACGTAGCTGACGAAGCAACGAAGTGGCAACGGATTCCTGATTTTTCAAACGACAGTCGATGGTTAAATGGACCATCTTTCTTAAAACTTAATTCAAGTGACTGGCCAAAAGAAGATTACAAAAGTAAAACAACAGATGAGGAACTTCGCGCCCAATATATGGGATATCATGGGAAAGAAAGTCTGGCTGGTGAGTGTTCTATTGCTATTGAACCCGAACGCTTCTTTTCCTGGAAAGCATTGCTAAAGGTTATGTCAAAAGTCATCAACTATGCTCGATTTTGGAAAGAAAGGGTCTTTGAAGAAAAATGAAAATCAAAACATAATTCGAAACTTCAAGTTGGTGTTGTTAAACGTAAACCTGTCTCGTAAAACGAAATTCAACATGCTGAGATAATTTTGTGCAAAAAAGCACAATGTGATGAATTCATGGATGAAATCTTGGTGCTATCGAAAGGAAATGCTATTAAGAGATTAAGCCCCATCTATAAGCTATCACCCTACTTGGATTATAATGGCTTACTTCGACTTAGTGGAAGAGTGGCCCTCGAGAACAGAGATGATCCTATCATATTGCCTAAGTATCACTATATTACACAACTAATTCTTCTTGATTATCATTTAAGGTACCATCACTGTAATAACGAAACAGTTGTGAATGAAGTACGGCAAAAATATTGGATTCCACGTCTCAGAGTTATTCTCCACAAAACTCGACGAGATCATTGCCAATACTGCAAGAATCAAAGTGCTCGACCATCTCCTCCAAAAATGTCATGTCTCCCACAGACACGCCTTGCTTCATATTGCCGCCCTTTTACATATGCTGGTGTAGACTATTTTGGCCCTTTACCTGTCTCTGTACGACGCAGCAGTGAAAAAGGTATGGAGTGTTAATAACGTGTTTGACAACAAGAGCAATCCACATAGAGGTTGCCTATTCGTTATCGACAGACTCCTGCATAATGGCCATTCGCAACTTCATGGCCAGACGTGGGTCTCCTGTTGAACTATGGAGCGACAATGGCACAAACTTCAAAGGTGCGGAGCGTGAATTGAGAGAAGCTTTCGAACTGGTTGATAAAAACAAAATAACGAGTGCGTTTACAAGCTCTTCAATGAAATGGCGTTTTATACCACCCAGCTCACCACATATGGGAGGAGCCTGGGAGCGTTTGGTGCGTTCCGTTAAGGATGTACTTTATAAAATTTTACCATCACGCAATCCTAATGATGAGCTCTTACGTAGTTCTTTAATGGATGTGGAGATGATTGTGAATTCTAGACCACTTACATACATTCCAATTGATCATGAAGAAGAGGAATCCCTGACTCCTAACCACTTTCTGCTTGGCAGTTCTAGTGGTATTAAGCCAATAATTGAAGGTGTAAGCGAGGGTGTGCAACTCCGAAGAAATTGGCAAACCGCTCAACAACTTGCAAATTCATTTTGGAAAAGATGGCTACGTGAATATCTACCCGTTATAACTCGACGTTGCAAATGGTTTGATGAAGTAAAACCAATCGAAGTAGATGACATCGTACTCATTGTTGATCCCGATAGTCCTAGATTCTGTTGGCCAAAAGGAAGTATCATTGCTACTAAAGTCGGCGCTGACGGTAGAGTGAGAAGTGCGTTGGTTAAAACTGTTGCTGGTATATTCGAGAGGCCAGCTACGAAAATTGCGGTGCTTGATGTTCGTTGGCTCAAAGAACGAGACGTAGTAGGACCTCAAGAGGACATACTGGGGGGGAGTGTTGCGACAGATCTGGCAACGCCTTTGCCTAACATCCAAACGCACCCCAATCCACCTGTCAATCAGTATTTTAATTCAATTAATGTTACTCACGAGGCCAACTAACCTCAATTCAATTTGGCGCCAGCGGCAGAACACCAGAAGGAATACGAAAGTAATATAAAAATTATTTACTTTAAATTTATAATTTCAATTATAATTGTTTTGTTTAGGATTTTTTTAATAAATTTATTGAATTAAAATCGATATATTTTCCTTGGGAACAAATATATTTGTTTGACTTTTCATTACAAAATAATTTAATTGGCGCCCTAGCAGGGACCCGTTCCGCGTGTGTTAATAAAAAGAGCCAGTGATCTTAAGTAGCCCCCGTGCTCACATAATTAAAATAACCGCGCAGATCGGTGCTCCGTTTTTAGAACTCAAACCAAAATAAAAGCGCGTTATAATAATAATAAATAAAAGCGCAGATCAGTGTTCTGGTTAAACTCGACTGAAATCAATGCAAGGAGTCAACGAAGGATTCACTAGTTACTGGTCATAGGTAAAAAGGAAGACGTCCCATTGGCCAGCAGCATGATATTTTGGTGTTTAATGTGAGCTAATATTTAAGTTTTTGTATGAAATACGTATAAAAAAAAGGAAAACAATCTGTTGAAGACAGAATTAAAAAATATAATAACTAAAATTGAATTTATAAAGAAATTATATATATACAAATCTATACCATATAACTTCACTGAAGAGGAAAATCTATATAACAAAATCAGCATAATTATTACAGTTAAATTAAAACGAAAATAAATTAGAGTGACTACGGTTAAACTTATCGAAAGATTACAAAAATCAGCATAATTATTACAGTTAAATTAAAACGAAAATAAATTAGAATGACTACGGTTAAACTTATCTAAAGATTACAATAATCAAAATTAAATTTATTATCAAAAATGGTTGTAACAAGAACAGGTGCCGGTGATTCCCTAGATCCTAATCAAATTCAAGGACAGCCCCAAGCTCCTTCAGTTCCTATTACCATTAATCCATTACTCAATCCTACTACTTCCCAAATAACATCTTTTTCCCAAACCCTTCCACATACACGGGAGCAACTCAGGCTTCGGGCTCGAGCTTTACTCAAGGCATTCATACAATACATGCTCTCCCCAATAATAGTCAAAACCATAATTGCTCCTTTCATTCAAGTGCATCTAATACTGACCCCCCGCCTGTGTCAGAAGTAAGATCCACTCCCGAATTAGATACGCTCGTTTCCTCAACCGTAAGCCGAGTACTCGAGCAGCAAGGGAAGCAACTATTAGAAAACATTATAAATCCTACTGCACCACGATTCTCTGCCGTGGATCAAATAATCCTTCCTCGATATCAAAATTAAACGCATGATCTGGAAAAAATTCCCGACATCGTAAGATGTCGTCGAAACTTTTCAGGAGAGACTTGCGAGTTCTCTTCTTGGAAAAAAAGTGTAGAAAGAGTTTTAAAACTCTACGAAGACATTAAAGGAACCACCAAATATTACGGGATACTAAACGTTATCCGTAATAAGATTACCGGTCAGGCAGATGCGGTCTTAGAGATCAACAATACACCTCTCGACTGGAAAAGTAAAGTCAATTTCTTATCTATGAGCTATGCCGATAAACGAGACATCTCGACACTCGAGTACCAAATGTCGGGATTAGTTCAAGGGAATTCATACATTCAGCAATTTTATCAATCTGTAACTTCACATCAACCTCTGCTAAACAATAATATATCATGTACGGACATTTTTTCGGAGTCAATGAAGTTATTGACTAAAACCTATCGTGACAAAGCGTTAGATACATTTATTAGGGGATTGAAGGGTAACTTGTAACTTGATCTCCTAGCCATGAAAGAACCAGCGGACTTGCCTACGGCTCTATATTTATGTCAGAAATATGAAAACCAACATTTTAGGTCCCAATATGTTCAAATAACCATGGGGCAACAAAGAAAAATTTCGCTCCACAAGCCGCACATACGCGACCACAGAATTAACCTCCACTAAAAGATTATAGCAGGTACCCTCCTAAACAAGTGCATCGCACTTATTATACACCACCCGTACAACAGGTACAACAACCATATCATTCATTTCAACCTTATCGAGAATTCCAATCTAACCGTCCCATAGGTAAATACCCACAAAGTCAACCTAAACCTTCTAAATCAAGTCCACCTACTAAAAGGGAACCTTTAACTCAGAGAACCCAAACGACAAAATACCAACCTAATTACCATATTGATCCATCTGAAGATGAGCTCAAGCAATACTACCAAAATCTAAGTTTAAGCGAAGAACAAGAGGATCAAACGTTAGAAGATTATGTTGAAAACACTACCGAAAAATCAGGAAACCCTGAAGAACTAGAACATCTAGACATAAATATTTTAGGCTAAATGACTCTTCCTTGCCTTATTTCGAGTGCAAGTCGAAGAGTGGTAATATATACCAATTTTTGATAGACACTGGATCGTAAAAGAATTACATACAAGCATCTCTTGTTCAAAACCCTATACAAAACCAAAAATCCTTTTTTGCTAAATCGATAGCAGGAAATATTGAAGTAACATAACATACATTGATTAATTTATTTAATATCAAAAGCATAAGCCTCAAATTCTTCCTTTTACACACTTTACAAACATTTCATTTAAAACCGCTCATACGACAAAAACACAACAAAACCTTCCGAATTCAGCTGTCCAAAATTTCTCGAACTTATTCTGTGAACCTGACGAGAAACTAACCTATACCACAAGGACTATAGGAGAAATCCGCACATTAACTGACTCACCCATTTACAGCAAATATTTTTCCTTCCCCATGGCATTGAAATCTGAAGTCGAAAAACAGATTCAACAACTTTTAAAAGATGGAATTATCAGACGCTCAAGGTCTCCATACAATTCTCCCATATGGATTGTATCGAAAAAACCGGACTCTACACGAAAAAAGCAATACAGAATGGTGATCGATTATAGAAAGCTTAACAGTGTAACTATATCTGATCGCTATCCCATTCCTAATATAAACGAAGTCCTTTCAGAACTAGGCGAAAACAAATTCACACACGCTCGAGACATAACGGACATTTTTAGAACACTCTTTCAGGCCAATATGAAGGTACAATTGGGCAATTTTACAAAACACAAGTTAAGTTTTTGGGATTTATTGTCTCATACGAAGGCATAAAGACCGAACCCGCAAAAGTTGAAGTGGTAAGTAACTTCCCATTACCACAGACCCTAAAGGACCTTCGCTCATTCCTTGGGCTGTCAGGCTATTATCGCCGCTTTGTCAAGGATTACGCAAAGCTGGCGAAACCCCTAACCACCCTTCTTAGAGGGGAGGAAGGACGTATGTCCAAAACACAGTCCGCTAAAAAACAAATTTCTCTCGACCCTGTCACCATTGACGCATTTGAAAAAATTAAAAGAGTCCTTACTTCCGAAGACATAGTTCTTTCTTACCCAAATTTTAACAAAGCCTTCGAACTTACTACGGATGCTTCTAACATCGCCCTTGGCGCTGTCTTGTCCCAAGAAGACAGACCAATCACGTTTATCTCGCGTACACTAGGTGAAACAGAAGAAAAATAAGCAGCCAATGAAAAGGAGATGTTGGCTATCATATGGGCTCTGAACTCCTTGCGCCACTACCTATCAACCCCTTACGTGTGCTCTCAGCAGCAAAAATAACAACAGAAGATGAAGCGATGGAAAGCAATCCTCGAGGAATATAGCCATGAGTTACATTACAAGCCAGGGAAGACAAACATTGTGGCAGATGCATTGTCACGTTCTCCTCAAATAAACTCCCAAGTATACTCCCTCACAACAACGGTACATAGTGATGAAAGTTCATCACAAAATCTCATACCAAGTATGGAAATACCAATAAATGTCTTCAAAAACCAAATCTTCTTGCAAGTAGGCCAAACTTCTTCTAAGAACTTTCAAATAATTTTCCCCACATATCATAGGCACACCATAACAGAGCCAGAATTCACCGAAGAAAACCAAAAACAGATCCTCAAAAAAATATTAAACCCTTCAGTAATAAATTGTATTAAAAATTCCGAACCCATGATGGGTATAATACAAATCATATATCCCTCACATTTTGGCAATTTCAGAATCAGATTCACTCAAATGCAAGTCGAGGATATTATTAACGAGTCAGATCAGGAAAACATCATAGCCGAAACACATCAACGCGCCAATAGAGATGCAAAAGAAAACAGAACCCAAATCCTAAAGAAATATTATTTTACAGGCATGATAGGCAAAATCAGAAGAATTACTAAAAGTTGTACTGTTTGTATTGAAAATAAATACAACCGTCATCCTTCTAAGCCTGAAATTCAACCAACGCCTATACCCAAATTCCCAGGTCAAATTTTACACATAGATCTATACTTCACTGACGGAAAAATAATTCTAACAGCAATAGACAAGTTTTCGAAATATGCCCTAACAAAAATTTTAAATTCTAGATCTAGCGAAGACATAAAACAGCCTCTAAGGGAACTTATACTAGCATTTGGTGTTCCCGAAATCATTGTAGTAGACAATGAAAAACCCCTAAGTTCTAGTTCTTTCTCTTTTATGCTGGAGAACCTTTTTAAAATTAAAATATTCCAGGTTCCACCTTATACTAGCTCAGCGAACGGACAAGTGGAAAGATTTCATTCCACGTTATCCGAACTAATGCGGTTTCTCAAGTCAAAAAAAAACTACATAGTACATTTTCTGAATTATTAGAGATGACAGTGTATGAATTAAAAAGAAACCAATAGACGTTTTTTTTTGGTAAAGAATTTTTGAATTATCCAGAACAGCTAGAAATACTTAGAAGAGAGAACGCTGAAAAAATTAAAAATAAACAACTCGCAGACTGAAATTACCATAACAAAAATAGAACTTCTCCAAAAACCAATTCCGCAGGAGATGTTATTTATGTTAAAATAAATAAACGAATAGGCAATAAACTTTCCCCCAAATATAAGAAAGAAGTAGTTTCGGAAAATAGGACCTCAACTATTGCTACAGTATCCGGTAAAGTGGTCCACAAGTCTCTAATTAAAAACTGAAATCTATTCCAGGCTCTGCATTGCATCTTTGCCGATGTTAAAATGCTCGATTATTCCAACGCACAGTCGATAGCAATAGACATGGGAACAGCAAAGGTTCAAACAGGAACTTTTAAGATTATACACTCTATCGACCTCAAACAATACCAAAAAATAATAGACGAACTGGAAACTTTGCTAGCAGAAAACATCAATTAAAACAATCCCATCCTTCCCTTTTTAAGCAACGAAATCCTTCAAATAAAAACCCACCTTGATAGACTTATGCCTACGACAAAAACTAAACGGTCACTGGACTTTCTAGGCAGTGTCTGGAAATTTATTGCAGGAAGCCCTGACGGACATGATTTTGAAATTATGAAGGAAAAAATAAACAATGTCCTAAGTAACAATAACAATCAAATTGTAATAAATAAAATATTGATTAAAAAAATTGATGAAATCGTCAATATGACAAATAATATCAATGAAAAATTAGAAAATAGCGACAAATTCAAAGACGAACTAGATTTAAACATAGAACTTAAATTAGGAATAATTAAAGAAGAAATGGTTAATTTAGATTATGCAATACACTGGGCCAAGGCCAACATTGTAAACACTTACATTCTTTCCAATATAGAAATTAATACAATCAAAGAAATTTTAAATAAAGAAGAAATGCCATATGTAAATGTCTTAGAAGCACTAGAATTTTCTCAAATAAAGATCGCTTCAAATAATTCTTTAATCCTTTATATGATAAGCTTGCCAACTACCACTGTAGAATCATGTAGAACAACCTTAATTAAGGCCGTGAAAAAAGGCAAAACTATTATTAAGATTCCTTACGAAAATGTCTTAGAATGTAAGAACGAAATTTATGGAATTATATCCCATGTTTATCATTTCATAAACTAGCTGTATGTCATATAAATAATATTGTAGATATCACCAACTCCACGTGCATTCCCCACCTACTAAATAGCAGAGCTTCAAACTGCACTGAAATTAATAATCAACACATACCATCGTTTGCAGAAGTTACACCAGGTGTTCTGTTCTTAAACCAATATACTGGACCTATAGAAGAAAATGAAGAGATAGTGCCACTAGATGGAACCTACATCATTCATTTCCACCACACATCAATTAGAATCCAAAATGAAGTTTATAAGTCAACCGAAATATCTGCTTACAAACCACTGCCAGCTGTCCTACAACCTGTTTCTAAAACAAAATATTCAGAAGAACTAGTATCACTTCAAATGATAAAAGAATTAAATGCCAAAAATTCAGAGTATATTAATCTCCTAGAAACTAGGAACAAACACAACACCGTAGCCGTCTTTACCATCATAATTCTTTTGGTTGTATTAAGCATATTTTATCTTTTAAAGCTGAAAAATAAACTTAAATCAACAACAACAACAGCAACAAATGCAACAGCAATGATTGACCTTCCAAATGCAGAAGAATTGGCACAGGAAAACCCTATTCCAACACCAAGAACAATTATAGGGATAGAAGACATCCCTCAACACATTAGAGCTACAACATCGAACGTGGCCGTTCGATTTTAAAGGACGGAGGATTTAACACCAGATTATGTAAATACAATTATTACATTCAACGATTCCCACACTTTTGCTGACATTATGTCCGGACATACAAACATCATGTGAGAACAGCGCATTCCAACACGTAGCAGATGTAAACCAACACCACCTGTGGGAACGTCGCACGACATCAGCAACGAATGACATTTGGGGGATAGGTGTATCTAGAGTAAGAATTAGTTTTGTAATAAATCTAAGTTTGAATTCGAAATAAAGAGGTTTGCCTCAAAAAAATATATTTTTTTGACTTTTCATTACAAAATAATTTAATTGGCATATTATCTTTGGAATAAAAACAGATGTTAAGGAGTTGAATATTTCTTCGAGGGAAGGAAGGTAAGCTTCGGCTAACGGTGTTCATGTGTGAAAAGCTTTTGTTTTAACTTAAATTCTTACTTACATTTAACCTGGTAACTAGGTTTTTCTTTAGCATTAAACAATGATTTTTGATATTAAGTTTAGTATCGAACAATATAACTAGGATCTTAAGGTTATCAGTAATTTCGGAAATATTTTTACATTTTGACATGATATTTAGTTCATCTGCATACAAAGAATGACGAATGTTAAGATTTCACTTAGCTCATTGAATGCTATTATAAAAATTGTCACCGAGAGTGGTGATACTTGAGGAATTCCATTCTCGGCGTTATTTGCAGCTGAATAAACATTGTTAACTTTGATTATAAATTTCCTATTTGTAAAAAAAAGATTTTATGTATTTAAGCATTTTTGAACCAATTTTCCAATCTATTAGCTTTTTTATTACAATATGTAATCTAACATTCGTAAGATTATTTTTATCCAAATACCATAGAAGGCGTTTTGAACTATTTTTTCTAGAACTTTTCCTACACAAGGCTGTAAAGAGATTGGGTGGTAGCAGCTCAACTCATTTATAGCCTTAGCGTGTATTAAAATAGGAACAATACTTGCAATTTTTCATGATTGTGGAATGAATCCAGTGTCCAGAATGTTGTCAAACAGGGAAATGCAGCGCAGTTTCAATTAGGAGAATTTTTAAGCATAGGGTAAGAAATTTTGTTAAAGCCGGGAGTTTAGCCTTTTGCTGTAGCTAAAGAGCTTTCCAGCTCGAGGATACTAAAAGGAAGTTCTATAGATCGAGCTGATGCAGATAGTCTGTAAGTTTGAGTTGTTGTTTGGCGTTAATGAACTCTGAAGAAAAGTTTGAATCTTTGGCGTATTAGACCACGCCTAAATAAAGTTATTGGCTATATCAAGGTGTTTTGAAAGTTTAGTCGATTCAGATTTTAGATATTTAATAGAGTGGTTAATGAAGTTTCCAGAGAGTGTTATAATGCCAGACCAAAGCTGTTTTGAAGAAGTTCGGGGGTTAATAATAGATGATTCTTTATAGCTTTTTTGGCTAATCTGCGAAAAAGTGCATTTGATTTTCGGAATTGCTAAGCTTTTTTTTAGATTGTCGAAGGGTTTTTATTTCACTGTTGAACCATGGGTACGGTGACCATCCGTTCATTATTATAATGAACAATTCATTATTTGAAGAAAATGTTCATTAAGCATTATTGTTTGTCGGAAAACATAAAAATGTTCATTATTTTAGAAATTGCTCATTATTTGTTCTGTATTTTATGATTTTTTTCTTTGAGGAAAGCCTAAGCATGAAAAACATTTAATGTTTATGAAATCGTACCCTTACATCATAATTCATTGTCTTTCTTTTTCGGGACACTTAGGTACTAATCTCACAATTACAAAAATCAGATCATAATATACATCCTAACATACAGGGGAAGTAAAACTAATAAGCTTACACTTGCGCACTGGAAATTAATTTTACCATCGAGTTTTACAGACCATGACAATGGTAAAAATAACTTTCAGTGAATGTGAATGAAACTCATCTTTTTTCCATTTGGACTAGTAATGGCATTTTCCAAAAGTAATTTTGAGAGTGCACTCATTTTTCAAAAATCATTCACTTCAAAAATAAATGAAGAATGAGGATTACACTCCTTCCTGTTAGAAAGTGGAGTTGAGTTTAATGTATATTATGAAAAAAGAAGCAATATTCAATTAATGGCACTGATGTTTTTGACGAGTTTTCATGTGTACAAAATTATGTTCTGTAGAAAAAATGTTTGAATGGAAGGAGAGCCAAATGAGTGCTGGAGGTAGGTGGGTTGAAATTTTCAAGTTTTTCAATGAAAAAATGGTACAGTATGAAAACGTTTAAAAAATCGTAGAGTTTTGTTAATGCCTTCCTGGATCTAATGCCCTTATAGAGAGAGTTTTCTCAACGAAAAAAAAATATGAAAATTGAAAGAAACAGGTCCATTTTAATTTGCAAATGCAATTATGAATTAAGTAGCATCGAATATAAAAATTCTTAAAAACGAAAGCCAGAATTAATTAAAAAAATGTATTCTTCCGAAAAGTACTTATTTTAGCAATGTTAATATATTGTAATTCAATGACAAAGTTGTTGTATTAGCCAATATGATATAAAAGAGTTTAAGGCTTTGATTATTTTTTTTGTAAATAAGTTAGAAACTGAAAATCATCTGTGTTGTTTTTATATTTGTTTTGTTTATTATCGATGAAAGTTTTTGTTTAGTTTATAAATACATATACCTAATTACACTATATTTATTAATCAATTTATATTTATTTACTATTACTCAATGAAATACAACAAAATCTTGAAAACTGGTCAACATTTTTCATTTTTTTGGGTACTGTTCATTATTTTGTCTGGGACAATATGGTCACCGTAACCATGGGGGATTATTTTTGAGAGAAGCACGAGATTGGGGAATGGCTGCATTAGCCGCATATCTAATGTATTTGATTAAAATAGCAACTTCCTTATTATTATTAAGGGATGGTTAGGCATGTGCCAAGCGCTCGTTTATTTTGTTTTGAAACTTATGCCAGTCAGCTCTGTCGGTTTGGTATATAGTTTTATGGTTTTGGAATGTGTACTTAGATCCAAGGATAAGAGTAGTTAAAATTGGGAAGTGGTCACTGCCAAGGAGATGGGGAAAGGCTTTCCAGGATGATAAAGGGTAAGCTGTGGCGATATGAGAGAGATCGACGTATGTCAAAGTACCATGTGTTGAGAAGTGAGTGGGCGACCCATCATTTAGTATGAGAAGATTTGAGGTGGAAATAGTCTTCAACAATTCTCCCTTCTGAATTAGATATTGGAGAGCCCCGCAAATTAGCAGTTATTAGAAGGGGTTTTTATTATATTTTTTAAATTGTATGCAGAGAAACTTTGATTGGGATGGATATACAGAGATAAAATGGTTATTTTCATTTTTAGCTTGATTTCAACTGCAATTGTTGAAATTGGTGAATTTATTTGAAAGAATTTGTTAGATGTGGATATATGAACTAAAGTCCCATTTCCTATTTAGCTGAAGAATTTGAAGGCAGGTTATGGAAAAAATAAGAATATTGTTTTGGAGGGTAAGGATTCAGATTATTTTGAAAGTGTGTTTCTTGTAAGGAGATGATTGAAAGTTATTCGTCATTTATTAATAACTGCAGTTCATGTAGGTTATTGAAATAACCATTCAAGTTTCATTGTAAGACTTTGAACATCATCATGAAAGAGAGAGGTCTTAAAATAAATACAGTTAAAATATTTAATATTTTGGGTGTTTGGTAGATCACCAACACGTGAATTTTGTTTTTCTTTTGGCAATTGATAATGTGCATTTGTTACGGGTTTGGATAGTAAGTATTTCTTTCATTTGAAGGAATTTGGGGCAGGTTTTATCAGAAGAGGGATGCGGGGAGCTACAATTGGTACACATGGTCATGGTGGCAGGGAATTGGTGTATGAGGAGTAAGGTAACATATGTCACAAGCTGCTTCGTTAGTGCATCGCTTGGTTGTGTGGCCGAGTAGCTAATAATTTCTACACCTCATGGAATTTGAGACATACTCACTGACTTTAGCATTGTACCAGGCTATTAAAACAGAATCAGGTGGTTCGCATCGGTCGAACGTCAACAGCATTGCCTTCATGTTGTTTGGTGAATTTATATACTTTTGTCACTCCTTGGTCTATCATTCGGGCATATATGTATAAGCAAGTGTTTTGACAGCTAGAAATCTATCGGCAATGGATTGGTATTTGGTTAGAATGAGAAGGTTTACGTCTCTTAGTTGGGATATACTATCGTATTTAGTGCTAATTGCATCGAAAGCTTTTAACAAAAGACGCTGATTAATGTCAAGGGATTATCTGGATTTTTGGGGGCAATGACAATGATCTAGGGGTTTTTCGGAGTGATGGTTTTTTTCAGGGAAGGGATACATGGGAAGAGGGGGAAGCTATTTTCATTTTCTTAGACCGGGTCTCAGGAGGGGGATCAACGGTTAGGCACAAAAGTTCTCAGGAGGGGGATCAACAGTTAGGCACAAAAGGTAAATAACACAAGCCAATAAACGAGTTGTTTTCTGCTTGAAAGCTAGTCGGAGACTGTAATTTTTGTCTTTACTTCTTGGACTCTCCTCATTTAAAATGAGCCGATCCATTGAAATCAGCTTGAGTGTAAGTAAGTTTCAATGAAAACGAAGCAATATTTTGTGACAAACTAAATCGAAAGCCTTGCTAAAGTCTTTATAGCCATATCGACTTGGCTTTTGTTTTCGATAGATTCGACCACGAATCTAAGGTAATTATCGAGTTCAATGAAATTGGTCCTTAAAAAGTTTCAAGATTTTACACGTAGTCTAATTTACGAATTTAAACACTGCATGGCCAGAATGATGAGTTAAATACTTCTTTCAGAAATTCAGCAGGAACTCCAACTTTAAAGCGCACAAATCTTAGGTTTACACTAGATCCATTTTTAATTAATTTAGAGTATCTAAAAAGTGAGGGATTTACTTTAAGATTCGTTGATAGGAAGTTGATGATAGATTCAGCAGATGAAGATGAAGTGATTTTTAATAAATTAAACCATTCCAAATTATTGTAGAAAATAAATTCAAAATCAGCCATATGATTGCTTTTTACAGGAAAAGTACGATGAGAAGTGGATTTATTTTATTCGATATTTTACCTTTCGAATATAAATTACCAACAGAATTAACACCTTTAGCAGCAACAACATTAACATGAACAGACCGTACGACACCTGCAGCACCTATTGTTTTAACAATCCCATTATCGACGGTACCATCTACATCAATTTCAACAAAATTAACAGCTTCAATATTGTTAATCATTTCGTTAACCACTGAATCAACAGCAACAGTATTTTCATCACCGGTATCTACGTCACCTGCGGCACTATCAACAACATGATCATCAACAACATCTACAACATCAGCAAGAATACCATACACTACACACCACCATCACCATCGGCAGCAGCACCATATACAAAACCATCAGCAATCGAGTTTTCAATAACATTACTCTCCATATCAGAAACGTTAACAAAAGCCGGGGAAAAACAAAGACGCACACATCATCGGCAACACTGTCATGCAGTACGACACCTGTAGCACCATTGGTGTTTTTATTTTCCACAACATCCTCCCTATCATCAACAGTGAAAAGCAAAAACAACAACATCTACATTATCGTATATAGAAGAATGACCTTCGCAACATCACACATTGTCAATAGTCTTATTTGGTATAGCCACACTATCAGTTTTAGAATTTATGGTTATATACGTAGTTTTCGGTCTTTAAAAAATAATATATTTTAACAAATTTAAAAGAGCCATGGTATGGTATCAAGATTTGCATTTAAAAATGTAATTTATGTATTCAAATATTGAATCTAATTTTAAATAATGGGTCACGGGTTTGTCAATATATTTTTGTCAACCGCTTACTTGATATTTACCATAATAGAAAAGAGGCTGGGACGTGGCCCACACTGAAAATTTCCCATTCTTTCTGCCGAATTGTTTTGCTTAAACCTGTACATAATAAAATATTAATAACTATATTTTGTGTGAGATAAACATGAAGTCAATATATTTCTTTCTCCTCCTAATACTTAATCCGAAAACCATTTCTTATCAGTTTTTGTTATTTTTGTAGGTTTTCCTATTAAAGTTGTCAGTTGAATTTTTCTAAAAAATTCAAAATTTATTTTTGCTCTTTAGTCGAAGCTCGGTCCTAGTAGCATTTCTTATAAAAACAAATAGAGATTGTTTTCTTAGGAACAATTTCTTACGTTAACAATAGAATTAGCACAGAATTAAATTGTTTTGAAGTCAATGCCTTCATTTATTCAAGAGATTTTGAGAATCGAATATCAAGGTATTTTTTTTTAATTTTGAAAATATATTTGAGTCGGAAATCAATTTTTACCAAATTTTAGTAATGTTTTTTTTATAAGAAACTGTCCATTCGATTTGATTTTTCTCTTAATTATACTAAATGTTGTGAACGATATTGTTTATATGATGCTATTAGTTTGAAGTCAATATTCCAAATTTTTAAAAAGATATAAAGTCGAAAATCAATTTTTACCAATTTTTATTTTTTTTTTGTTTTAGGTTTGTATTTTATGTAAAAGAATCGTGACCACATCATCGACTTTGGTAAAACTAATTAAAGCTTTACGTAATCCTTTTTAAAAATAGTTAAAATTAAAAATTATAGATCCAATCAGTGCATTATAATTCTATAAAAATAAGGGCAACATGTATATTCAAATGTTAAGAACCTTCTTTCCTTTTTAGGAATATAATAACTGTCATATAATATCGAACATTTTATCATTTTATGTGGATATTATTCTGTGTTTTGACGTGGTGATAATCTTGTCAAATTTTAAGTTAAATACCTACCATATCAAATTGAGTACTATTATATAAAGGGGTTTTCAATTGGAGCGGGTAGATTTTGGCGCCCGTGGCGTTTTGGTGACATCTGTCAAATCTTTTGTTTATTATTCAGTTATGTATGCCAAATCATCATGGCAAGTAACACGATTGAACAGCACGTTCAAATAATAAAACTTTATTATCAAAATGACTGTTCGTTAACGCAAACGTTGCGCGCATTGCGCCCATTTTACGGTATACGTGGTGGCCCTTCACAGTCGAGTCTTCAACGTTTGGTGGCCAAAATTGAGACGACTGGGTTAGTAAACATTCAGCCCACACCCGTAAGTTGAAGGAACGCAAGATCGAAGAGGCAGTCTATTCCTTATCATGCATAAGAACTCGGCCTTTCGCAGACTTCAACTTGGCGAATTTGGCGTTGGCACTGATGCCTGCACCCTTACAAGATCCAACTGACCCAGGAACTCAAACAGCCCTATTCTGCTATTCACGTGGATCGTATATTCGAATCACCCATTCGATTCCCTTTGACACTGCCTTTGCATTCTGCTATCCATCGGGTGAACTACATTATCCCCAACCAATTTGAAATTCAAATAAACAACTGTTCATGTAAAAATTTTGGGAATGCGTTGGATAAATTGTTTTGATTAATACAAAAATTAAGTTTAATCAATCTACCTAATCCTCAAACAGAGAGCTATGAAGAAATGTTAAAAAGCTTCTTCCTGTCCCTAAAAAAGTTAGTATTCTATTCAAAAAACCAGACATCAAATGAAAAATCCGCTGCATTTTATATGCGGATCTGAATAGAAGAATACCGCGCAGTATTACCGACGTTACTGACATACTCAGATTCACTTCGAATGAATAGCAGAATAATTATTAGTGAACATTCAAGTAAAATTCCTCCCGATGAATAGCAGAATAGGCCTGAAAGTTTTTGATAACTAATTTCTTATGGCCCAAATCGAACCATATGGACTTAGACGACATGTGATTCCAGCAGAACGACGCTACATGCCACACAGCAAGCACCACGGTTGACATTTTGCATTAACGATTTGAGGGTAAGGTTATCTCTCGCAGGGGTGATGCGAATTGGCTACAAAGGTCATGCGATTTGACCCCATAGACTTTTCCCGTAGGGTAAAGTAAAGTGGCCTTGGTAGGTATTTGAGTGATGTCATATTCTAAACTTAATTGAACGCATGTGTCTTTCAAATAAAAAAACTATGTTGTTAATACTGTAAGGATCTTAAGACAGTCATCATTCATATAAAATGTACTCCCATCAATCATCTCCTAGGTCTGTACTCATGCAGGCTCGTTTATCTAAAATATCAAAGAAACCGACAAGAAATTAATAACGCACGTCATCGATCCGACGATATGACATTGCGAGTATATGTATAACATGTGTCTTATTCTTACGTATTTTCCTTCTAAGAAACCAATTGTCTAGTTCTAAGTTCAATTGCAATAAACCATCGGTCGACAAAAGAACTACCTTGAGTTTTCTTATAACTAAATCAGAAGTGGTTACTGCACCCAAATTTGTATTGTATGTCAATTTAGGGGGTGGCGTACGAATGGTCGACAAAAAAAATGTCGACTGGCCAACTGAAAACTTTACAGACTCTTAAAATGTCGACTGAAGTTTGATCGACAAAAAAAAAAGTTGCCCGTTTAAATGTCGACTATAAAAAATGTCGACTGAAAAGTTGTCGGTTAAAATGTCGACTATTGTAAAGAAAAAAAGAAGAAACTCTCTCTTTAATGTGGAAACTCAATTTTATTTTTAATTCAATGATATACTATACACATCGGTTCATAAAAAATTTTACATGCATGCGGCGAATGTAAACATTAACAGTTAACCGAGAGTGACTTGTTGATCGACAGTGACAAAGTGAATGATGTTCACATGCATGCGGCGCCGCGTGCATGCGAACATCATTCACTTTGTCACTGTCGACCTTTTACCAGTCGATATTTTCAAAATCGACATTATAAGAGTCGGCATTTTGTTCGGTCGGTATTTTTATCAATCGACTTTTCGGCAATCGGCATTATAATGGTCGACTTTTTTAAATCGACATTTTAAAAATCGGCAAATCGTACCCAACCCCAATTTAGGAGTTAATATGTATATCAGAGTTTGAAATTTATGTTACGTCTTATGTAATTTGTTAAAAAATTAACACAAAACAATTAATTTAACCACCAATAGTTTATATTACAAAATTATGTATATAAAATGAGTGAACCCGCAGTGAGGTTCTTGCAATTGGCGACTGTGCCGAAGATTAAGGACGAACTTGGTGAAATGAATTTGCTTACAACTGGTCTAAAACATTGACTTAATATTCGCTTGGAACAACCCATCGAGTAGTTGACGAGTTCCCAAATCGAAAACTATTTTCCATCAAGTGTTCTAGACGCAATAAGCAAATAATAGACATAAACAAGAAAACCTATCAAATTAAACAGAGTTGACACTTATATCACAGAATGTTCGCCGGTACTTTTTTGATTATAATGCTTAGCTGCTTAGCGAACATTTTGTGATATAACTGTCAATTCTGTTTAATTTGATAGGTTTTCTTGTTTATGTCTATTATTTATTTCATATTCTTTTTGTTAATTTATTTTCAATTTTGTGTCAGTGCCGTCGTTTGGAGGGATGCAGGAATGGGAGTAAAATTAATAGAATTCATGTGATTTAATGTAAAATATTGAATAAAGACACCCCTGAAGAAGTAAGGAACACTTATGAAACGTTGGGAAAGAATGAAATAAGTTTTTTATTTGCATTCCAAAAACAAAAAGACCAAAAAATCTAAACAAAATATCTTATATATAAATAAAATAATTGGTCAAATACACATAACAAACAATTGACAATCAAAATGTTCGAATTTGATCTATGTATGTAAGTAAAGTGATAGTCAAATTGATACCTAAAAAGTTGTCACACAAAAATGTGATAAGTGATGGACACATATATGATTATTCCGAATAGAGCTACCAGACAGAATAGTAAGAATTTTATTCAAACATAATTTAAAATTCATACACATGGACGTGTAGGTTTACACAACGTTATGTACATGTTTTTATATGAGTCGTATAAGCTTTAACGTGCGCTAAATTTCATTTATTCATTTAATTATATTATCCTTTTGGTTTACCTAAAAAAAAATCATATAGAAGGGGTTAATTTCCAAAAAAAAATTGTATTTGGTTTTTAAATAAAATTAGATATTACAAATCAATTAGTTAACAGTGCACATAGGCAAATTAACGACAAAGAAAACATTCATTTCCATCAAAATTGCAAATATCACGAAGCTTATGTAAAGAAAAAGGCATGCATAACCTACTGTTTTTCCCAAAGTAAATTTGGTGCATACGAACGAAGTAAAAAGCATAAATACTGCTGACAGGAGGGTAACAGTTGAATATATCAAGCCTGATGAATTTATATCCAAGGAATGATTTCCCGGTGTTGAAGGAAAAAAGATCGTTTTGATTAACCAAGGGAAACCAAGACAAACTAAAACGTCAAATGTGTTTGAACCTATTGAATTGCAGATCGCCATAGAACCATAACCTTAAAACAAAACAAAAATTATGGTTTACTGAACGTTGCTTATTGCTTATGAAGTTATGAAATTTACCTCGTCTTGCAACAATTACACTAGAAACTGCTTCCGGGATACTTGTTCCTATGGCCAGAAAAGTTATTCCCATGACTGAATCCGGAATATTGAATGTGTCACCTAGGAAATACGAGTTAAGCTTCAAATGGTGTTTTTAATTGGTTTTAATTTCAATACAATTATAATTTCTATTAAAACAAATTGTCGAAATTACAGAACTTTCGTAGATTAACCACTTTTCAATCCACAGAAATTGGAACAACTTTATTACAAGAAAGTTGATTCTAGAATTTTAAAGTTTTTGAAGTCTTAGAAAAACCTGACCGAACGAAAAAAATTGTTTCTAACTCTACTCCTTTCCGGAATTAAAAATAATATGCATGTATATAATAAAAACATTACCCACAGCTGTAATCATCCATGCGACAAGATATGACAAAACGCTTATCCAAAAACAACACATCAAAAATGTCAACGGATATAGCTTCCTGAGCTTTTCCATTCGGCAATCCGGTATGGTAACATAGAACATTAAGTAAATCGGATATTGCAAGACCCAACACACGGCATGAAAACATCCTTTTCCAGTGGGAAGTTTACACATATTATGGCTTGAACGATCATCTTCCCCAGCCTTTGAGGTTACTGAATCACGATTAATGTTGTCATCCAGAGTCATATCAAAGCACGGAAATTTGTGACAAGTCGGGCTTTCTAGAAACAAATCAAAAAATTAAATTTAGCACTTTTCTTATAAATTCGTCTTTTGCTCCAAATGAATGTTTTATTTTAATTATTCTGAGTTACTTTAAGTCTTATCTTAGTAATCGATAATTTTATATAATTCTAAGAAGATTTCTACCGCGTGCTGTTGTCATGTGTTCTTTCTGTCTGTTGTTCTTTCTCTTCTGCCATTCTGTCTTGTGTTGTTATCACCTTACATAAGTTAGTCGCTCAAGGTGCTGTGTTCTCTACTCTGTATATTTTTGTGTTGAATAGTGTGTAATGTAATATAATGAATATTAATTGCAAAAATTATCGAAAAAGGTCAATAACCGTATTCATATTGAATTTACTAAAAGTTAAAAAGACCAAAGTACGTTATTTTTGTATAAAGTTATAATTTAGCTTACCTTTAGCACGTTTTTGTAGATTCTTGTCATTGTACATTATCAGCAAGTAAACGAAATAAAAACAAACCAAACCCAAGGCTTCATACCATTGAACTGTACCATCATAGAGAATTACTATTAGGGATGACACTGTAAGTCCATATATAAATGTATCTCTTGTTAAAGGCCACCAATCTAGTTTAATTGTCTGCAAAGTTAAAAAAAATACAAAAACAAATTTTTTGAATTGTATTTGATGTTAAACAAACCACTCCTGAAACTACACCACAAACTGCAGCAACACCCAATGTGTTAAATACAGCAGATCCTACTATGGTTCCAATACCAAGATCACCTTCAGTGATAAAAGTTCCAATAATGTTTACAAACAGCTCTGGAGCCGATGTTGCCGCTGCCATAAATGTGGCTCCGGCTACATCAGTTGACATATCCAAAGCTTAAATTAATACAATTTAAATCAGCCAATTCTCCCGCAGATTATAATGTTGATGAATATTACCAATGCATAACCTCTCCACAGCTGGTACGAAATATTCGTCGCATACAATTGCCAACGCTATAAATATGTAAATACTCAAGGCAAAATGGATGACCACATAACCTTCTGCTCTTTCTTCTTTCGTTAGACCATCAGATGGAAATTCATCAATAGCTGGATCTGTGCAATTAAAATCTAAAAAAACGGACAAAATTATTCAACAGTGTTCTAATCTAACGGTTCAATTACCCTTTTTGTCCAGCCCCCGCAAATAAGTAAACATAATGAATTAGGTGTTCAAATTTTAAAAGGTCGTTTTTTTTGTTATAATTTTGAATGACTTAATAAGCAACAATAAATTGATTAAGTAAATAAGCGAAGTAGTTTTAAATAAAAGAGTGTACATTTTTTTTTAATATTTGAAAAAGATCGATATTTACACAGGAAAATACATAAAAGTAAAGTAGCTAATAGAAAAGGTATTTTTAGAGCTGTTTAATGATTCCACGTGAAACGATTTAAAAAGGGATACGCCATGCGGTAAATTGTACAACTTTTAAAAGTAAATTTAATTTCTGTCAAGTAAATGTAAGAGTTTTCAAAACCTAACCCAAGTGCTTCCACCGATATTATGATGAAAGATGCTGCCATCTTGGATTTTACAATTTATCAGAACTAAAATGTGATCCAAGCATTACGCACGATGTGAATTGTGGTCGTCGTACACCTTAACATCAAATTTGTTGCCCAAATTCATTTTAAATGCATTTGACAAGCTCAAGGAAGAAGAGGCACACAGTTTGCCAGCGCGTTAATATCGCTGAAGCGTTTGAATGAAACCCACGTCCAAATCAGAATGCACATGTTTTTTTGTCAGCAAAATCGACACAATCTCACATCAGTAATATTATTAATTCCTATAAATCTTTAAGAAGCTTATTAGTTGAGTACTTGTAGAATAGAAAAATGCCCAAGTTAAGTATGTTGCTTCAATTTTGTAAACTCTAAATAGTGACTTGTAAATCAATCAAACTGACATTTCAGGAAACCTCCAATACCCCTAATCCAAACTCTAGTTTAAGTTCCGCATGATATACGTTTCAACCACCTCAAGATTATTTTTAAATACCAAAAATGTCATTATTAAAATAGTCACACAATAAACATTTAGAAAAATAGTTCAGAAGATGAAGTTGCAAAAGCATTAATACTTAAGTTCTTATAACGCTCGTAACAAATAGATAGAATACTTGTTAGTATGTATCTAAAAAGTTTGGGCTTTGTTTTCAAGTTATAGGAATGAAATGAAGACAGTAAGATACAAGTGTAGACACAACTATGAGACTCAAATAAGAACTGCGGCTTGATTTTAAATACGCATCAAGTAAAAAAACACATTTATACATTTATTTATAAAGTTAAAGTAGGCTTTTAAAATAGAATATGTATTTATATATCTGTTTAAAATATAATCCATACGTTTTGTTAAAATAAAAAAAGATTAATTAAATGTAAACATGAAAATCCTTGGATTGAGTGCAACTTCCTTTAATTAATCGATATTTTCCATTAATGGAAAACAAAAATATAAAAAGATAATATTGTAATTGATTTATATAGACAAAATTAACAATTCTTGAATCATTTCGTAGCATTTAGAAAGGCAATCAGTCTTTGATTTTCGTCTCTAAAAGTTTATTAAGATCTTCAAGCAAGTCCGTTTGAATGTTTCGCCAGCGGTTGGATTCTGTCAGAAAAAAATGAGAAAACTTTGCCCTTCAACGCTCCAAGAGGAATATTTCACTTTCTGCGAGTGAGGTATGAAAGGCCAATCCTTGCCCGGCCAACTCATTAGCTCCGTTATTTCCATCAATACCGCTATAACCTGGATTCTGTCAGAATAAGAGTGGCTCGGAGGTTAGTGTTTAGAACCAGTATAGGGGATGTTGAAGTCGAATTGATAGATAAAACAGTCGCTTGCTTATCAGTGCAGATAGCCATCTATTTTGGTTTTATTTTTATTTGACTATTATGCATGCCTCTCTGATTGCTAGTAATTCCACTTGAAATACAGTGGCACGATCAGGTAGACGAAAAGACTAAGATACATTTTAGGATTCATAGAATCAAATCGTTAGTGTTGCCATGCCCATATGGTGAGGGTCTGAAAAACCAACAGATTGATTCCTTAAGCCTTATTCCGCTGAACGATACCAAATATATAATGTGATGATGGCTGTGTACGTCCGTAACATCATCTTCGATTGAAGGCCCCTAAAATCTATAAAAGCGGGGAGAGAACACCGCAATGGGGCATTCCTTTGCTCACATGTTTGGAAGAGATTGTGTTCCCTAACGAAGCTTGAATCCTTCTATCACTCAGCATAGAAGTTTTCTATTCTTAAACGAAAACCTTTTCCCCGAAGTAAAGAAGTGAGTGTTCGATATGTTTATATGTGTATAGAAGAGTTCGTTGGAAAATTATGTATTTTAGGATTGTTATTATTTTTAACCTTATAGATTATATGGGTTATTTCTATAGAAGACGATGTTTTGGTTTTGGAGTTTTCCTTTATAATAACATTTTATGTTTTTGCTTATAAAAATTTAATAAAAAAAATATAAAAAAACATATTAAAAAAGTGCTTTAACCATTTTAAATTTCGTTGTTTTTTTATTTGGGTCTTCAAAGAAGTTAAAACATTTTCGAGATAAATATTTCATTTGAATTTTAACAATTGAAATGCTAACATGTATCTATCAAACTATACAGCCAAGATTATAATTACTTTATTACTAACCACTGGAGATTGTGTATGGTGTTTTGTGTTTCCAATCTCCAATGATAAGATCGATATGTGGTTCGACCCAAATGCAATAGCTTCACATATAATGTCAAGTGCGAAAAAGACGATATTGTAAGCAAACACCTCATATATTTACTCATTTAATTTGAAGGTAATTTTATGGTTTTATGATTTGAGCTGATATCTTACCGAAGATGCAAGATAACTACATAATAAAGTGAAGTTAGTTTTAGAAAACACGTGAAGAAGCAAAGTATAAAATTGATTCCTTCGAAGTAACTTTGAATTTTCTCCACAATGACTTAACCTAAAATAAACAACAAATCTTTTATTTTTGTTTTTGATTGGAATATTTCCAATGTTTGAGATAAACGCATTGTATTATATTTATAAAGGGTGCAAATAATTGAGAAATGATTGTATTTAATCAATGTATAAACAATGAACATAGGGTGATTTGTTATAATTGAAAATAAAACATGAGTTCCTTTGAAAGTGAAAACGTTGAAGGGAACATAAAATAACCAAAAATGTATGTCTGTTTTTATTTTTTATTTTGTTTTTAACATCTACTTAAAAGTTCCAATTCGCACCTTGAATTCCGTAAGAATTTTCGAATATATTCTTATCTAGTGGTATCTGTAATCCATGGTGATAATATTGTGTGCGTTCTTCGATATACTATCAAAATGCAATTTTTTGGACACTCTGATCAGTGAGATTTGTGTTCATAAACAGCTTGGATTTTTCCTCAGAACGATTTTTAGCTCTCAAGAGTCCCGTGATCGAATTTAATTTTGCATTTGTTGTAAACCTAAACTAAACGCGATAGAATTTAAATTTAATATTTACTGATTGATGAAAGCCCAACAGTATATACAAAATTTATTTTTAAAATAGGATGAACAAAGCTTTTTCTCAATCTTGCATCACGTTGCAAAAGCGTCGAATTAATACTGCACTACGAATACGTCTCATAATCTTTTTGGGGACTGTTGGAATATTTTCAATTGTTTTTACTATCGGTTCTGGAAATATAGATAGCTTTAACCGTAAGTCATTTTTGTATTATATAAGTTTTGACGGTGCGAATATAAGTTTAACTAACTAAGAAGAACAAACAGAAACTAAGTTAAGAGTTAAAGCCCAAAGCATTTTAAAGCATATGTTTGAATTCCAGAACAAAAATATTAATATCGAAGCCATATACAGTACTGACAATTCTCAACAGAAAATCGGTTATCTATTAACTTCAACAACATTGCTTTAAGAAAACATAATTTTAACCAAAACGTATTTTTTAATAATGAGTCAGAAAAATCTATTACCTATTTACAAATGCAAAAAATACTTTTGCTGTATATGTACATATGTATATAAACTGACCAGTTGGGATGTCATTTTTTATGAAAAAAATTTTAAAATAAATTTTATAATGATCATTATGCAAAAATACTAATCAACTTAACTTTAAATCTTAACTTGGATTTTTTCACGGATTGTTATTTCGTGTATCCAAATTTTACTTTAGAGCAGACTATTAGTAAAATAAATGTCTGCTTTAATTTGTTTGTAGTTTCAATTTAACAATTCAAATTATTTACCACTAATGTTTTCGAGATACAGACCTTGTTAGGCTTAGTTTTTTGTTAATAAAATGTGTAATGACTCTCTCAGCTATTATCTCTGGATTCAGTTTAATCGGTGCTTGAATTCCAAATCAGAACCAAAACTTAACTTTTTTAAAAAACTTCACATAAGGTCTAATTCAGTCTCATAAATTAAAGCATAACTAATAATATTTGCTTAAAACAAAGTAATATACTAAAATTATTTGGACTGTATAAACATACATGTAAGAGATTTGAATTAATTATAATTGCTTGAATTGAATACTTAACACTTAACACAACATAACATCATATTTCAATTCAAGCTAGCAAAACTTATTTGTTTTATATGGCAAAGAAAATCGTATTTATTTTGTACCTATATACATACATATGTAATTGTTCTTTAAATATTTGAAAGTTTTGGGGTTATAAAAATTTAGAAAAATATTGATATAGATTAAGAAAACTTGAAAACACCAGGATTGAATTTATTATTAAAAAGGTTACAAACAAGAATTACTATATCAGTATATACATACATTGATACATAATTTCAAACCGTTCGAAATTAAGTTTAAACGCTAAGCCTTGAACAAATGTTTACTTAAAAAACTGTAGATTCCCTCCATTCCTGACAATAACACTTGCACGCAGGAATGGTTGAGAGACGTAAGTCACTAGGCCCCAGTTCTCAATGGACTGTTGTGCCACCCAATTTATTTATTTTTAATTTCTAAAGTAAACGTGTATAACTAGTATATGGTTCGTTATGATTACAATTGATTTTAATATTTTAAAAAACAAAACAAGATTTTAACAGAACTGTTTTTTAAAATCTATAGTTTAAGTTTTTAACTTGCAGAAATTCGAAATGGTCGAAATCTTCTAGGCGTCCCAAATAATCTCTTAATCACACCAGCTCTGACAAAATCTAAACTTCCTCCCGTTGAATCATTTGCTATAAAAGGACCGGCTTACGATGAAAAAGATACAGTTGTCATTTTGTCTGAAGACATCTTTGCACCACCAGCTAATTGTACAAAACCCGCAATCAATGAATTTCCATCGGATGGTTTTACAAGAACGCAACGTAAAAATGGCTGTATCCTGATTCATATCCTCTTGGTTTGCTACTGCTTCTGGTTTCTTGCAGGAATTTGTGATGATTACTTCGTGCCAGCTATTGAGCAGATGTGTTTAAGTAGGTGTATTATTATGGTCTAAATCATTTATAATTATGTCATTTATGTGGATCAATGTTTAGGACTTAATATGCAAGAAGATATAGTGGGTGCAACTTTTATGGCTGCTGCTACTTCCAGTCCAGAACTTTTCATTAATTGCGTGGGAACTTTTATCACAAAAGGAGATATAGGTGTTGGGACTATAGTAGGGTCAGCGGTGTTTAATATTCTTGCGGTTCCAGCATGTTGTGGTATTTTTGCTGGACAGATGATCAATTTAGATTGGTGGCCAATAACAAGGGATTCTATAATGTATTGTGTGGCAGTATTGGGTTTGATTTGTACACTTTATGATGGCATCGTAATGTGGTATGAAGCCTTATTTTTAGTATTAGCATATTTCTTCTATATATCCGGTAAGTTATTGCAATAGTTGAGATATGTAATTTGTAAACATAAAAACCACAGCTATGTACTGGAATGATGTAATGGCGAGGAAAGCGAGAAAACTGATCTCAAAAGTAAAAAGAAAATCAAGAGTTCGTCCATTTCGACAAGTTAACGAAATAAGTCCACTTCTCCGAACTGTGGTAGAAGAGAAAATACAGCCTGTCACATCGCACCATGTTGGATATTGTAACATCGAGAACAGTGATAAAAATTCGGCAATGACTGATAGCGTGTGCAGTGCCGAAAGTGGTAAATATTCTATAAAGTTTTGACATTTAAATACAAAAGACATACATTTTAAAATTAATTTTAGATTTCGCTGATGACCCATGGAATAAGCGTGGTTCTTCTTCGTTCGTTTATCTTCTGAGGTGGCCTATGACTTTTTTGCTATGGTTAACAGTCCCTGATAGTAAACGCCATCCATCATGGCGTTTTGTTACATTTGCAATGGCTATAGTTTGGATAGCAATTATATCTTACTTCATTGCCTATCTAATCACAATTGTAGGTTAGTTGATATTCTATATAACGTATAAAAAGGACTAAAATCATTAAAACAAAACAATGATTAATTTTTAGGTATCATTATGTACAAATTTAGATGTAGCTGTTCTAGAAGCTCGTAGTAATAAGAGTATTTGTAATGTCCTTCCAAGCGTATTTTCAACGCATTTAATTTTAAATTGAATTCCGCTAAACCTGAACGTACGCGATGTGTGTTTTGACTAATACCAATGAATTTCAAAAGTTTGACTTCACTTTCTCGCTTACAAGTACTTCTAGATCCTAAATGTATTATGCTATTCTATACTTCTTGCCCCTTTTTATTTTTTTCTCTTCTCAGTATCTTGTTTTCATCATAATCATACGAGTATGTTGTATATAAATATTTCTCTCAAGCTCTTTTCTTTCTTTTTGGTAGCATATCTTATATATATACATGTGGACATACATATAAGTATATAACGCGTTTATTCAAATCTCAAAATAAACAAAATTTTAGATTTTAGATTCTTATCATTCACCTTAAGACATCAGTCATATTTAACAATATAATTCCCTAAAATCAAGTTTCATAATCTATTAACATTTCAACTGAAAGAGAAATATTCATTTACACACAACGATCAAGATTAAATCATATCAATTTGCTGAAATTCGTTCATTCAACTTAGACGCAGTGTTAATAAATTATAATCTGGCACATTCTATCCAGTTAACCAGTGATGCCTAATAAGTTATTTTTGTATGAAAAGATATTTTTTTACGTAAGCACGTATGAATAAAGTATGACGTACCTACCTCTAACATTTAAAAAATATTTATTATGTGCCGTTGCTGTCCATAAGCAATCAAATGTTTTTAAAGTTATTTCGGGCTATTATGTCTGAGCTTGAAGTGGGAGTGTGTACAAATAATTTAGCCACTCAAAATATTTGTATTACTTGATTATAAAAAGACCCCTAAGCACTTAATTATCTTAAGTTATTGATATCTTACACGCGTTGTGTTTTCTTTCTAGGGAAGATTTTATCGAGTTTATTACCTAGTTAAACAATAAGTAGGACTTATTAAAAGAAATGTATAAGGTATTATCTTTTGTATGTAATATCATTATGTCTATGGTGAAACTGATAACGACTTCAAAATTATCCTTCTTAAAGAAATTATTACTCGTCTGATTTGATCGCCCTAAACACAATTACAAATAAATTAATTAATTCAAGTTCGAAAAAAATGTATTTCTGTCCTTTCATTTAATTTACATGATAACACGAAATAAAAAGTTTCTGTTTTTCAAATCTATTTAATTTATAAACAGCAAAAAATGACTGATAACATTTTTATAAAATTAGAAATGCTCTTTTCAATAAATGGATTTCTATTTTCTTTGCAGGAGATACCCTCAATATTCCCGACTCCGTCATGGGTCTTACAATTCTAGCTGCCGGTATGAGCGTACCCGAGGCTGTTTCTAGTGTCATTGTAACAAATCAAGGACACGGTCAAATGGGCATCAGTAATTCTATTGGCTCGAACACATTCGATATTTTGCTATGTTTGGGAGTGCCTTGGTTTGTTAAAGCGTTTTTTGTTCCGACAGTACCTAATGAACATTTTGTTGTACTAAATTCATCTGGATTAACATATTCTGCTATTTCACTATTGACAACACTTTTTGGACTATACATCGCATTTGCTGCAAATAAATTTCGTTTAGATTGGAAAATTGGTATAGCATGCACAGTTATGTACGTTGGATTTTTAATTTTAGCATCAATGATTGAGCTTAATTTATTTTTTAATGTCAATTTACCAATATGTGAACATTAAGCAATAAACTTTAATTTATTTATGTATGCTTTTCATAGCTCTATATATATTGTTTTTTTTTTAAATTTAATTCAGCTTTATATTCGATTGTTTTTAAGACATAAGAGTTATATTTATATGTCAATTAATGTTTTACACTTTAAAGAAATGTTGTTGCAAAAAATGGTTCCAACTATAAAATTACATGCACCATTTTGAACTTGTAATTGGTACACTTGGGTATTCTTAATTTTCGTTGGCTTTATTTAAGTAGCTGCTGTTATATCTTATTTATGTTCATGCTTCTGGAAATATAAAAACTATAATGAATTTATTGTCGTTCAAAATGCAAGCCAACTAAATATCAGACCAATATGGTGTCATCCCGGAGGTTTGGAGGTAATAATGTAACATATGTTTTAAGAAAGCCAAAAATATGAGCTCAAAGAAATGTTCTGTTATTTCATTGTTCAGAAACAATTTACCAACAAAATTTACTATAGTTAACCCTTCAGATATAAAATTAAATTCCAGACTGGATCCCGCAAGCTATTGGAAAAATTTGAATAACATTGATTCATTCATTACAAATATATTAGTAACTAAATTACAAAAATAAGAAAAATATGAGTCTTATACCCATGGAGTGCAGTCAGCCGTTTTTGACAAATTTTGAAAAAAAAAATTTATGGAAGAATCAGAATTAGATGAAGCATACAAATATATTTTTCATTTAGGTTGGGATAGGTAAATGGCCTGGCTATTGATTTAGTTACCCCCTGTTATACCCTAAAAGTTTTATAACTTGCCTGAGAAGTTACAGTATATCATATGATAATTTATGTTAACATTTTCCAGCCATTTAGATGCTTTGATAAAGCGTAAGAGAGTGTTCCCTGCATGATTACTAAAGAATTATTTTCCTAAAAAATTGTATCTTGTGTGGCACAATGCTGGGCAGTGACATAGGAAGTGAGTAGTGTCCTCTTACGTATCATCGTCGACAAGACGCATTTTCATCTAGTTGTAGGTTATTATGGCCACTAGTAATTGTAGAGATTCTTTTTCGAAATATATATAGTCCGGTCAATTTAGACATTTGACCCACGACAAATTCAGGGGAAGCTGAAAATTCTTAAAATTGTTTAAATTATAATTATAAACATTGTCTTAAAAGTCCCAACCGATCCCATGTAAGGAAAAAATTTTAGCGGGGTAATAAGGCCAAAAAATGAGTTTTTCGCGATTTTCTTGAAAACGGTAAGTTTTATCGCAAAATTACCCCAGACATAATTTGTAGATCAGGGAATTTCCTATAAAAAAGGTATCAATAATTTTTTCCCTAAAAGCCACCGCTTCTGAGATATAACGATGCAAAAAATTGCAAGCGTCATAAACGCACACGTTTCCACGCCACCTCTGAGGTAGTGTACTTAGCGCGTTTTTTTTAACGTGGTTTCCCCAATAGGCCTATTCCACGGGTCTGTTGTGATTAGATTTAGAAATTAATAGTTTATTCGTCGGATTCGGAATCGTCAATCACTTCTTCTTCTTCCTCTTCTTCTTCTTCTTCTTCTTCTTCTTCTTCTTCTTCTTCTTCTTCTTCTTCTTCTTCTTCTTCTTCTTCTTCTTCATCCTGACTATAGGTGAATTGTGTTAAAAGTGAAGCATCACATGTTTCTTCGTCAGTATTAAATGAATCCTCTGTTGTTGGTGATTCTACATTAGAACAAGACTGGCCTTGACAATTCGTACAAGCCAGAGAACAAAACAGCCCAACTTTTTTGCAACCACATTTAGCATTGCATCCTTTTTTACAGTTACAAAAGATAGTGTTGAGCAATTTTTCCGGCGCAGGTTGAAGCAAAGTCTGAATTGGTTCTAATATATTATCGACCAACTTCCAACCCCAATCTGTTGGGTTTAGTTGATAACCAAGCCACACTTGAACTTGGTAGTATACCCGAAGAAGATGTTGATGAGCAGAGACTGAGGTTGGAGGAAGACAAGCTAATTGTACTTGTTTCTTATTTCGAGTATTTTTGACAAAAGATGCATATCGAAACTTGTCTAAGCAGGTAGTTTTTTTAGGAGCTCCGTACATAGGAAGAAGAAAGTGAATTCCGTTGGTAATAACTTCTTCTGGAGTTGAATTACATTTTTTAAAAACTTCAGCAGTTTCAAGTAAGTCTTGCTTTTCAAACATTTTGAATACAGTTGTTTTACCCCTCCTGTAAAATGCAGATGTCGTATCACAGCCAGTTATGGCGTGTAAAAATAGTATGTGATTTCGACACTTTGCAAAAGTCGACAAACTTTTTGATGAATAAAACTCTCTGGTTTTAAGAAGAAAATAGTTTTTTCAGCTGGACTTCGAGCAGTGAGTAACACGAGTAAATCTACATCTTCACCCACAACAATCGTTATATTTGTCATGTTAACTTGTTCTATTGCTGTTTCGATAATCAGTACATCGGCGTCGTTATGAGCTTGTTTAACCAGTATATTCTCAGCAGTAAACTTTTCTTTTAACATTGAAATAAATCGAGACTTGTTGTGAGTATTTGCCAAAAATTTCTGTTGACTAGTAGGAACTGTAATAAATTTATCAAATAAAATGTCGGAAGATGAAGATGTTGCCAAAGTTCGACGACGCTGTTCTGCTGCTTTAATATTTGTCGTGCAATCATTATAGCCATCAAATACGACAGTAGCTCTGGGACCAAAATGTCGACGTACATACTGAACGTACTTATCAAAAATAACACTGAATGTTTCTTCAGTATCCCAAACAACACGGTGCAGTAAATATCCACCATCAATAATGTACGTCGCATTATCGTTTATTATCAAGGTTACACTATTGTATGTATTAAGGGATCGAGTTTCATTATACCTGATATTCTCAGAATAATACTCATGAGTATTTTATATTTTAAATGTAACTTAAAATCACCGACAGAAACATATTCTTACTTACATTACAGCTACAGAAAGTATATGGGTGAGGTACTTAGGCATATTATGACGCTCGCAATTTTTTGCATCGTTATATCTCAGAAGCGGTGGCTTTTAGGGAAAAAATGTTTGATACCTTTTTTATAGGAAATTCCTGATCTACAAATTATGTCTGGGGTAATTTTGCGATAAAACTTACCGTTTTCAAGAAAATCGCGAAAAACTCATTTTTTGGACCTTATTACCCCGCTAAAATTTTTTCCTTACATGGGATCGGTTGGGACTTTTAAGACAATGTTTATAATTATAATTTAAACAATTTTAAGAATTTTCAGCTTCCCCTGAATTTGTCGTGGGTTTACTGATTTTTTGGTCTAATTTGACCAGACTAATAATCGAACGGGATCTTGTTTTGTTGAATTTGTGCCACAACCACCTTTTGTGCATTTAACTGTTGTAGGGTTAATCGTCCAGCCACATCTCTTTGGTTCAAAGTCTTTCGCTTATAATCGTTAGCAATTTCCTTGTTCCCACTAGAGGTACATCTTCGCCAAAAGGAATTACATACTTTGACTCCATTAAATTCAAGGTTGGTAAGGATTTCAATCATGACAATAATCAATTTTACCCTAAGAAATAAAAAAAAAATGAGACTCCAAAAAAAAATCAAAAGCAACCATCAGAATTTATGATCCGTTTTATTTGTTCACGTGTAGACCCGTGGCATGATGGTAAGTTCGTTGGACTTAGCGAGAGAACTTCGTTCGAGTGGCTTAGCCCCACCAAACAACAGAAACCTGACAAATACAGAAATTAACCAACATTTACAACAGATGGACGAAACAATAAAACGAACGATGGAACGGACAATTCCAAAGTACAGAGAACGGGACCAAATGGACGCTTACAGAAACGCGACAATTGACGCACTACGTAGGCACAAGAGTGGCTTGCTGACAAGACTCAAAAACTTGTACAGACGACTGACAGACCCACGCGACTTCGATGTTAGGACACTGAAGTCGTCAATAAAAAATGTCAATCTGTTGATTAAGGAGAACTACAGGTTACCAATTAACAAGTACTGGGACCGCAAGATCCTGTCAGTTAATTCGAGTGATCCTAGTATGTTCCCTAAAATCAACAAGATATTCAGGAAAAAGAACGACAAAGAGCTGACCTTCCGAGTCTGAAACTCCGAAGAACCGAAGAGAACAGATACGTACTCATGACAGCGCAAATAGATCCAGAGGAAGCCATCTTTGACGATGACTATTACATAATTGAAAAACCGAAGGAAAAAGTGGAGGCGGTGGGAGCTGATTTCCAGCAAGTGTACAAGGTGAATGTTAGCATTCGCCCCAACCACGACCTGGAAAACAGAGCCCTACTTAATCACTTTTACCTTCGAAATGATATGATACAATGGCGATCTGAGAACCGCGGTTTCATGCGGTTCAATGACGATTCCTTGGCAAATGCCATAATCGCCGAGCAAACGGGACCAAGTCCCTTGTTAGTGACGAAGGTTGAGCTTCAGCTCATCTTTAATTCAATAAAAAACAAAAAGTCAGCAGGCGTTGATGGTATATCCAACGTTGTACTAAGACATTTACCGATGAAAGCAATTGACATTTACACCACACTCTTCAATAATGCACTGAATAGTTCATATTATCCAGTGCACTGGAAGACCGCTGTGGTTCATCCTCTCCCGAAAAAGGGAAAGAACCGAACTGATAGGGTGAAGCAGGAGAACCAGTTTCATTGGCTTCAATCAGCATTTGATATTGGGTAGTCGGGATGGGGTTTTAAGCCTTGGTCGGCTTACATACTTGTTTTATAGTTTTAGGGTTTAGTTTTAAGTAGAATAGGCATGGTGGCACAAAAAAAAATTAAAAAATAAAAACAAAAAAATTAAAAAAAAAGAAAACATGGAATATAAAAAAGAAAAAAAAATTTTAAAAAACATACAAAAAAAGACAATTAAATATAAAAACAAAAAACGTTAGATTTGCTGCTGTGGTTGTTCTAGTTTTAAGTAGTTTATAGGTAGAATAGGTAGTTTAAGTTAGTTTTAAGTTTTATATTAGGGACCTTATTTAAAGTAGTTTTTAAGTAAAAATAAAAAGGATATTGATATTAGTTTTTTAAATTTTCTAATTAATACAAAAATAAATAAAAATGAATTGAAGTTAAAATAGATCTTAGGGCCGAAAGGCATTAGTAGTTAGTGTTATAGTTTAACTTGGAGTGTCCGTATGGGACCATTAAGTTAGTTGTAAGTTATGGATAATTAGTTATGGATAACTAGTTTTATGAATTTTAATCTAGCTTTAAGATAGGTTTAAGAATGAATTAATAAAAATGGATTTAAAAAAAAAGTTCGTTGGACTGTCATGCCAAAGGTCATGGGTTCGATCCCTGCCTATGCCATCTAAGGTTTTTTTTATGGGTTCTGCCTCTTGCGAAAAATTGACAAATTCTCCAAGAGTAATTCTTGCCATGAAAAGTGCTATCTCAAATTTGCCGTTCCCATCCCTGACAACGGTACTCGCACACAGGATTGGGTGAGAGTTGTAAGTCACTAGGCCCTATTTTTCAACGGACTGTTGCGCCACCCAATTAATTTATTTTTTATTTTTATTTGATAACGTGCTTCTGCATGCATCACTTTACTATAAGCACTTATGTTGAAACTGAATTATAAAACCTCTCCCTGTTTTTGTTTTATCGGCAAGGTTTTGTTCAATCATCAAAACTTTGGCATAATTCACTTATGTATGTGTTTGAGTGTGAACTACGCAGCTCTCTCAATTTGAAAACATGAAACACATAAACCGTTTTCATCAAAAAAAAAGACTGTGAAAGGAATTTAAAGAGGTGTAAAAACCCTAGGTAAATATTAAAGTAATATGATCTGTTTTCTGATGAAAACAATTGTGTAGAATATTTGGACGTATGTTCAAAGTAACCGAATTTAAACAATGCCTCCATTTAACCACAAAAATCACCGGATACTGCAAATAAAAGTAAGTACTTTTCTTGAACCGGCTGCAAACCGATAAAATGATTAACCACTTGTCATCGCCGCTCCGCCGAGAAAACTTATTCGGAATAAAACAAAACTTCAAGTATGCGAAAACAAATAATATGTACATACATTTAAATGTAAATTGTAGATACTTATACTTGGAAATCATAACCAACAACAAAAAAAATACTATAAACAAACTTGCTGATACCTAGACTTCACACTCAAAAATCATAAATAACAACAACCTCATAAAGCCTTAGTACTTCTTTCAAAAACCACCATACGTAGGATTTCTTATCAAATTTATTAACTCAATTTAATAGCGAAATAGCAAAAATTATAAGATATAAACAATCACTTAAAACTGTGATAACAATAAGAATGCTTTCGGCTGCTAACCCAATCAGTAAAAAGAAAATTTCCTATCCGTTCGGACGACAGGCAAGTTTTTCGATCTGCCCCTTTGGTACAAAAATATCCGGAAAAAGTTGTGCTGTAATTTCTTTTTTTTTTTAAATAATTTTATGTTTGTAATAAGAAACAAAATTTGAGTTTGTTCTCTTACCGAGTGGTTGTGCCTTGAAAAATATTTTTTTCAGTTTTGGTGTTTTTTACTAAAAAATGTTTAGTAAAAGTAGTTTGTGTTTCTTTTTATTATTATTTTCGACAACACCATCAATATTAGGCGGCAGTGCTTTTAATAGAAATGGTAAATATTTAAATGTTAGATAATTTTCATTGACCATGGGATTGATTTTTTTTATCAAAACGTTCACCCTGATGGGCAATAAAGTATTCAGTAATATTACAAGTGCATTTTCATTGATACATATGCGACAAGAATGACTCATTTATGTTGGAGTTAAATTTGAATATAGTAAAATGATTTAAAAAATTAAATTTAATTTTAAAAGTGATGTAAGATGCTATGTTAATAGAACAAAGTCTTTTTATTACAAACTTTAGTTTTAAATTCTTTCTTTCTTAATTTGTAATGTAAATGAAAGGATATCAATTTACCCATTTTACAATTTAATATTAGATTGGTACATTTGATTTGGTGTCAATATCGTTCCTTAATCTCATGTATAGTTTCTTGAAAAATAACTTAAGTCTTTATTTTGTAACTTCAAGCTTAAATGTTTAAACTTTTCTGTAAACGGTTTTGACAAAAATTGCACTCACTCTAATAAGCTATACGTTATTTTTCGTTTTATAATGAAAATGTACAGTCTTAGCGACATCTTCATAGTCCATAAAAAACATTCCTTTCATTTAAACGTAGCCTTTACAATATTTGTTGGGTCAATCAAATATCAAATGCATGTAATGGTAATAACAGTTATCCATAAAGGAAACTTATACAAAAGTATGTACTTGACAATTTGATAAACATTTAGGTCCCAGCTAAAGCTATCATTTGCTCTTATCCTTGAAAGCAATCATTGGAATTTCCTGATTGGAATCAAGAATTTAGGGTGAGAGTTGAAAGTAAAACTGACAGGTTAGAATACAAAGCAAATGGAATGCTTCAATGGAACAAATTTGTTCCGAAATATGAAATCAAAAAAGAACTTTTTATTGAAAATGATTTCATCATTGAAAAATGTTAAATCAATTTAAAAAAAGTTCTGGCTCAAAAAATGTTTTTTTTAGAAGAAAAAATCTACAAAAAATCTGCCACGTTTTGACACCAAACATAAACAATTTAACTTCCTTAATCGTTTTAAATCGCGAAAAATTCAATGATAAAAACCCAATGATAGCTACACATAACTGTCCCCTTAAAATCTTACTTACCTTGGACTGCCTATTTTCATCGTTTCTTCTAATTAAAATTAAAATATGTGAGCAAAACTCTTGCATCGCCAACTGTCCATCATAGTGCAAACCGATGCAAAAGAAGTTAAATGCGAAAAAAAGGAATTGTAGTTAGTTGTTGACATTGCCGATGTAATATGTCAGGAATGGAGGGGATCTACATTTTGTTTGTTGAATCCGAACGGATAATTTGAGAAATCACTTTTGATGACAAGATTTACTCTTGGAAATTTGTCAATTTCTGGCAAGGTTCTATGGGCAGTGATTGAACCCAAGAAATCTGGTATGACAATCCTACGCATTAGGCATTATGGCACAAAGAGTTATGAATTTGTATAGCCACAACTATGCAAAACGTTAGGTTAGGTTAACCTATGCAAAACGTTACATAATAGTGATTTATTCATAACTCCTAAACTATATTGTCATGCTACATACATATGTTATACTGTTTCTTTGAAAATTACTATAAAAACAATCATTGTATTTTCTGGGCTCCCGTGTTATTCCTATTTTCCCTCAATTTCGGGCACTTCAACGAATTATATGTTAGTACATATCTCCAAAAATATCAATCAACCTAAGAAGTGATTTGGTGCTTGGGACCTTTTTAGTAGAAAATTAAATTTCCTCTAAAACCATCCCAAAGAAACAGCACCCTATTACCCATATACATATTAAGCTTCATCGTTGGTATTTTTTAGTACAATAGCGTATACTAAAAAATGTATAAAAAACATTTTACATTAGTAAAATAAATCAATTGCTTATTTAAATCTGTGAAAACACAAGATAAATTGATTTACATATATGCATATTTGGATGGATGGATATATTTATTTAAGCAGAAAATATAATACATTGATATCTTAACCTATATTATATAATATATATAATTTACAGAGTTACGGTATATAACTACCTTGCTACTGACAATAAGAATAAACAGTATTTTAAGCAAATGAAAATGTAGACCAAAAAATATAGTGAAGGAAAAGCTTCTAAAAACCTTCATTAAAAGAGTTGAAACTAATGGGAGGCGGTGAAGCTTTAGATAGAACCAAGCTTTACAATATACTCAGGAAATAAATAATGAATAAGTAAATAGATACATACATAAATAAATGTAAAATAAATAGATGATTAAATAAATAAATAAATACAAAATAAATAAACAAATAAATAAATAAATAAATAAATAAATAAATAAATAAATAAATAAATAAATAAATAAATAAATAAATAAATAACTAAATATAAGTCATAAATAAATAAATAATAAGTTTTTAAACATTGAACATTAACTAAACGATTAGTGAAATAAATAAATAACTTTAAAAACAAATTAAAACAAATTAATTAAATAAATAAGTAATAAATAAATAAACAAGAATAAATAATAATTTTACAAATTAGCAAATACTGGAAGAGTTTGGATACTACACATTTTTTTAAATAAATATATAAATAAATAAATAAACAAATAATTATCAAATTACATATAAATATTAATATGTAATATATATATATGTATACGTACATTATTTTTTTTTTATATATATATTTATTAACTAGCCAGGTTTGCTATCAATTCATTGTCGAAAGAATTGCATGCTATGTTATATCTCTCATAAAGCCTTGAAAGTCTTAACGATATAAGTTCAATATTACAAATTTGGTGCAGTTCTTCTGTCGAAAAATGTCTCGGAAGATTCAACATCAATTTCAAGACTTTATTTTGAATGATTTGTAACCTACGAACGTGACTTATAGCACATCTGCATATTTGATTTAAAATCATATTTTCATATCTAAACTTATCTTAAGATTTATTGCTTCTTGTACATCAATACAATTTTAGTCTATTAGTTAAATTATTGTTGTTTTACTTTTGTTTAACTTATCAGATATGTTTCAAGTAAAAACATTTAAAATTTTTGCCGACAATTAAGTTCCTCTAACAATAAACAAAATCAACAAATTAGAAGAGAAAGAGCTGTAATCGTGATCCATTCGTCATTGAAATATTGTTATTGTAAAATATTCAGTTGTACATGTGGCAGGAGACGGTTAAAAATTATATACTAAACACATTATTTCAAGATAGATGATTTTTCGACGGGAACAGGTGGTTGAAAAGGTTTGATTTTATGTTTTTATTAATTTGTTCCTACAATGTAAAACAAAACCATATAACAGCGTTAAAGATTAAATGTATGAATTAAACTTGTAGTTAAATCAAATTTCAATGTAAGATTAAACATAACAAAATTATTCAGAAATAAAAAAAATAATCTTTGAGTCAACTTGATAATTTTGTTCTTCTGTCGGCATTCAACGCCGACTAAATTCATAAAGAATTAATCTTAATTTTATTGTCAAATAAATATGTAATTACATTTAATTATGGCTTTAAATTTTATCAATATTTAGTACAATTTGTATACAAATATTGATATAATAAAAAATTGCATATCTACATACATATGTACATATATGTATGTTTCTCATTTGTGTATAAATAATGAAATACATAATATATGTAGGTATATTCAAAATTATTTAGATACATACAATATAAAATGTACATACTTATGAACTAAAAAAAAACACCATACAATAAAAAATATTGATGTCCTTATTATAATTTTAATTATAACTACTAACTCTTTCGCATAAATCAGACCAAGCTTGGTCGATGACATACATACATACATACATATTGCATTTCGTGCTAATGAGAACTTGGGTTCATGTAATGTCTGTTTGTATGAGTATGTCTAGAGTTTATTTATTATTCGTAATAAGAATGTATAATAAATTATGTAGAAGTTCACTTACTTCACTTGTATGCAACAACTGTAATAAAGAGAATAAAAAAAATAAGATAATTGTTTGTTTTATCTCATTTCTTAACAACTTTTAAATTGCGTTACAGAATTTGCGAAAATAATGTGCAATAGAATAATCTTATCACAATGATCTTTCTTTAAGAAAAACTGGAGTATACGGGGAAGAAGACAATTAAAATGCATAAATATGTATGTACGCACACATATGACTGGGTTTGATACAACCTGAATATGGTAGGGCACTCAAGCCAGGTAAATAAAGCTTTTGGTGTCTCACCCGTATTTTCAAGAGAGCTATAAAGGGTGGTTTTACTTCAACATGTGGTTTTCAAGGATGAATAAGGCGTCAATTTTGTCAGGTTTATCTGCGTAGACAAGCAACTTATTCACAAAATATAACAAAAAAACAGGGTGCCATGAAGTAAAGCCAAGTGAAATAAGCCAAATTTTAAGAAAATCCTTTATATCTTTTTGCAAATATCTTTTCGAAAATTTGAGATATTGGCCAAGCCAATAATGTTATTTTATAAAAAATATTGCTTATTTTGAGAAAAATCTTACAAAAAATAAAAACAATACTAAAAATAAAAAGAGGCTGGTATGCGACCCACACTGATAACTTCCCATCCCGTCTGTCGATTTGTCTTCCTTAACAGTTTGTCTATATGTACTCGTATCAATTTTTACCAAATTTGCGTACTATTTTTTGTAGATTTTATTTCTTATGAAAAAACGGACAGTTGGATTTTTACAATAAAAATTACTGAATATCGAAAACAATATTTTCTGTGAAATAAAATAAGTTTCAAGCCAATATTTTTAAGTTTTGAAAAGTTATTTGAGTCGAAAGTAAATTTTTACGAAGTTTTAGTATTGTATTTTTTTAGAGTTTTATTTTTTGTAAAAAAACTGTCTATTCGATTTTTTTAAAAATTTTACCAAATGTTAAAAGCAATATTTCTTATGAGATAAAATTACTTTGAAGCCAATATTTAAAATTTTTAAAGAGATATTTGAGTCGAAAATCAATTTTTACCAACTGTATAAAAGTTTTTTTTTTTTATTTTTAGGTTTTTATTTTTTGTAGAAAAAACTGTCCATTCGATTTTTTTCAAACTTTAACTGAATGTTGACAACAAAATTTTTTAAAAGATAAAAATAAATTAAAGCCAATATCTCAAAGTTTTGAAAAGATATTTGAGTCGAAAATCAATTTTTACCAAGTTTTATAAATTTTTTCTTAGGTTTTTATTTTTTGTAAAAAAAACTGTCAATTCGATTTTTTTCGAACTTTAAGTGAATGTTAACAACAAGATTTTTTGATAGATAAAAGTAAATTAAAGCCAATATCTCAAAGTTTTGAAAAGATATTTGAGTCGAAAATCAATTTTTACCAACTTTTATAAATTTTTTTTTATGTTTTTATTTTTTGCAAAAAAACTGTTAATTCGATTTTTCTCAATATTTTTCAAAATGTTGAAAACAATATTTCTTATAAGATAAAATAAGCTTGAAGCCTAAATTTCAAGTTTTTGAAAAGATATTTGAATCGATATTCAATTTTTACAAACTTTGAGTAATGTTTTTTTTTTTTAGATTTTTATTTTTTATAAAAAAAACTGTCAATTAGATTTTTCTCAAAATTTTATCAGATGTCATGTCAAATTTTATTGATTTAAAAAAAAACTGTTATATTGATTTTTTTCAAAAAATATACCTGTTTGGAATCACGTTACAATATATTATATAATATTTGATTCAAACCAAAATTTTCACCTTTTTTTCAAACTGCTTAGGTAAAAAAACCACCCACGCAATTTTCTTGAGAGCCCTTTCTGCATCTTTCTGCCTTATTATCTGTATAACAAAATTTATTTGAAGTCGATATCTCGTCTGGTTCTTGAGCTATGGACGACGAAAAAAACGTCGCGAACGTACGGACGTACGGACGTACAAACGTACATACACACGCACGCACAGACATCTTTCTAAAAATCTTTTATTTCGACTCTAGGGACCTTGAAACGTCGAGAAATGTCAAAATTTTCAATTTGACAAATCGGACCCATTACAATAACTTCCTATGGGAAGTTAAAAAAAAGAAGCTGGGATGCGACCCACACTGATAACTTCTCCTAAATGCTTACCAAGTTTTAGTATTGTTTTTTTTAGAGTTTTATTTTTTGTAAAAAAACCGTCGATTCGATTTTCTTCAAAATTCTATCGAATGTTGAAAACAATATTTTCTATAAGATAAAATTAGTTTATAGCCAATATTTTATAGATTTGAAAAGATATTTGAGTCGAAAATCAATTTTTACCAACTTTTGTTAAATTTTTTTTAGGTATTTAATTTTTTGTACAAAAACTATCAATTCGATTTTTTTCAAAATTTTACTAAATGTTAACAACAATATTTTTTGAAAGATAAAAGTAGTTTAAAGCCAATATCTACAATTTTTGAAAAGATATTTGAGTCGAAAATCAATTTTTACCAACTTTTATAAATTTTTTTAAGGTTTTTATTTTTTGTAAAAAAACTTTCAATTCGATTTTTCTCAACATCTTTCAGAATGCTTAAAACAATATTTCTTATAAGATAAAATAAGTTTAAAGTCTAACCTTCAAGTTTTTGAAAAGATATTTGAATCCATATTCAATTTTTACCAACTTTTGTTAATTTTTGTTCGGTTTTTAATTTTTTATAAAAAAAACTGTCAATTCGATTTTGTTCAAAATTTTACTGAATGTTGACAACAATATTTTTTGAAAGATAAAAGTAAATTAAAGCCAATATCTCAAAGTTTTGAACAGATATTTGAGTCGAAAATCAATTTTTACCAACTTTTATTAATTTTTTTTAGGTTTTTATTTTTTGTAAAAAAACTGTCAATTCGATTTTTCTCAAAATGTTATTAAATGTTGAAAACAATATTATATCGATAATAATATCGATATTAAATTTTTACGAACTTTGAGTAATGTTTTTTTAGATTTTTATTTTTTTATAAAAAAACTGTCATTTTTAAAACATTATTCTTCGTTGCTAAAAATTGTTTTGGAGATGAAATCATATGTTAGTCGTTAAATTTAGGAGGTGACAAATTTTTTTTTCAGTTTTTTTGATTTAGAAAAAAACCGTTAGATAGATTTTTTTCAAAAAATATACTTCTTTGAGATCACGTTAAAGTCTATTATATAAAATTTAATTCAAATCTCTAGCGTTTTTGGTTCGTAAGATATTAAGGGTTAACCAAAATTGTCACCTTTTTTTTAAACTGCTATGGTAAAAAAACCACCCACGCAATTTTCTTGAGAGCCCTTTCTGCATCTTTCTGTCTTATTATCTGTATAACAAAATTTATTTGAAGTCGATATCTCTTCTGGTTCTTGAGCTATGGACGACGAAAAAAACGTCGCGAACGTACGGACGTACAGACGTACGGACGTACGAACGTACGTACACACGCACGCACAGACATCTTTCTAAAAATCTTTTATTTCGACTCTAGGGACCTTGAATCGTCGAGAAATGTCAAAATTTTCAATTTGACAAATCGGACCCATTACAATAACTTCCTATGGGAAGTTAATAAATTAAAATTTACTTTCGACTCAAATATCTTTTTATTGGCTGCAAACTAATTTTATCTCACAGAAAATATTGTTTTCAATATTCAGTAATTCTTTTATAAAAATCCAAAATTCAGTTTTTTTTATAAAAATCTACAACAAATAGTACGCAAAAATGGTAAAAATTGAAGTTGGGTTTTCGATATCTCGTGATTAATAGAAGATATTGACTTCAATAAATATTTAATAAATAAAACCTTTCAAGAATTGCTACTAAAATTGGCTAAGAACTTGTTTTCCACTAAAAATCTCGTGAACAATATATTTTGAAATCAAACTATTTCATCATATGGAAAATATTGTTAGTAATTTTTAATTTTTTTTAGAAATATTCAACTGGCAAATTTTTTAACAAGACATGAAAACCTACAAACCTTTAAAACAAGGGATAAGAAATTATCAGTGTGAGTCGCATCCCACACTCTGTTTAAATTGATATATTAGGAATGTCGATGAAAAGATGTGAATTTTAAAAAAAGTGTTGCTTTTTTCATGCATACAAAGAATTAACTAATGAGTTTTGTGGGTAATGTAAAATGTTTTAGATGGGAAATGTCACGCATACTTGAATTACTTTATGAATCAGATGTTCGGTTTAGCTTGTAGGCAAACCAAATTGGCTACCGAGGATTTATCTCCGGATTTATATGGCGGACTAATAAGATGTGCAAATGCACAGGGACAGAAATTCTGTGGTGTATAACTAGCAGCAAGAAAACTTCAATTGCATTTACAAAACTTCCAAACAAAAATTTTAATCCCAAATGTACTAAGCTTAAAAAAACTTTCAGTATTGCATTCAAGGAGAATTTAACTCAAAAAACTGTTTCATACTGAATCCTGTCAACAGTTTGTGCAGGTGTTGGTAAATATATAACAGCATTCCAACAACTGTGAAATATGATTCACACCAGGAACATCATAGCTAAGAGAATTTTAGGTATTGTAAGCCAGTTAAAGAAAACTTTTCATAATTTTGTACATTGCCCGTATTTGCATTTGTTTAAATTAGAAAAATACTTACGCATAAAGACCAAGCTAAAACAAAGAAAATTAAATCAACCTAGTCTACTCTCATTATTTATTTGGATCTCCAATCCGATTTAATAACAGTTAGAGTTTGCAATATTCTAAATAGATAATTAAAAAATATCGTGTTTAACTCAGGACTTATAAATTTAAAATTGTAAAAGGGAAAAATAGGTACGTTTCCTTAGTACGTTTTACACGTATTTTCTTATCCATTATCTTGATTAAGTCAATGGCCGCGGTACCGTTAATTTTGAGGTTCTTGCTATTTTGCTAAAATTCAGCATGTACAGCAAATGTAAATTTGCAGTTGATTAGAATTTGGAATTTTTAATGACTAAGCAAAAACAATTTTAAAACTAAATATAAAACACTTTTTTTTTAAGTAACTCGAGTTTATTAAGCACATCAAGCAAGGGCAGATCCAGACTTTTAATCAGGGGTGTCACACACTTAACATAAAAAGGAGTTTTTGAGTACCGCTTAAAAATGTTCTTTAATGTTTTGTAAAGGCTGACAAAATTATAAAAAATATCGATTATACATATATACATCTTACCTTTATGTTAACTATCCAAGGGCTAAAGTCAAAATTTAAGTTACTGTTGTCCATCGAGGGATGGACTAACTAATTCTGACGACTCTCTACATATGAAAGTATTCGAAGATTTCAACAGTTTTCTAAATATGCCCTATTTAAAAGCCCAGTGAGGTTTTGGGTGCATTTCATGCAGAAGTTTTTCTCGTTTTTGGACATTTATATTACTACAATTCGTTTTTAAATCTCAGTTTTGGGGTAGGTACCCAAAGCAAATTCACTTCATAAAGTAGATTTATTAAACTTAAATTTAAAAGAAAAAACACTCTAAGAAAGCCTTACACAATATATGTATGTATGTATGTGCGTCAAAAAAATTGCACGACTGATTCGTATGAACTTCCTTATTGCTTGCAAAGAGTGTTAAAAAAATTTAAATGTAGATAGAAATGGCGATCTCAAGGCAACCTAGCCTGAGATCCAATTAGCGCTGTAGTGCGTAAAAGTTTGTTTTCCAAAATTTAAATACCATTTGATTTTTCAAAAAAACCTTGATTTTGGATTTTTTTTATTTTAAAAACGTTAGAATGTTTTTTAAATGAATTTTGTATTTTTTTTTAGTTTAAAAAATATTTTTAGTGTGCAGTTAGAGCTTTTTCATACACGCCTTACATTTCATTTTTGTCAAAAAATTATGACCCATTTTCAAGATATCGAATTGTAAATAACGGTTCTATGATGATTACCCTTCTAGTGCAAACAAAAATATTTTGTTTACATTAAAAGAAGAAGAAAAAAAAATTAGCGAAAATTACAAACAAAGCTACATATATGTTTGTTTTTGAGAAAAACTGATTTTTTGACAAAAAAAAAATTGTATGGCAACTAGTTCTTTTTAGTTTTGAGAAAATGAAAAAAAAAATACTCAAAACGTTAATTTCCAAATTTTTCCTTTTCAAATTCTCTGTCATCGTAAAATCATGTTTGATTAAAATCTCCAGTTAAAGGCAACTTAATATTATTATTAAATTGGTGATCTCTTATCTAAGGTTTCTTCTGAATATTTGCTTTTTCTCTCAGAAAAGATCTTATGAAAATAATTTATAGCATTGCTAAGGCCTTTTCCAAATTGTAAATTGTGTAAAAACAAAGGTGTTAGTTGTTTTCGACAGCAAACTGCTTTTTAGTGATTATCGTTAGATTATTAACACATTCTTAGATGGAATATTTACTCATACAACTTAACTGTATAAGCTTTATGGCTCCCTCCTGCATCGTTCACTGTTCAAAAGTGTACAAATTAGTACTTTAAGCGACTAAGTTTAAAAAAATATCATATCTAATAACGCCATAGAATATGTTTTGAATTCATTTAAATGTCTGGGAAATTTAAGAAAGTGTTTCAGGGGTCATGATCCTACGAAGGAAATGAAATATTTTTTTCATAATTTTGAATTTTGTAAAAAAGATAATTAGATATTAAGAAATTAATGAAATTGGAAAAAATAAGCAATTTAAAAAACAAAAAAAACATATGCATATAAACGTTCCCTCAATCCCACCGCATTCATATTAAATGCAAACAGTTTTCCCACACTTTTAGAAATTTTGCATTTATTATTAACAATTTATGTTCAGTAAAAATTGAAAGAAGTGGTGTTAGTATTTTAAGATTCATTCTTAATTTAGAAACATAAAAACAGAAATCTTAAAAATGAAAATAAAAAGCTTAAAAAAAGGAAAAAGTTACGACGGTCTGCAGTATTCATTAATATGGAACACAAAATCAAAACGATTCTTGCATCTGTTTTTGGAATTGTCATGACTACATTACACATATATATGTATATGAAGCATTTTAAAACAATTCCAATTAAAATAAAATTGATCTAGGATAATTTTTGATATCACCAAGTCTTTATAATACTGATGTTCAAGCCTTTATATAACAATCACATACATAGTTTTAATGAGTTTTCCGCCTATTAAAACATTTCATACAAAACTATTTCCGCCAATTAGTCACACAAGGCATAACGTTTCAGAGAAAAGCAAATATTTTTCCAAAACAAATTAAAAACCTGTTTGAGTTAAAATCTTAACAGACCTGATGATAACTTGTATGAAAACATTTATTTCTTACAGGTGAGTTTTATATTAAAAGTTTTAAAATTCAAATGGAGGATTAACATAATATTTTTTCCTGTTTAAGATTATGTTAGCTAATAATTTATGTCCTAAAAAGGAAATACAAAAGACAAAAGATGTCTCATTCAAAAATATGTTGTTTTTGATATGCATATAAATATAATATTTATTTGTTAAAGACGAACAAAAGTTTGTTAAATATAACCCACATTCTAGAATCATTTCAAGTTTGGAAATAACTATGAGCCGAGGTGGTTACAATTTTAAAGTGTTGACATACATATATAAGGATGGCGATAAGATGCATTTCATGTTTTTAATACGACTATTCAAATACATACTATGATTTCATATTTAAAAAAAATATTTTTTAAACTTAGTTGATGAAATAACAATAGTAATAACAATTTACATTTTTCACCAATTTTCGTGGTGATTTTTTTAAACTTGCGATTTATGTATGTAACAGATCTTTAATCAAATTCCAAACAAAGGAGTACCTTCATATGAACATGTAAATTTCAATACAAATAGTTGATATAAATTTAAGACTCAGTTTAAAAGCCTTTAAATTATCAAATTTACGTTGTGGCCTTTTTCGTTATTCCAAAACTGCCACGTGTCATTTAAATGTAAAAACTTTTTCTGAAACTAATTGTTATTATAGAAAATAAATCAGTTATGTCATATAACATAATTTATTGTAGGTAATAGTTTATATTTGCGTTTAAATGTGTTTAAGCTAAAATCTAGTCAATTGCAATACATTAAAACATTTGGTCTGCACACATATTTATGACTTTATCTATTACACAATTTTAAACTACAAGTAATGCTTTCATAGTATTCTTAATATAATAAAACCAAGTTATTCATACTTAAGAAATATTAAATTAATTTTATATAATTGTATAAGTGCAAACACTTTAATTTTATAATAATTATCTTTTGTGAGCAGTAAATGCAATGTAATGTTTTCTATAAAAATGATCAAGTTAAATCGAAGATAAAACTTTTACATATAAATAAAGTATCTGTGGTTGCAATCTTATTTCCATTGGGAAATGACAAAAAAAAAACTACAAATGAATGTTGTATACATTTATAAAGTTAAGGATACTTTCAAGCAATTGTTGAAATACACACATTTTATCTAAATCACACAGTTTGTTACAATACTGGACCTTATTAAACTTTTTTTTCGAAGCCTTTAGTATTCAGAGCAAAAAAGTACATGACTTAATTAACTTGAAACCTATTGGATTGATAAGGAAGTAATAAAAAACCAAGCAAGCGGAATTTAAAAATTACACAGAAAACGTGTCTCTCAAAACTTCGGTTTCACTTCAATATCTGTCGCCAACATTTTTTTATATAATCATAAAATTAAAACAAAATAAAACTTCATTTAAGGAATAAACTCAAAAAATGAACAAACTAATTGTCGGTCTAGTTTCTATATTTAAGTCTTTAATAACAACAACAAGTTTGTACGACTCATTAATCGTTTTTTATTCTAAGTAACAGAGTAACTCTTAAACACAAATTTAAAAAAATAAATTCAATTTGTGGTTAAGACCACGTGCTAATTGTTCTTAATTGTTAAACTCACCAGATTATTATCCATTACACAGCGATAAACAATTGAAATTTAACTAACTAACTTAATTCACTTCAATAACCACAACACCACTCCACCATTCCTAGATCAACTGAACTAAATCTGAACGTTGGACTATGACGTTGTCGCATAGTGAGTCCAAAGCACGGCGCGGCGGCGCAAGGAATTCCCGATATTTTATTTGCTGGTTACTTTTGGTTTTGATTTATTTGCAAAATTGAAAATTGTTTTCCATACCGGTTTTACGTGCCAAGTAAATTACCCACAATCGTTTTAAAAAGTTTTGTGTCATAGATAAAGAAGATAAGTTAGCTGTAAGTTAGTACACTCGGTAATTAATTTTGTTCTAAATATAGATAAATCAGTAAGGCTTTTACACCTATGTCTGAATTAAATATTTATAAGAAAAAATTGGAATTTTTCTCTTAACTTTAAGATGCATATTGTGGGGCTATTTGATTATGATGAAAAGTAAAAATTTCCCCTTCTGATGGATAATTGCGGTCGAATATTGATTGAAATCGATATAAACTTAGGTTTTACTTGAGTTTTATCAGTTTATTTTGAAATTTAGTAAAGAAAAGCACGTTTTTTTAAATTTCGTGTGATATTGAAAATAAATTATTAACATAGATAAGACTTAAGTGCAATGGGTGAGAAATTGTTTGATATGTAGTTCTATTAAAACATGGACAAAATCTTAGAAGCTATTCTCTCCGTAATTTGTCTCAAGCTTTCAAATCGCGCCATAAATAAAGTGAATAAAAACACTGCTTAAATAATTGTTTACAGCAAAATAATCTGACTTATGGCTTAAATTAGCCCCAAAAGAAAAAAACATTCTAAATTGTGCAATTTTGATGACTAGGTGTGTTGCTTCTTTGCGAAATAACCATGCCTTCGAATGGCTCATGACATTTACTTAAATTCATTAAATTCGGACGAATAATTATAAGTTATCATTCGATTCGTGGCATCTAATCTCTTTAAATAAAAAATTACCTATGAAGATGTTAAAGGATCATTAATTTTCTATGGTTGTCTGTAATCGTTGGGAGAATTTCCATAGTGATTTAGCTCTATACGCTTAATAAAAGGATAAATAACCGCCCTTATACATTTATATGTATCAAAAACTTATGTAAATATTTTATAGCAAATTCAAGTATTTATTCACTAATGTGATTTAGTTGACATTGGTTGACATTTGGAATGATTTAAAATCAATGTATATCAGCATCTCCCTGTCTATTTTATTAACATAAAATGTACATATTATTTATTATTTAGGAAGTTGAACCATGGATACATTCTAATACAAATTCTGATTTGTTTTAGGAAATACGGAAAACGTTCTCCGAGATGTCATTACATATATTGAAGGACATTTAACATTACATGTTGTACCTCGTGAAAATGGAACTCCAAATGAATGCATCGACGATGATGGATCGCCTTTGAATGAATTTCCTGAATTGTTTACAGGTGAGTTTTAACAAATTACATATGAACGAAAAATTACGAGCCATTATAAAAAGAATGTTTTTGTCGTAAGGGAACAATTTAAGAAAAGTAGGTTTTTAAACTGTCTCACAAAATAATTAAGTTGTGTAACTATGATATTTAACTTAAGTTTACGTGCAAGTTTATTTGTCTGTGTCCTAAGAGGCTTTTCAGATTTGTTTCAAGTCATACTATGACCACTCGTTGATTTAAAGTGGCACAGGTGTATGATTGTCGTTCCTATAAACAAAGATAACTCTATACCTACCCGCAGTAATACGTGTTCTTTAATTTAAATGTACAGTATTATAAGTGCATTTGGATATTTTTATCAATTAAACCAATTCAGTCGCAAAATGTATCAAAATAAATCATTTATTTAAAAAAGTTAAATAGGCAACTTTAATACGTAAACATATTTTCTATTTATTTTCAACTTTTAATCGTTCAATTTATCAGAAAAAAAAGTTTAGCTGTTATCTTATGCCTGTTTATTGAACATTGAAGATAAATTGTATTATATTTTTCAAATTATTAAAAAAAATATTTTCATTTCTTTCTGTTTGATTTATGAAACTTAAGATCAGAAACAATGATTAAAATCATTTCATTATCTTCTTTTCTCTTTTTTTATTTCACATCATATTGTATACTAAGATCAACATAGACATATGTATGTATGTATATGATATCATACTTCATACTAATATTATAAATGCGAAAGTAAGTTTGTTTGTTACGCTTTCACGCAAAAACTACTTAACCGATCATCATGAAACTTTGCACATACACTCTTGAAGGTACTAGAAGTAACATATGATACTTTTTATTAAAAAAAAATAAAAAAAATTTACGAAAAATAAGAAAATTGTTTGTTAAAATATCGTCAAATTTAGCTACTTCAACGCCATCTAGAATCATCTAGCATCATAGTAATGAAGTTTCAACCTTGAATACTGTAATACCAACCCACTGTATTACCGACGGTGACGACAATATCTAATTCAATTGAATATAGTTTAAACTGTTTCTAATTTTTCTATATTTACCGTACATGTTACGAATGTCTGCGCATGTTGTTGCATCATGTTAGAGGTCCAATTAGCTTTACAGAACTTAAAATTATCAATGGTCAGGAATGTCAAACCTACCGAGAAGCATGTGAAGCTCGGCGACTGTTAGAAAATGACAATCATTGGGATGAAACTATAGAGAAAGCTGTACAATGCCGATCGCCAGATAATACAGGGAACTTTAAATATTTTTGTTACGGTGAAATATATATTAATATTTGTTGTTGCATTTCAATAAGCATATATTAAGGTGTTGAAACTTCATTGTCTGTAGTGTAGTAATTTTTAAAAATTGTTGATCTCAGCCAAGCAATAAAATTTAGTTATTATATTGACTCATTTCTATTATTATACCTTTACTCTTTACCCTCATACTTATTTAATTTCTCCACTGCGGGCGAAGCCGCGGTTAAAAAGCTAGTGTGATATATATATGATATGTATGTATGTATATGATTTCTAATATTTAATTTATTTTGTTTGTTATTTTTCAGAGGAGCAACTACGCCAGGGATGGATTGCGATACACATCTTTGCAGCCATATATTTCTTTGTTCTCCTAGCCATGGTTTGCAACGATTATTTCCTACCTACAGTTGAGTGTATTTGCGACGACTTACATTTATCGAAAGATGTTGCAGCGGCAACATTTATGGCAACCGCAACATCAATGCCTGAGTTCTTTACAAATACCATTAGTACCTTAATTACTGAATCGGATATGGGACTTGGAACAATTATCGGTTCACTCATGTTCAATACCCTTGGTGTTGCAGGTTTAGCAGCACTTGCCATAAATAAGGTACATATTAATTGCAATACAGAAATACGTTATCCAGTTAAACACTTATTACTTTTAGCCTATTCAATTAGATTGGTGGCCAATAGCAAGGGATTGCTTTATTTACATGTTCAACACAGCAGTGCTTCTATGCATTGCGTGGGGTGGAAAAATTACATTCCTAGACAGTTGTATTATGATGGTATTTTTAATACTATACTTCATCCTGACATTCAACAATAATACATTTATGAAACATATTAGGGCATTTGTTGAGGATAGGCTTAATTGTTGCTTTTCAACACGTTATGGTAAGTTTAGTATTTCCAATGTTATAATATGCATATAATTTTTTTTTAAAGATCTGACTATTGCACCAGAGCACAGTGCCAAAGCAAAACTCCCACTCAAAAAAGACGACATTAATGGAAATGGAATTTTCGTCGTTAATACACCAGAAAATACATCGGTTGCTTCAAACATCAACTTAACAAATTCCAAAATCTGTAAGAAAACAAAATTATTAAATTGTTATTAATTTTAAAATTAAAATTTTAGTAACATACACTGCTTATCTTTTAAATCTGTGTAGGGAGTGATGATGGAAGAATAACAATTGAATTGCCTGATAAATTATTTAAATTGCCACACGATAAATCAATTGCAATGAAAATTTGGTGGGCATATTCATTCCCAATCAAAGCATTTTTGTCTTGCATCATTCCTAATCCAATAACACAAAGAAACTGGTATCCACTGACATTTATAATGTGCATTATTATTATTGGAGGCAATGCATATATGATAGTCTGGATGTTAACAGCTTTGGGTAAGTTTTCTTAATTTGTGCGAAAAATTTGTAATAATTTCTTTTTCATGATGAATTGTATTCACCGTCTTCAAGTCTCTTGTTGTTTTGAATCAATACAATCATGAAATTAAAGCTTAAACTCGCTTGATTGTAAATAGTAAACAAGTATTAACTTGATTTCTTACATAAAAAGCATTATTTCGGAAATGAAAATAGTTCTCATAAATATATGTATTTTTTAACATAATAAGGGTAGTATTATCCACTTGAGTGTGCGCTTATTATAAAAAAAATGTATTCCATACCGCTTTACTGTGCATTTCTCATTGTAATGTAAATTACAATGTTAACGTCTTACTATTTCATTTTTTGAACTAGCAGAGCAGGCAACATTTATTGACTTAACGACGACGCACGCGACGGTTAGCGGCTCACAATAATTAAAAAGTAAATTTAGTTTGTCTTATTTATTTATTTCAGGTGTTACTCTTGGAGTTCCCGAAATTGTAATGGGTCTTACCTTCCTTGCAGCTGGTTCTACCACCCCTGAAGCAGTTTCTAGTTTAATTTCTGTGCGGAAAGGTAAATAAACTTTCGAATAGGTATTTGAATTCAACATAAACTTATTCAAATTTTCTGTTGTCATTTCGACAGGTGAGAGCGGTATAGGTGTATCTAATTCCTTGGGTGCCAATTCGTTGGCAATTCTCCTATCACTCGGTGTACCATGGTTTATTAAAAATTGCATTAATTACAACAAAACTGATGGTACAAATGCCATTTATCTTACATCTCAGGGAATCGAGTATACAATATTAATTCTTATGGCATCAACTATTGGGCTTTTTGTCGTTTTAAGCTGTAGTGGATATCGACTTACGAAACGAGCTGGAATTGCACTATTCACAGTGTATGGTATTTTTATTGCATTGCAAATTTTAATTGAGATGAATGTATTTTTCCCGAAGCAATGTTAGTAGTTTTTAAACTATTGCTATTTTATTCTAAGACTGTTTAGATGTAATATTATTAATTTATAATACATATTGTTTGAAGACTAAGATACAAAATTGATATTCCTCAAAATAGATTCTGGCATCTTTATCAAATTTTTAAATATCAGTATTTAAAAAAAAATATGGCTTTGCAAATTTAACTATCTTTTCATTATAAGCAAAATAACAGTTTTATTTATTTAATTTTAAAAATATATTTGTTTTAATTATAAATATCAAATTAAATTTCACAAATCATTTAGTCAAAATTAATTTAGTAGGGACTATTTGCGACACTAAGATATCTATTTTTGTTTTTGCAAGTCAAATTAATTTAAAAAAGTAGAAAATGTTCAGACTTTATAATATAATTTTTTTTACATTAATTTACATTAAAAGTGTTACAATTTTGTCCTTAAAACTTGAGTTATTAATGGCCTCTAAATAAACAACCAAATAATATTTTAAGTGATACATACATCTTAGTTATTAATTTAAAGACTTATTTAAATTATTTTACAAAAAAAACACTAAACCTATTTCATTCTGCTCAATTTTAACCTGTATATGTAAACAAAAACACGTCTTTTCATACGTCTTATTTTGTATGTCGTTTCTATTTATAGTTTACTTTAACTATTTGTCTGTTTGCTTCGTTTTGAATAAACAAGTTTTATATTTTGTATTCTTATAAGTATAAGATCTAAGCCAATTTCGATGGTAACTTTAAAAGAAGAATGGAATTTGTTTCAAAAGTTATCAACGCGATTATTTAACTTTGAAACTAACTCTTGGTTTATATACAACAGTTTCGTCAACCTAATAATTACTAATTATACATTATTCTATGAAAGATATTTATCATTACTTTTTTTGATTAAGAGACACATTACGAACAATCGAACATTATATTAACTTTCAGAATAAAGAAACAAATTTAAACACATAGGTATCTTGTTAATAATTATGTAGTATTGATGCTTGAAATATCATTGAAAAAATGGAAATGGGTGTTCAAAAAAGCAGAAGCTGCAACTTAATGTGAATCACAATCATAAAATTATGTGAGTATGTTGTAGTTTTACTCTCTTTTAAAACAAAAACATTTGTACGTATAGGTACAATTTATTGAGTTTTCACCATTCACCATTTAAAATTACAGGTTCGAAAATAAAATTTAAAAAATCTTTCTTCATTCAATATAATTTGATTTAAAAATAAAATAAAAACGAGATCCTGAAGAATTATAAAATTAAATTTATATGAATATAATATGCTTAGTCCAAAAGTGTTCAAGTTAATATAAAGGGTGATTTTTTTGAGGTTAGGATTTTCATGCATTAGTATTTGACAGATCACGCGGGATTTCAGACATGGTGTCAAAGAGAAAGTATGTATGCTTTGACATTTCATCATGAATAGACTTACTAACGAGCAACGCTTGCAAATCATTGAATTCAAATCAGTGAATGGGCATAAGAAAAGTTGGCAGAAAATCCGCTTTTTTATCGACAAATTTTGTTCAGCGATGAGGCTCATTTCTGGTTGAATGGCTACGTAAATAAGCAAAATTGCCGCATTTGGAGTGAAGAGCAACCAGAAGCCGTTCAAGAACTGCCCATGCATCCCGAAAAATGCACTGTTTGGTGTGGTTTGTACGCTGGTGGAATCATTGGACCGTATTTTTTCAAAGATGCTGTTGGACGCAACGTTACGGTGAATGGCGATCGCTATCGTTCAATGCTAACAAACTTTTTGTTGCCAAAAATGGAAGAACTGGACTTGGTTGACATGTATTTTCAACAAGATGGCGCTACATGCCACACAGCTCGCGATTCTATGGCCATTTTGAGGGAAAACTTCGGAGAACAATTCATCTCAAGGAATGGACCGGTAAGTTGGCCACCAAGATCATGCGATTTGACGCCTTTATACTGGGGCTACGTCAAGTCTAAAGTCTACACAAATAAGCCAGCAACTATTCCAGCTTTGGAAGACAACATTTCCGAAGAAATTCGGGCTATTCCGGCCGAAATGCTCGAAAAAGTTACCCAAAATTGGACTTTCCGAATGGACCACCTAAGACGCAGCCGCGGTCAACATTTAAATGAAATTATCTTCAAAAAGTAAATGTCATGGACCAATCTAACGTTTCAAATAAAGAATCGATGAGATTTTGCAAATTTTATTTTTAAAAAGTTCTCAAGCTCTTAAAAAATCACCGTTAAGTAAAAATATCTTTAAAAAAAGTTATTTACACACTTTAACTATCAATAAATGCATATGCAACGGTCAGAAGTATAGGGCTGGAAATTGATATCTGCTAAACTAAGTTGTTAAACCTTTTTTTTGCCAGTTGAGAGTCTAACATTTACAAAAATGTTAAAATCTACTACCACTATGGTTTACATAATCGTCCAACTACGTAAGCAATTAGCAAAAATTGTGAACAAATTTAGAAGATAATGGATTGATTACAGATATTATAAGGCCTGTGCTTCATAGTTTCACTTGTACCACTAAATATATCGCTGCTTTAAGTGAAAGTGTTGACGTAGACCCTAATATGTGTCCATTCCTCGTCGTTCTGAGGAATTACGACTGTCTAACATTATGGCGTATTTTGCATTTGCATCTACACCTACATACATCCACATAAAGTCCAGCTCTCACGGACGGCGATTTTTTAAACAAAATTTTATCCAGCGACGAGGCATATTTCTCTCTCGGTGAGTATGTTAATAAACAAAATTGTCGTATTTGTTTTTTTTACACTATCAGATATTGTTTTAGAAAAAAATAGAATAATCTATAAAGGTGCGTGTTCATTTGAGAGTACTTCTGCTAGTTAAATCTCGAGAGCAACTTTTGGGAGACTGTCCATTTGAGAGCCAAATTTTAGAAGTTTTGCTATCGCGATCTCTCTGCTAGAATATTGAGAGTTTTCTTGCTGAGAGTACTCTCATAATCGTGTTCACTTAATAGATTGCTTCTGCTGGCATATTATCAGTTGACCACGTATTCTATCCACACTGATAACTTCCAATCCCGTCTGTCGATTTCCTTGCTTAAATGGTCTGTAGGCTTTCGTGTTTTGTTAAAAAAGTTGTAAGTTGAATTATTCTAAAAGATTTAAAAATTACCAACAACATTTTGCATTTGATGAAATAGTTTGATTTCAAAATCTATTTTTGTAAACGAGATTTTTAATTGAAAAACGATTTATACCAATTTTAGCAGCATTTTATTTAATTTCTTAAATACAAATTGGATTCTAATTTGAAGTTAATATCTGTTCACGAGATATCGAGAACCGAATATCAATTTTTACAAAATTTGCGTACTATTTTTTGTAGATTTTAGTTTTGTATTAAAATATGGATTTTTATAAAAAAAAAAAAAAACTACAGAATATCGAAAACAATATTTTCTGTGAAATAAAAAAAGTTTGAAGACAATATTCTTAATTTATGAAAAGCTTATTTGAGTCAAAATTCAATTTGTAACAACTTTGAGTAATGTTTTTTTTAGGTTTTTATTTAAAAAAAAAAAACTGTCAATTCGTTTTTTCTCAAAATTTATTAAAAAAAAATATGTTAAAAACGTTATCTTCCCTTGCACAAAATTGTTTTGGAGATATAATCATTTTTTATTCGTACAATTTTCGAGGTGTCAAATTTGTTTTCATTTTTTGTTTGGTTTATAAAAAAGCCGTTAGTTGGATTATTTTCATAAAAAATACTTGTTTGGTATCACGTTACAATATATAATATAAAATTTAGTTCAAGTCTCTAGCGTTTTTGGTTCGTGAGATATTTGGGGTTAACAAACGTTTTCACCTTTTTTTAAAACTGCTATGGCGAAAAAACCACGCATTCAATTTTCTTGGGAGCTCTTTTTGGATTTTTCTGGCTTATTATCTATATAACAAAATTTATTTGAAGTGATATCTTTACTAGTTCTTGAGCTATAGACGACGAAAAAGACGTCGGACGTACGAAGGTACGTACACACGCTCTCACAGGCATCGTTCTTAAAATCTTTTATTTCGGTTCTAGGGATCTTGAATCGTCGAGAAATGTCAAAATTTTCAATTTGACAAATCAATCCATTACAATAACTTCCTATGGAAAGTTAAAAATGTATTTCCAAATCAAATTTATATGAAAAAAGACATAGTTTCCACTGCTTTGCCATGTTTACTCTCGACAGCTACTCGCAAAATTCAAACTGTGTTCGTATTCCGCGAGCTTATCTCGGATAGTGGTTAACACATGTGTCCACTTGCGAGTGACTTTAAAAAAGATGGAATGTCGAGAGTAGTTTGTCAACTCTCCGCGAGCTACTTGTGTTCATCGACAAAGATCATTGTTGGCAAAATGGGTGAACATTTTATTTCACGTTCGCGACTGGTCAATTGACCGCCTAGATCGTGCGATGTAACGCCTTTAGACTATTTTTTGTGGGCTATGTTAAAGTTCATGTCTATACAGACAAGCCCGTTTTAATTGACGCATTGGAAGACAACATTGAAGCATTTATGCGTGAGATACCGGCCGAAATGTTGGAAAGAGTATGCCAAAATTGGACTTAGTGGATGGATCATTTGAGGAGCAGTCAAGGTCAGAATTTGCATGAAATAATCTTCAAACATTAAATCAAATCGATTCAAATATAATATAATATAATAGAACATTTAATTGTGTGGTACAGTGTCTTTAGTATATTTTGGCTCATGGTGCATGCCATAATTGGTGCGGTGTTAAGAAACATGCTTTAATAGGAAACTACCAGTTAAAAGTTGATGAATCAAGACAATATCATTAATAACCGTTCTTAACCAGCCTTTAACAAATCCTAACATAGGGGTTTTGTTTTGAGAATCCTCAAGTAATTGAAGCGGAAAAAAGTCACTTTTTAGTGCTTACTTCATCGAAAACGTTGATTCGCAGCATTATGGTCATATGATAACCGATTTTTTGGTGCTATTGAAGAACGACTTGTAGAATATGTAGTTTTAACAAGATTCTTTTGATCAAAAATACTCTATTTAACAAGATGGGAATCTCAGACTGACATTTCGGTTTGCCTACAAGCTAACTGCACACTAAATGTGAGAAAGTGTGCGTGAAATGATGCAAAAACCAAACACATTCTCACATTTAGTGTTCCTGCCTATCAAAATGCTTCATTTTAGTCCTCAGGCACATCTAAATGCTTTATTTTGGCCTTCGTTTAAAAACGAAACAATCCGAACTAACAGAATCTGAAGTTCTGACATGATTTTAAATTGGAAGATTTGTATAGCTTTTTAATTTCAATCCAAATAAATGTTGTAAATGCATATTAAATAAAATAAAATTGACCTAAATTATTTTCGAACGCAATATGCACTGCAACTGGTTAAGTAAAATTAGAAATGGACAAAATTTTAACTCAATACTTTGTAAAACAACAAAACAGACAATTTTCAGCTACTTGTGGAGTTTCATTGCCAACTTTAGCTAGTTTAGATTAGTATTTTTATCATAACGTAAATGGAGTATTTTTGCTTTTAATTTTTGGTTATCTTAAAAATCAAAAACTTCAACCAACTTTCAAAAACTGGCTCTACTTAAAAAAAAACATCATTAATCCATAGACAGACAAAAGTTTTTTTTTTGATTTTGTTGTTGCATTAGAGTATAATTAATGAGATTCTTTGGACTTGCTATGGAGGGTATTACTCTGGGTTGATTTCAATAATATGTCTTGATACTTCTGGGGTTTAGAAATAATGTTTTTTTGAATTTTGAATTGAGCAACAGTCCGTTTGAGAGCTAGGGCCTAGTGACTGACAACTCTCAACCATTCCTGTGTGCAGTTTTAAGCCGAATCCGAACGGCAAATTTGAAAAAGCACTTTTCATGACAAGAATTACTCTTGGAGAATTTGTCAATTCCTCGCAAGAGGCAGTACCCGTAAAAAAAAACTTTAGGAGGCAAGTATAATTTAAATTATACTCTTGAATCACAAGTGCAAGTCGTCCATTTTGTTTGAGATATAAGCATTGAATAATTTTTCAATGATGTATTTAAATCTATAATATATTGGTTATGAAACTGCAAACTGAAATATATACATATGCTTTTTTAATATTCTTTTTATTAAATTCTTTTTATTTAAATAATCCAATCCTTACGGATAAGAAAATTACATGCATTAAAAAGCGAAAAGCTGAAATATTTTTCAATCAAACAAATAATAAAACATCGGTCTTTATTTATTATAATTATATTGTTTATACAAAACTGTTAAAATTGAGTTACATTTTTGTAATATATTTTTATTTAAAAAAGAAAATAAGATTATTTGGTATCCTTAATTAAATGTTTATATCAGATCGAATTATTGCTTCATTTTACGGTAGATAGTGGTTTTGTTTGAAGAATATTGGAAAAGTATTATAATTTATTGGAAAGTAGCATATTGAGTTTCTTCTTGTTAAAATGTTTTCATCTCCCTGTTAAAATGCTAGAATGTCTGTATTTTTTGTTTGTTTAGTATTAACTATCATTCAAAACATATGTACATTTAATTAAATTATTCACTATTAAGTACAAAAATATTAATATGTACAGCATATTATGGCATATGTATGTGTCCTTTACTCATAATTTGTAATTATCTCATATTATTTTTGTGCTGTATGCTTCATTATGAATATAATCTGAATAATTTACAGGTTTTTGGCGTTTCAGTACCATTTCTAATTGTAATAATTTATTATTGATGTATAAAAAGTGTGTAACAAATTATTCAATATTATGTTGTTCTTAAAAATTAATAAAATTTAATTGTTAATACGTAAATATAATTTTTATATAAATATTATCAGTCTGCAAATTAATACGATTTTTTAAATTTATATTTTGCTTGCTTTATTTTTAATAAGCTAAACACAATATTATATATAATGTGTATATATTTATTGTATATGTAGAATTATTATTAATAAATTGTTTGCTATTATAAAACAAATTTCAAAAATTGCTTTGGTTTTTGAGAGCTCAAGAATGTCTAGATTCATAAAGGGAAAACTTATTTAAACAATTTGTTTTCATTTTTATTTTACATGTGGTAGCTTGAAGAAAATTTTGTAGACACTTAATAACTAGGTACAACAATGGTACGCGTGGCCGTTTTGTAAGTTATAGTTATTATGAGCTGTAGAATTCTTACTGTAATTATTGTGCAGCTGAGCCGAAGCAATTGAATGCTGAGTCGATTTACATGAAAATTGTCTGTGGTTGATGTTATCCTGAGAATGAAATTAAAAATATATGTTTAAAATTTTGTAAAAGATGTTTTATATTTGAATTAATTTATTGACCAATTTGTGTAATAGTTGTGATTAATTGTTTTGTTGCGAAAGAAAAAAAAAGAAAAAGCCGACGGAAAACTATACTTCCACTAATCACAAGATATGTTTTATATTCATAGTTATGTATATATAGCTTAATAAAAAAGATAAAATCTGATTTATACACCTAATTAGTTTCTTATTATTTATTAAAAAAATGTACGGTATCCAATAAAAAATAAAAAAGGGAGAATCCTATAATTTAATAATTGATCGGACCAAATCAAACTTGGGAAAACTAAAAAAAAAAATCTTTTTCTTCCACAAAAGTACTTTTGATTTTGTTTTTAATTTAAAGAAAAACTAAGATGTATTTTAATGCCCCGTTTTCTGATTTTTTTATTCAAATTTAATAAGACCATTGATTTTTAAAACTAATATATACTATACTTATGTAACTATATACATATATAATATGTAAATTTTTTATTTTTTTTTTATTATTTATTTGTCACTATTCTCTCAAACAGCTTTATTTAAAAATTAAAGAATCGGGCTTTTCAAAATTCTATAACGTAAATCTGTAGGTGTAATACAGTAACACCTGTCCTTGTCTGTTTGAATCAAGTTTTTAGAAAAAAAAGGGGACATAAAATACCAAACCCATACGATTTTTTCTTGTCTTAGCCCAACCTACTCACTTTAGTCGTTTATTTATTTAAATCGTTTGGAATAAACAAATATGATTATATTATGTTGACAGGTTGCTTTTAATTTGCAGCCATTTAAAAATGGAGTACTTTAGATATCTTTTGATGTTGCCCTACAATTTTTTTATTTTTTAGAATACCTAACTACCATCAGATATTTTAAAAGAAAATTTCATTTATTGTATCTTGTGTATCAGAGTTTATTAAATAAAAAATATTTAATATATTTTTCTCGATTTCAAGGATTATTTTGGTATTCAAGCGCAATTTGTTTCCTTAGAGCCCTTTGCAATTTTTGTCCATCAAGGCAAGAATGCTATGACCATTTTTAATTCACTTCTGTTGAAGTTAAAGGTATAATACTATTTATACCTTTAACTTCAACAAAGTCAGGTTCTTAATGTTCGTTATGTAACATACCGGAAGACCTTAAACATAAATATGATGTTGCATTAACAGTTATTTGTTAAAAATGTATGCTCACTTTCACATATTATAACTCAAAAGAAGACTTTGAAATTCAATTTTTGTGACCATCACAGTTGTTGAATTTTGAAACAGCAGACTGTATGGTTGTTTCAATAATCACATTCAAAGTTGTTTGTGCTAAAAGCACTTTCAATGTTCCTTTGCTACTAAATATAACCCGACCGTAAAACGGTCACTTGAAGTGCAATACAAGCATATGACTTTGGTTAAATGCAGAAAGTTTAAAACTGCATTTCATTTCACTCAAAATATTTAATTTATGGGTCGTTAACCGTACAGTTAGCAATATTTTAATAAACAAAGACAAAATGTTTAATTTTTTTTACATGAATCATTTATCAAGAATCACAAAAGCTGCACACAGAAGAAAAGTGTAACTTTTTCGTGTTCATTAAGAAAATGTCTGCGTTGACTTACACTTACAGCGTCAATTAAGCTAATGCTAGAACAAACTGTCCAAATCAGTCGATGTCATTATTTTATTATATTTTGTTTACGAATAAAGGTGAATAACATAATAATTGAATCATTTTTTAAATAATGAAGGGCAATCGCTGATAATTCAGTTTGAATTTGAAGAAAAATCAGTACAATATTAAAAAAAAATGTAATTTTATTAAAAATAATTGAATGGTCTTCTAAAATTGTATGTTTAATTATATTATGTTGAGTTCCACTTGCTTCCATATCAATTTGTTTACTTTTTTCACTTTGCTTAAACAAAAGACAAAAAGTATTTCATTCTATTAAAATCAAGAATATTTGGGTAGTACTGCCAAGACCTCATGCTTTACAATTATATTTGCATAATCAAAAATTATGCTCTTGAACTAAGCTTTTCAACTTTGTAAATCAACACAAAACTTTCAAATAATTTAATTTACTCCATCAAATAAAAAAAGAATGTTCATATCGTTGGCGATTTATTCGCCGATAATGATGCTTTTCGCTATGTTACCAGTGCTATGTCAAAAATATAAAGAGCCAACTCGTACATACGTATACAGAGTTGGCCAAAACATTAGCAACTAAAACTACCTCCATCAATTAAAAAAAAAATAATAACTTTAACTAGTCATGTTAAATTTTGTTTGCCAAAAATTTAATACATTATGTATGTATATGTATGCACTTCTGAATAGACCACAAGAGAAAATAGTTTTCAAAACGGTTTATTAAATATTATATAAGTAGGACATTAAACCAAATTTTTTGTTGGTCAAAACAAAAGCAACTTTGTATCAATAGAATAAAGTTAGTCCGTTAACTACAATTTATTGTTGGTCAAAACAAAAGCAACTTTGTATCAATAGAATAAAGTTAGTCCGTTAACTACAAAATGTATATAGCTATAATAAAGGTGTTGACAAACAAGTGCAGTTAAATATATTTATTATCTATTTTTCAGTTCACGGGGAAGCTTAAAAGTGGAATGAGTCAAATTAAAATATTGGAAAAAAAATTCCATTCCAAAATAAATGGTTTTGCCGATTAATAAAATTTAAAAAATTTTACAGAGTCATTCCAATCGATTCATCGAGGTGGCAGACCAAGAACAGCAACAACACGAGAGGATTAAATTAAAAAAGACCCTTTTATTACATCGAGAGAAATAAGAACCAAGTCAACCTAAACGTAAGCGCGAAAATAATTTGAAGACGAGCTGTTGATGTGAACTAAAATCTGTAAAGCTGTAAAAAGCCTTTTATTTAATTCAAAAACAAGCTGGCGAGATTTAATGGTGTGATTTTTCAAAAAAAACTGAAAATATTTATTTAAATTTTAAAAACAAAACACCACCTATATTAAAAATAAACTTTGTGTTTTTTTATAATTATCTTTGAGAAAAATATGAAACTTTTAGCTTAATTTTAAAACCTTGTTGCATATCATACGTTCATATATACGGGTTATCCATTTTGCGGTTTTAAACGTATAGGGCTGGAATTTGACAACGGCAAACTAAGTTGTTAAACCCATTTTTTGTCAGTTTAAAGCCCGACACTTACAAAAATTAGCTAAGGAACTACGCATACAAATTTTTAACACCTATTCTACTACTAAGAAAGCAATATGCAAAATTGTGAAGAAACACGAAGACACTGGATTGATTACAGATAAGGCATGTGCATCATCGTTTCGGTCATACCGCTGAAAATATCGTTGCTGTAAATGAAAGTGATGCTGAAGACCCGAATTTTGCGATGCCAATAAACAAAACTTTTGTATTTGCGTTTCTTAAAATCCTCAAGTATTTGAAGAGATTCTACAACTCGGGGCTACGCGAAAGGCCCTGTATATATTTATATATATGCTGTGATACCGATCAACATGTGCCAAAAAGTGGACGAAAATTACCCCAAAAGAATCGATGCTTGCAACGATTCGCGTGGTGCTCATTTAAATTATGTATTGTTTCACACATAACGTCAACGTTCAAACTTTATAATATGAAAGAAATATTATGAACAAAAATATTTAAATTTGTTTTATTTACGTTTACTTTTGAAACCACAAAATGAATAATCCTCTTTGTGTAGATACACTGGCTGGTATTCAAGTTGTTCAACTGACATAGTCACATACAAACGTTTAGCTTATTAAATGATTAACAATAGTAGACAATATAATTTTACTACACAAATATGTATATACTCTTTTGCATTGCTTAAATAAATATAATTAAAAAAAATCAATTTTTAAATATAGAACATATGGTGTAGTTTAATTTTATTTATTTTTTTAATAAAAAAGATATAGTTGTATCACAATAACTATATTATTATTATATTTTCTAATTACTGCAATTACCTTAGGTTGTATGGGAAAACAGCACCAAAGTATAAAAGCTACAAATGCCACCAGGGTCCCAACCAGAAGAATAAAATCTTCGATGGTCTTAAGAAAGTAAAATAAAATTTGTTACTAAGAAACCAAATAAGAGAATTTACATAATTCATCAATTTCCATTTTAACTTACCGGCTCCTCTCCCAAAAGAACATGATTAATCAAATAAGCAAAATCGTCAAAAGGAGTCATCTTGTCTTCTTATAGAATAGAAATCCCTCACGTTCTTGTCCCGTCTTCCAAATATGCTCTGGTAAGAGGCGTCTTTTGAAATGCGAGAAATAAATTTTGCAAACTTGATGCTTAACTCTTTTGTCAATCAAATAAACTACTACATGATACGCAATATAGTTATTCTGCCTGCATCTTTGTCAAAGATTAGAGTATTTCAACCTAAACCCCAATTAATTTTGTATTTGGAAATAAAAATGATTTTAAAAAAATTAAGCACAACATTTTTTACTTCTCCTATTTTATATGTGGATTACATGATAATATGACTATTGACTATATAACAAACTACTAATGCAAATGGGATCGATTTTGACAGCTTCAAAAGGATTCATTAGATAGAGGGAGATAGCCATAATGATAATAACAGTCCAGGAATGTTACATTTTGCTTATCTTTAGTGTACGTTCTTTTTTCTATACAAAAATCTTTATTAAATTTGAATAAGTTCAAGGAGTTGCAAAATGTCAGGAAATATAGTTGTATAGATAAATTTAAGAATCCGAAAAAATTGGGGTTTCATGTGTAAGGTTTACCAATAAAAAGATTACAATACATATGTTCTTACTTCTCTAATGAAGATATGGAATTTCCAGAGGCATTGTATATATATTTACTATAGTACTATTATGAGACGAAATTTTTTATTTATCCACAACTATTGAAGCGCTGCGTGTATCAAAGTACTTGGTAGGGAATTAAGAATGAGGAGAAAATTACTAAAGAAAGAATGAGAAAAGTAAATTTGTTTAAGTTTCATAAGCATTAATATGTTCGAGGGAGATTTCCAATTAGAACATATATCCCATTTGACTCTAGTATATGAGAACTTACCAAGGAATTCGTAGATATTTTGAGGTGTAGCTGCAAGTACTGACACAATCAAAATTATTAACGTTTAGGTAATCAAGAAAAAAATCCCTTTCAAAACAAAAGAGTTTTTAAAGTAAAGGGTGATTTTTTAGCTATTATCTTTTTGGCAACACTGGTTTAAACAGCTGAAGCACTTTTTGTGTTTTGTTTCACTGTCAAACATCTTCAGTTTGGTCTATAATTTAACCATGAATCGTATTAAAAACGAAATAATCTTCAAAAATAAATTATATGGACCGTACTATCGATTCAAATAGAGATTTAATGCATTTTTCTGAATTGTATGGTTTTTTTTTAAACTTTTCTATAGCTTTTAAAAATTCACCCTTTATAAATACATACATAATATATAAAACAGACAAACTATAAACTCTTCCCAACTATTGAGGAGTATAAAAAAAGGGATTAAATTCAATCATCTCCACGCCTCTCAGATGTCGCTTAGATCGTTCCTATTCATAAGACTACTATAATAAATATATATACAATGCCATAGGTCTTGTCTTTCACGTTTAAATAAAAAGTTCAAGAACTAGATCTTCGGTGGCCAGTTGTGATCACTCCTTTGAGAAATAACGCGATCAGGAAACTTTACCTACATAACCACGATTGAAAATTTGTACTGTAAAACATATAACGAATTCTACTGGGATTTACTGATTTGCTTCGTTTGCTACGTACCCTTGAACGGTAACGATATTTTCGACATTTCATCCATACTGTTTCTAACAATGATGATTCAAATGTTTGAATTCAACTTGTTATCGAAAATTCTAGTTAACGCTCTTAAAGTTATTGCCACCGACTTCAAATTTCGGTAGAGAATTTCGTTCGAGTGCTTTACGCTGATGAAAATGCTGAGTTTACTAAATATGCCAATGACTGCTTAATAATGATTGAAAGGGTGCGTTCACTAATTAAACTCAAAGCTGTCAAAACCCTATTGGTCCCAAAACGAATTCCGGTCACTTGGAACCTATCAGGCGATTAGATAGTTTCGTGCTGAAAATATAGATGTAGTTCACATGTCATTGGCAACGCCACAAAATAAAATATAGCAGACAAACACGATTTTGGTTATAACATTTCCATTGCAAATCTTTCAATACCTGCCCAATGTCAAACAAAATACCACTTTAACTTATTTTGTTACACAATTTTGTCTGCACTCAATGAGCTTTAACTTTTGCACAATAATATTTGAAATTATGTCTGTTTTTTATAAATAAAGTCAAAGAACATAACAGTAGTACCCGTGGCATGATGGTTAGTGCGTTGGACGTTGATATTAGTTTTTTGTTCAAATTTTCTAATAAATACAAATATAAATGAAATTAAATTTAAATGAAGTAAAATAGATCTTAGGGCCGAAAGGCATTAGTTTTAAGTGTTATAGTTTAACTTAGAGTGTCCGTATGGGACCATTAAGTTAGTTGTAAGTTATGGATAACTAGGCTAGTTTTATGAATTTTTATCTAGCTTTAAGATAGGTTTAAGAATGAATTAATAAAAATGAATTATAAAAAAATAATAAAAACAAAAAAAGTGCGTTGGACTGTCATGCAAGGGTTCTTGGGTTAAATCCCTGCCTGTGCAACCTTAATTTAAAAAAAATAATTATTGCGGGTACTGCCTCTTGCGAGGAATTGACAAATCCTTCAAGAGTAATTCTTGTCATGAAAAAGTGCTTTCTCAAATTAGCCGTTCGGATTCGGCCTAAAATTGTAGGTCCCTTCCATTCCTGACAACAGTACTCGCACACAGGAATGGTTGAGAGTTGTAAGTCACTAGGCCCTGGTTCTCAACGGACTGTTGCGCCACCCAATTTTTTTTTAAAGAACAGAACTAGTAAAAAAAACGTTTAAATATAAAAGCAGTTGATAATAAGCATTTTGAAAAACAGCTTAAGTCGGAATTCAACTAGACGTCTTCGAATTACGCCCACCGAACATTCTCACAAACGGCAAAAACCTATGAATTTCAATTATTGAATTATATTTGTTACGAGTATGTACTTGTTTTACAAGTGTATCACAAAGGTACTAGTTCTTTTCGAGGTATAATGGGAATTTTTGATTTCTTTCTTCTAGTGGCGACACATTATGTATGTAGAGAAAAAATTGTATCTTACTTGTAAAATAATCTTTAACTAACAAAATCTCTGTTTAAAAATTGTGGGATACAGACTATGATTCAACTTAATTGTTGCAAGAATAATTTAAATCTTGATCTTGTTTTTGTTGATAGAGAATTAAATATAACTGTTGATAAATCACTTTATCCTATTTTCCTAACTCTGTTCACCATCTAGCTCTAAATGTAAATTTTTCATTCTATAAATATTTCAAAAGCACAAATTGTAATAAATTTAAATTTAAATACGTAAAAGCTAACTACATAGACATTGCGAGTTATTTGTCGGGTATTCCGTGGCGCTTAAATTATAATTCTATGAATTTGTTTGATTTTTATGATTTCTTCATTGATAATTTGAAAGCGGCAATTGATATGCATGTCCCAAAAGTAAAAATTAATAAAAACACAAAGCCTCCTTGGTTTAACAAGAGGCTTTGTAACTTAAGTAATAAAAAAAACAAGGCTTACAAAAGGATACGCACTTGTGAAAATAATATCGATTTAAAAAATACTTACATTCGGGTAGCGCGAGAATTCGATGTTCTTAACAAATTTCTATATAAAAATTACATTTTATCGATTGAATCAAACATAAAAACTAATGCAAAATGTTTTTGGTCATTTATTAATAGTAAAAAATGTCAAATGGTATTCCTAGCAGTATGAACTACATGGGTTCTACATTTTCGGATCTTTCAAATATTTGTAATTCGTTTGCCTATTACTTCGAATCAAATTATTCGAAATCTAGTTCAGATCCATTAAGAATAGCCGAGTTATCTAATCATAGTTATAAGGTTGACATAGGACAATTAGAAATTAATATTTCGGAAATCGAAGAAGGTCTTTTGAATTTAAATAACGATTGCAAGCCAGGCCCTGATGAAATTCCACCAATTATTTTGAAGAAATGTGCACTTGCTATATCTGAGCCCCTTTATTTCATTTTCAATACCTCTCTTGGGAAAGGTGAATTTCTTTCAGTGTGGAAAAAATCATTTCTTTCCCCAATTCATAAAAATGGTCCTAAGCAGGAAGTAAATAACTACCGTCCTATTTGTAAATTATCAAGTATACCGAAACTCTTGGAGAAAATTATATGTGAAAAGTTGACATTTCTCCTTAAGGAGCATATTTCACCTTTTCAACATGGCTTCATTGCAGGAAGATCCACTACTACTAATCTTTCTATCTTTTCCAATTTCGTTCTAAATAAACTCGAAGAAGGCTACCAAATTGATGTTATCTATACGGATTTTGCGAAGGCTTTTGATAGAGTTAGTCATACTATTTTGATTGAAAAACTGAAACAATTTGGTTTTCACTCAAATATGTTGAAATGGTTGGAGTCATATCTGAGGGGTCGTGTACAATTCGTTTGTATTGATCAAGTGCTCTCTAGTCCAATTATTGTTACCTCGGGTGTCCCACAAGGCAGCTACTTTTTTTAATTTTCATCAACGACCTGGCTGATATCTTCTTAAATTCTAGTGCACTTTTATTTGCAGATGATTTAAAGTTTTTCAGATGCATACATTCTTTAAATGATTGTATTCTTTTGCAAAATGATCTCAAAAAGTTAACAGAATGGTGTACAAATAACCAATTATTCTTGAAAGTTAATAAATGTAAAATTTTTTCCTTTTGTCGCAAATTTTCGAAAATTTCTTTTGATTACAAAGTTAATACCTTTGTTCTTGAAAGAGTTTTGGAGAAAAAGGACCTCGGTGTAGTGTTTGATTCAAAACTAAACTTTAGCAAGCATATAGAATATATTGTAGCAAAATCCAATTCAATGCTAGGTTTTATTAAACGTAATTCAAAAGACTTCAAGGATCCTTTTGTTCTTAAATCTCTTTTTAACTCCTATGTTAGATCAAACTTAGAATACTGTTGTGTGATTTGGAATCCTTACTACAATATTTATTCAAATAGAATTGAAATAATCCAAAAAAATTTACAAGGTTTATAATTCATAAATTAGGTTGGAACATCGAAATCCCGTCGTACTCGACTAGATGTAAACTTCTTGGAACTCAGTCACTTGAAAATAGAAGGAAAATGTTTTCAGTAATGTTTATAAGTGACATTTTGTCGCATCATATCAAATGCCCTTTCCTATTATCGTTGATATATTTGTATGCTTCCTCGCGTCAAATAAGAGAACGTTGCTTACTCCGAGAAAAGGAACATAGGGTAAACTATGCTTGTAATGAACCTTTGACTCGCTGTGTTAAAGAAACTAATCTCATTTCAAATCATATTGATTTTAATTTTCATATAAACAGATACACTTTGAAAAATAATAAACTTTTGTTCTTATCGAATTAATTAATCAAACCATGTTTATAAAATTGTTATTTTAAGCACTTAGAGCCCCCGCAGACTGAAGACTTTTTATCGGCCGATAGTTTGGTCGGCTTGTTAATCAGTATGGAGAGGAATGCATATGCGCACACTACAGCTATTCAGTATCGGCCGATAAAAAAGTTTAATAGGCTACCCAATTACATTCAAACTAATCTGTCGGCGAACTATCGGCCGACTGTTTAATCAGTATTGGCGCATACACGCCTGCGCATACATGACGATTGTTTAGTCGGCCGATAGTTCAGTTCGCTCTGTGATTTGGCATCGTGTGCTTGTGCTTTGAATATGGCGTGCGTCGCCCAAATCACAATTGTTGATTATAGAAAGTTCCGTCGAAAAGTTGATTGAAGAAGTCCAGAAAAGACCTGCGCTTTATAAAAAAGGTTTAAAAGAGTACTCCGACGCGAATGTTCTTGATTGGAATCGGCTTAGCGCCGAGGAAAAAACAAACAAAGGTAGGAACGTAAAAATAAAAATATAAAAAAATATAAATATAAAAAATAAAAATATTAAAATATTATTATTTATTTATTTATCTATTTACAATTATTACACTTTGTTATATTGACACGGAATCGCGCCTCCGGGAGAAATAAAGTATGACGACATGTACTGTCGCACGTTATTCATATTATTTCTTCCTCGGTTGGCTTCATTTATAGTTAAGTTTGTCATGGGACAATTGTAGAGAGTTTCTTTGAAATGTATTCCATCTTTGATTCTTACATAATTATGCAGGACACAGCAAGCTTTTATTATTTTGACACAAAAATTGATATTGACATCCATTGGTCGGTGGAATATACGCCATTTGTTAGCAAGGATCCCAAAAGTACACTAAACCATTCGTCGAGCTCTTGTATGTCTATTGTTGAAAATTCGTTTGGTGTAGTTTAAATTTCGTACTTTTTTTCAATTTCGCAACCGACAACCATTCAAGGCATTTCATCACCTGACAACTCCAACGATACAGCCCAGTCTTATTCAAATTTTTCAGATGAATCGCAAATATTTATATGACTTGTAATTTGTAAATAACTTGATTTCTCAAAACGCCGAATTTTGTAATATTTTAATTCTAATAAAAATAGTTGAAATATAGTTGTGGTTTATCTTACCTTATCGTAACGCTCAATCTCTCCTCCACAGGTATAGAAAGTCTTAAATTTGTATCCTCCTTCGCTATTGCTGGTCCAATTAACTTGACAAGTTCATTGAAGCTGGTAATGCTCATTCGATAATAAGCGAAAAAAATTTTCGGGTAATGAAGTAATTTGGAATGCATAGTGTAAAATTTTCCACTTACTAATCTATCACTGAGAATGGGATGCACCCAATACTCTCGGAATCTCTTCTTGATTATCCTCCTCCGGAGTAGCATGAGAGCAATAATTTTTCTGGACAATATTTTCATTGTGCGACCGCTTCAAAAGTCAATAACAAACTAGTTCGAAAATAGTCGGCCGACTGTTGGATAGTCTGCGCCCTGCTCACCAACCAAATTGTTTAGTTGGCTCGGTGTGCGCACTTTCAGCCCAACCCGACTAAATTATCGGCCGACAAAAAGTCTGCATTTTGCGGGGGCTCTTATTGTTATGTATTATTATGCCTATTTTTTTTTTTGTTATAAATGATTATATATTTCTTGACCTTTTGTAATCTAATTGTAGATGTTAGGATCTCTAATTGATGAAATTCTTTTTAACCAAAAATGTTACCTAACTTTATTTTTAATGATTATGTTATATTTAAATGAATAAATTCAGATTACCGTCAAAAACGGATTTTTTTCGTGGTCATTGTTTTTGAAATTCTATATGAATTTGGCAAAACAGAAATGAAAAGAATTTGAAAATTCTCTGTGTCAGAAAACTATTACAAATATTTAAATTTTGTTTATGCTTTTGTTTATTTTTATTATTATACTATTTACCCAAGGAATGCTAAACACTGAGTCTTGGCACTAGCACTTGTTCTCTTACCACACCCAATTTTTTCCTTAAAATTTTTTAAAGTGTTGTTTGTATTTATTAATTTGTCTGTAAACTATAAAAATAATCTTGCCACTCAGGTGACAAGATATTCTGCCCTTGCGAGGTTTCCGTCGGAACGCAAATTTTTTTATAACGTGTACTTCGTCGGAGGTTCAAATTACATACGAGGTATCCTTCATCGGAAAATAATACTAAACAATACAACGACGCATTGATTTGATGTGCGTCAGATTAAAGATTCTCATAGAGATCGACAAAATATCGAAAAGTCGATATCGTTTCCGATATTTGTATTTATGAAAACCAAAAGTACTTTAACTTATGATATCCTGGATATCATATACATGGAAGTGTATTAATGTGCCTGAAAATTACACGTTGGAGCTAATTAAAAAAAAACTGCACCGGCATTTGCATTTGAAAAAATATCGATTAAGTCATAACAGATGTTTAATGATGTCAAAAAGTGTAAACAAAATTTCATCTTATAAAAGAATTAAAAATATGGATAGTGTCGCTTTATTTTTGGAAGCTGAGTCTAGGGAATTAAGGTCAGAGAATCAGGAAAAAAAGGAGGATATTAGAAACAATGGTAATATACAAGATCTATCTAATGAAGCGTAAGTTACGTTATCTAAGATCTAATTTCTTAAAAAATCACAATTTACTTACAGATTAAAAACAAACCATCGCCTCAATAAGCCTGCATACGAGTATGTCTTTGAAAAAATGAGAAATTAAATTGCTACACAATTCTTTTAATAAATTTATTACAAACATAAAAAAAAAACAAAACTTAATAATTCATGTATAAACAAAATGACCATAGCCTCCTTGGCGTTTATGATTTTATGGATTGAGATCTAGACCCTATTCCTTAAGACTATATTTCACAAATAACAAATAATTATTGGTCTTGTAAAGTTTTATGACACGAGGCCTGCTTATATTACAAATGGAATCATTGCATCATTACATTAGTTTTTGAAATCTCAATTTCAAGAATTTTGGCCTTGATTTCAAGTTTGCTCATTGCAATTTTTCGCATCTCAGCGTTGTGAAATTGCATCTCTTTAAGCTTTTTTTTTCTATTTCACACGTATGTACATATATTCCACCGATCTATACACCCTTTTTGAGATGTACTGCTGAGTCTAGCAGGTTTTAGCTGTTTCCCGCAAGATATTTGTGGTGTCCATAGTTTTGTTGTGGCCGAAGGGAAGTTTTCATATGGTCGTAATAAGACGACTGATTTCCGACCTGCTTCCTAAGAAGTTGAATAGACGACAGACCGTTTCTATCACCTTCGATGTTCTCTGCATCTACTGCAGTTGTGTTTTGTGATGATGGTTCACTGGCTGCTAGTTCATTATCATTACCTGTTCCAAACGATTTTCCTCGAATGCCATTAACAAAATCGTTGGTATATATCAAGGCTATTACAGCATCCACCAATAGTGTAAACGATTTCTGTTTATTGGGACCACCACCTGTGCCCGTGATCTCCTTTTTATTTGCCACCATTTGCAATAATTACAAAATTATTTTGTAAAATGTTTATTTTTTTAATTTCTTAAATTTTTTTATAATTTAACAATTCGGAACAAAATCTGCAAACAAATTCTGGCAGAGGATATTAAAATAGATCGCACTGCAACGCACTACACCGCAAAACGCCGGTCTGCGTTTCATTATGTCGGACAAAAATTCCAAACACCTGTCTGGAAGAATTACCTTGAAGCAAAAATCCTACGATTTGTACAAAATCGGAAAACTTTCCGCTCCGACGGATACCTCGCTATGGCAAATTATAACAATAAAAACAAACAGTTGTAACTGTGAGAGAGGGGGTCTACTTCCCCAGGTTTAGTCGGGAGGGGTAATTTACGAAAATTATTACTTAAAATATAAAAAAATAGTTTAAAATTAACAGTAATACTAACAATTTATTAAACATAATACCACAATTTAAAAAAAAAAACAATTTTTTTAATAATGTGTTGCTCTTGTTAGTTTTTAATCAAAAACTGAAAACTAAATGATTTTATGTCTTTTAGTTTTTTAAAAAATTATTTATTATTTATTTAATTTAATCAGTTTTGTTTGCTTGACTAATCTTATTTTGATATTAATAATGTACGTGCGAGTTTAGGTGTATGCAACAGTGGGATGTGTATGTGGGGACATGTTTCACCCCCCTGCCACCCCCTAACGAGCAATGAATTCTAAAAAAAGCAATAGCAGATAATCTTAAAGTTTTGAAAAATTACACTTCAAACCTTTTTTTTTAAATTATGCACAGTTTTGACTTGATTTAAAACAAGCTTATAGACAAAAGAGTTGGCTTTAAAAACATTTATAAAACTTAGTTGTAAGCATAAGCATATTTTTTTCCATTTAACGTACATATATTTTAAAATTGGCCCTACCGTCTAAACGGGGGGAAATAGACTCCCCTCTCCCATAATAAAAACAATGCTGTTTAACTTTTTTATACAAATGCGTCATTAAACTTTGTCACCTGAGTTATCGTACTCACCCCAAAATAATTTATTAAAAAGTAAATTATTGTTATGGACTGGGTAAGACCCAGGTCGATATTTCTGATCAGAATAGACAGGAGGAATATCTTAGCTAGGGACTCTGGTTTGCATCCAGTCCAATTAGTTATTTTATTATTTTATATTTAGTTTTGTGTTTTTGCTTTGAGTTTTTTGTATGTTTATTTATTTTCCGGGGCATGCAACTTCTATGTCCTACCTAATTCTAATCACTGACAATCTGACATGACAATTAGGGACGAAATAGACATATGTCATGAAAAAGAGACAGAAGTAAAGAATAGGGATAAAGAAGATGGTATAAAAGGAGGACGAAGGAATTGCAGAGGCGACGGATATATGTTTATAGGTATGAAAGGAACAACAATACCCACAAAACTAAATATTTAATTGAAAGTTTATGCGAATTGGGAAAGGTGGGGAAAATAAGAAAGGATTAGATAAGAGTGAAAATTGAGCTTTAAAGCAAGGGTCCAGACGGTGCAGAAAGAGTAGTTAGTGAACATTGCGGGAAATAATAAACTATGCGGTAATTGAAGATCGTAACCGCTAAAGGAACTTGACTAGAAGTCACTTGTAGTTCAGAGTGGGTGACGAAATCATCTATACAAATTTGAAAGTGACACAAAACAAAAGAAGTGAAATAAAAAAAAAAGCATAAGAAAAAAGGAAATAGGTTCGTTGTCCGTCTAACGCGTTAAGAATTTAAATTAAATTTTTCTTTCTTAAAGGTTTAATAAGTTATTTTTAAGACCAATATACATATATTAAGTGAACAAAGAAAGCAGATAATACAATAAAGAGGAAAAGAAAATTTCATCCCCAAGGTTGTGCTTAACCCAGGAATGATCCGTCGATAGACCCGGATCCTCAAGTAACTTTACTAGCCAAAACCAATCTCACTCTTATATTTTTATCAGTATGTTATCTGTATATATATATATATATATATTCGTGCGTTCTCGTTATCACTTACGCCAATCCGGCGGGATAGGAGAAAAGGATTCGGTTACTGGCGAATCGATTCTAACATTCGCTTATATATCTAGATAAATACATATATATATATATATATATAATATATATATATATATATAGATACATATATACATCTGATAATATAAGTTATTTTTAAGACCAATATACATATATTAAGTGAACAAAGAAAGCAGATAATACAATAAAGAGGAAAAGAGTTTGAAAATATAGCTGAGGGTGAGTTACACTTTTAGTTATAGTATAATAGGAACAAATAAGAAATCAAAAATACGTATTACAGTGAGATTGAGTTTTGGCGGTCGGTGCGGTGGTTGGCATAGGAGCGAGCGACGGTCCTAGAGAAAGAAAATTTCATCCCCAAGGTTGTGCTTAACCCAGGAATGATCCGTCGATAGACCCGGATCCTCAAGTAACTTTACTAGCCAAAACCAATCTCACTCTTATATTTTTATCAGTATGTTATCTGTATATATATATATATATATATTCGTGCGTTCTCGTTATCACTTACGCCAATCCGGCGGGATAGGAGAAAAGGATTCGGTTACTGGCGAATCGATTCTAACATTCGCTTATATATCTAGATAAATACATATATATATATATATATATATAATATATATATATATATATATAGATACATATATACATCTGATCAACATATAACCAAGAAAAATTTAGTAACGTGACATCAGAAAAAACAATTATTCAAATTTATAACGATTTTATTTTGTACCTCCTTTTATCAGTATATATGTCTAGAGTGCGTCGTTATTTTTTTTTTGTGTCGAGTATGCTTTACGGGTAGAGTTCGTCGGGGCGGCGGCGGCGGCGGCGTAGGTTCCTCATATCCCTCCCTGTCGAAGTAGAGGCAACATTTTGCATCCCCTTAGCTACCTATAGAGAGCTCTTTGTAGGTAGGATAAAAGAGGTTGTATAGAGCCGCTTCATAAAAGGAAGACGGCGTAGATTTCCGGGAAGAACAAGGGCACTTAAGTCTCCTCCTTAAGTCTCTCGCACGGAGAAAGTCCCTGTTTTTTTTTGTTTGTGGATTAGGTGCACTAGGTACATGTATACATCTAAGGAGAAATTTTGTATTTTCCTTTGGTTTTTTTTTTATATAAATTTAAGTTATTTCAAATTTTCAATTTTTCTAATTTTCCAATTTTCAAATTTCGATATCATTATTTATTTTTTTTATATATTCCATTTTTTTTTGTTATAAGTCTGTTTAAGATAAATGTAAGTCACGTTACAGTGTAGTCAATTTGTTACGTTTTTTTATTTTATCAACTTTTGGCGTTCAGTACTTAGTTATTATGGAGTGCTTATTACAATTTTCAGAGGAGGTGTGGTAGGACTGGATAATGCTCTTCAGTGAACAGGGTTCTACAACGTTAACTTCAGCTTCACAGACTAGAGAGGGGAGTTCGAAAGAAAAAGCCAGTCGAACGGCCATGCTGCAACAACAGCCGCAGTGTCCCCGAGGTGCGTCAGGTCCGGCGTGAATGTCGCATCATCGGGTGGTAGTGTGTCAGGTCCAGCGTGAATGTCGTGTTGTCTGTTGTTAGTGTGTCTGGTGATGATGTGTCGGTTGTAGTGGGTCGATAGTCCTGTGTCTGGTGGTGGTGTGTAGGTTGTCCTGTGTTCTTTACGTGAAGTGGTAGTTTGGCAGTCGTGCTTTGGTTGTAGTGTGCAAGTCTGTACAAATTGTTTTGTTCTATTAGAGTTATGTGTTAATGTAAAGTTTTGGGATCGTTTAGGTTTTTTTGTAATGGCATACAATTTTAGTTATGGAAAGAGGTGAGGTCTTTCTACGAAGGTAAGAACCCCCCTCATCCGGCGAGCTTAGCCGAGCATCGCGAGCATGCCATCGCCTTCGTAGTGGACATTCTATCCCAACTCCCATACCCCTTATCCCATCCTAGTTCTGGCCTACACTTATGGGCTGGTCATTGAATCCTCCCCGCTCCTATCCTATTCTAAATCCCTTCCTTATTAACCCTCCTTATTGCCTCTAATTTCAAATAATGAGCAAATTGTTTTTGCGGATCTACCTATGTATATATGTATCAAAAATAAATCGGTTTATTTTACACATGGAAAACCCCATCAGGTAATAAGGTGTAAAAGAAAAGAACTGCTAATGCAACACATAGTTTTTTGTTTGTTGGTGACAATCCGGTGAAATAATAAAATTGTCCACTAAAAAATGTATTTTACAATAATTGTTGACCTTGAAAAGTAAATGTTTGTCTGAATGTTGTATTTTTTGCCAGCTATTTCAATTAAGCTTCACTCTCTGTCACTTAGGCAGGGTAGCCTACCAACAATATGGTTCCTTTTTTTATTCAGTCCATATAAAGAGAATAGAAGGAGTTCAAAGAAGATTCAAGCGCTTCTGCCTCCGTTCCTTCCCATGGTCCAATAGTCTCGAACTTCCACCCTAAATTCATAGGCTTACGCTCATAAATCTTCCATCGCTTTCTAAGCACAGAGAGTACATTCAGCTATGCTTTATTAAAAAATGAATCAATGGGTAAGTCATATCACCATCAATCTTGGAACAATTAAACTTTATTTATAGCCGTTCAAGTATTAGAAGACAAGCTCCTTTACGTCCAACATCAACAAGATCGAACTATGGTAAAAACAGTCTCCTCAACCAATTGATTTCAGTTTACAACAAGTATTACTTTGTGGTATATTCTGTAAGCGATCATTTTAAAAGTAAATCATTTAAATTAAATTTTTTCAACACTACAGTTTAGTTTTTTTTTTGGAAATTGCTTAAAGCTTTGTAAATCTATTAATCTAAGAATAAATGTTAATTAGTGTTAAGTTTTAACGTTAGTTTTTTAACGAATTCAATAAATATATTAATAAATGCGTGTTTATCAACCATTTTTTAAAACTATTAATTTCGTTAATAATAATTTAATGCAGTAAACTAAAGTATTGGAAATAAATTTACTCACCAGTAATATAAAAAGTACCTCAAAGTTCCATGAATGAATAGTGATAGCCAAAGAAAGATGACTGTTAGAAAATGTGTGAGAGGATTTTGAGATAATTGAATTTAAGTTGTTATGTTAATTAAATCATCAAATTAATTTTATTTTCTCAATGAGCATCAACGTATATTTAGGTGGAAATGGAAAATGAACAAATCTTCACTTATTTATTTATTATTTATTCATCAATCGAGTTACAATTACTCTTACAGCCTACGAAACGTACAATAACTTGTTTACATATATGTACATACATTATTTGTTAATAAAATATAAATTTAAGATATTTTTGAACATTTCTCTTGTATAGTGAAAATTAAAGTCAAATTCAACTATAACAGCATTAATCTCTTTGATACAGCGATTAATAGGCTCATTTGCGGCATAATTAGTAGTATGATAATCTTGTATGAACAATTGATTTAGATTTCGGTTTCTTAGACAACGACTTGGTGCATAAAGACTGATCAAATTGAGCAAACACAAACAATTGATGCGATTACATAAAATATCTCTTATAAATATGATTGAAGATATTTTGTGAGGAGGCATATTTTCTATATTCCAACCGAGCCTTTTAACAACAAATCGAGTAAATCTTTTTTGGACTCTCTCAATTCTTACTGAGTACGTGATATAACAGGGATTCCAGACTACACTACAATAATATAGAATTGATCTAACATATGAGATATATAATGATTTGAGAGCATACGGGTCTTTTAAATCTTTCGAATTCCGAATAACAAACCCTAACATTGAATTAGCTTTGTTGACTATAAAATCAACATGTTTGTTAAATCTTAAGTAAGAGTCAAAAATAACGCCTAGATCCTTCTTTTCATTTACTTTTTTTAACACGATATCTTCTAAAACATAATCAGACAAAATAGGAGATAAACAACGAGTAAACGTAAAACTTTGACATTTCGAAACATTGAGAAGAAGTTTGTTTTTATTGCACCATTGCGAAAGCCTATTAATGTCTTCTTGTAACAGATAACAATCAAACGGATTCTTAATACATGAAAATATTTTAAGATCATCTGCAAAAAAAAGACATGATGAGGTAGAAAAAGCAGAAGGTAGATCATTAATAAAAATGAGGAACAGGAGAGGACCAAGATGGCTTCCTTGAGGAACTCCAGATGTTCGCAAGTTTTTAAATAAAATAAAAACACACAAAGTTTTAGTGGACTGTATTCTATGATGGTTTAATTACGAATAATGTTAATAATCAGCTAGGATTTGAGAATGCATAACAAGACAGTTAAGGTTTTTATATTCTTCTTTGATCTTCGTTCGCATAAGCAGGTACATACAAATTATTTGCAACTTGTTAAAGAGAACAGTTTTGTGTGGCGTGATGCGCCTTATGTAATTTATAATTATGTAAAAATAAGAACAATTAGTGTTGCCATCTTTACGTTTTAGTCAAATATATAATACAATGATTTTAGTGATAGGTCTTTTAACTATTTTATATTTTAATCTCGAACATTCCGCCAGCCTTGAATTACATTCAATCATCCAGGGGTAGTATGCTTATCTTTGTCATAGGCCTTTTGAATAATCCTGTTTTGGTGCGGACGGTAGCTACCCGCACCAAACCATCGCCACCAGCATGGGTTGCAGTTACCTTACCAATCTTCCAGTAAGCAGGTGGAAGATTTTCGTCTTTAAGAAGAACGATGTCGCCAATTTTGATATTTGGTTCCGCTTTATTCCACTTCTGCCTTGGTTGCAGAGAGGAAATATACTCGGATGACCATTTTGACCAAAACCCTTGGGTGAGCTGTTGCACCAACTTCCATCGTGCCAGTAGAGACATCTTTACATTGGTTACGTCAGGTTCAGGAATAGCTACTAGTGGACGCCCTGTCAAGAAATGACCAGGAGTCAAATAGCTGGTGTCATCAGAGTCAGATAATGCACAGAGCGGTCGAGAGTTAAGTATGGCTTCAACTTGGGTAAGAAGTGTTGTCATCTCTTCAAAATTGAGTGTACTTTGACCAATAACTCGTCTTAGATGGAATTTGACTCGTTTTACTCCAGACTCCCAAGCACCACCAAAGTGAGGAGCGCCAGGGGGGATGAAATGCCATTGGATACCCTTTGAAGATAAGAAATCAGATATTAAGATATGGTTATTATAAGACGCAAAAAGTCGGTGTAGTTCACCGAGCTGTCGGGCAGCCCCGACAAAATTTGTCCCATTATCACTGCGGATATGAGCACATAACCCTCGTCTAGCAACAAAACGTTTTAGAGCAGCTAAAAAGCAATCGGTACTGAGATCACTTACTAGCTCTAAATGTAATGCTTTCGTAGTAAGACATATAAAGAGAGCAATGTAAGATTTAATTATTGGAGCTCTTCTGCCATTGTGTTGCCTTAGTAAAAAGGGACCTGCGTAGTCGCAGCCAGTATCGTAGAACGGATAAATACCATGAAGTCGATATTTTGGAATGTTGCCCATTAATTGACTGCTGGTTTGTTTACTGTGCCTATGACAAATTGTACAACGATGCACAACAGATTTTGCCAGATCTCGTAGGCCTACGATCCAATAGCTCTGCCGAAGGGTGGCAATCAGAGTTGTGACTCCAATATGATGATTGTCCGTATGACAGTCCGTCACAATTTTTCTTGTAAGGCTATGATCTTTATGTAATATAACTTGGTGTTTGCAGTCAAAATCAGTCTCCAGGTAGTCAAGTCGTCCGCCGACTCGTAGAACCCCACTATCATCTATGTACGGAGCTAGCCGCTTTAGTTTACTGTTAGCTTGAACGTAATTATTATTCCTCAGGTTTTTGATGTCATCAGATAATGATTCTTCTTGGGAGAATTTGTAAAGAACGTTTTTTGCATGTTGTAGCTCGGTTACCTTTAAAGGAGATTTATCATATTTTTTATTTTTCAAATTTAAATAAAATCTAAAACAGTATGCGAGGACTCGATATAGCCTAATCCATTTAGATAATTTCCCATTTAAGTCAGATATTGTTCCTACGACCTTTGTTGTGACTTGAAGAATCATCTGTTCCCTTGAACGCTCTTCTTCTTGGGTTGAATATGTTGCAGCTTCCGTATCTGGCCAATGGTTTTGACTCAATGAAAGCCAAGAAGGACCTTTCCACCAAAGATTGTGTTGTATTAAAACAGATGGAGTTATACCTCTACTAGCGCAGTCAGCGGGATTGTCTCCTGATAAAACATGTAGCCACCGAGCATGTGGGATGGAATCTAATATGAACGATGTTCTATTACTCACGTATGTTTTCCATTTTCGAGGATGAGATGACAGCCAGGCCAATACTATTTTCGAGTCCGTCCAGCAGTAGATGGAATCATCCTTGATTCTGATAGATGTTTTTAGGAATTCAAAAAGTCCAGCAAGCAAGTGTGCTCCACATAACTCCAGCCTGGGAATGGATACCTCTTTCAGCGGTGCAACCTTAGTTTTGGCCATTACTATATTAACAGAAGCAGAGCCATCGGATAGTATTCTGCGACAGTAAATTACAGCTGAGTATGCCGCTGAAGAAGCATCGCAAAAGCCATGAAATTGTACCTTATTTTCCTGTGTGAATAGAATTCGTGGAATATTAATTTGGTTCAAAAGATGAAGTTGAGTATGAAATTTTGTTGATTCCTCAATTATTTCACTAGGTAACCTATCATCCCATCCAATCTTTAGGAGCCACAATTTTTGCAATATTATTTTTGCCATTATTATAGTTGGAGAAACCCAGCCTAAGGGGTCAAAGATCTTTGATATTTCAGACAACAGCTTTCTTTTTGTGGTTAAATCTGGGTTTTTTTGAGAAACATCAAATAAGAAGCAGTCAGTTACAGGATTCCACGATATTCCCAATAAGCAGATGTTAAATTCATTTGGAACTTCAACCACAGAGCTAACCCTATTTTCTATAGGTATATTCGAAATAATTTCTGGACGATTCGAAGCCCATTTTCTTAAACTGAAGCCGCCAGCCGTGAGCATATGGTCTAACTGTGACGCAAGTTCTCTTGCTTCATCAATAGTATTTGCACCTGCCATACAGTCGTCGACATAGAAATTTTCTATAAGTGCCTTAGAAGCTAAAGGAAATCGATGACCTTCATCTAAACTTAGCTGTTGAAGTGTTCTTATAGACAAGAAGGGGGCAGGTGAAGTTCCATAAGTGACTGTGGTAAGTCGATAGTGCTGTATAGGTTGATCTGGGGAATCGCGCCATAAGATGCGTTGGAAGTCGCGATCACATTGTTGTACTTCAATCATTCGAAACATTTGCTTTATATCAGCTGAAAAGCAGTATTCAAAGCACCTATAACGCAATATAACTGTAGTCAAGTCTTGTTGTAGAGGTGGACCTGGTAACAAGATTTCATTTAAAGACTTCCCGCTACTAGATTTACAGGATCCATCAAAGACAACGCGAAGTTTAGTAGTAAGACTATTGTCTTTAAACACAGCGTGGTGTGGCAAATAATACAGCTTGGTATTTTCCCTATTTATTTCTGCCTCTGAAACAAGTTCCATATGTCCTAAAGCTAAATATTCGGACATAAAGTGTCGATAGTCGTCTCTAAGCTTATTATTTCTAGCAAATTTTCTCTCCATAGCGAAGAGTCTATTTTCGGCAGATGTATACGAGTGTCCTAATGCTTGACCTTGAGAATTAAAGGGGAGTCTAACTGAATATCTACCAGCTTCATTACGTTGCACTGTATTTTGATATATCTCTTCTGCTTTTTGTTCATCTTTTGTAGGTGGGATCGTTCTAGTTGGTAGTTCTTCAGTTTTCCAAAACATTTGCAGAGTTTTGTTTAGATCATTTTCTTGAGTCGATATATTACATTGGACTTCCGAGTCAGCCAAATGGGGACCACAAATTACCCACCCAAACAGAGTATTTTGGGCAACTACTACCTTATCCTGGATAACCTGCTCTTTACAAAGAATTGAGAAGAAGTAGTCAGCTCCCAGGAGAATGTCTATTTTCTTTGGCTCATTAAAATGGGGATCCGCCAAATCCAAGCAGTTGAGCTTGTCCCATGTTTTTATTTGGATTGGCACAGATGGTTGATCCGACGTTATATTACCGAAGACTAAGGCGGAGATGTCCAGACAGAGTTTTTTATTAAAATGGGAATATATTTTTAAGTTGGTTCTACCTTTAGAAACACCCACCTTGCTAGCTGAGAGCCCTAGGATTTTAACATTAGCTGGATGTCTGGGAAGACCTAAACGCTCGGCGCACGCGGATGTTATCAGAGTATTTTGACATCCAGAGTCGAGTAAAATATTACAGCGTTGTAAATTTCCCTGGTAATCTGCTACGAAGACCATTGCAGTTGGAAGCAAAGCATTGAATTTTATTAACTGGTTCGAAGCTTCGGAGCCATGGGACAAAAGATTATAATTTTGATTGCTAATAAGAGCGCTGGATTCAGCTGTAGTGGGAATCGCTTTATCTTCAGGTGTTTTTGGCTTCTCTAGGTTGTTTGAGGTTGGAGGGGTAGATGTGCCAGCATGGGCAGAAGCAGTAGAGCTTGCGCTAGGTTTGTAAGTCACATGTAGAGAAGAGTGGTGTCTCAAATGACATTGCTCACAAGAATGTTTGGAGGGACATTTATTTGCTGTGTGTCTAGCTTTGAGACAGTTAAAGCATAACCTTTTAGTATTAACGAATTCCCTGCGTTTTGCTGTGTCTAATACTATGTACTTTGGACAGTATGACAGATGGTGATGATCTAAACATTTTGGACAGGCATTATCGATGGCAGACAAGTAAGCACGAGTTGATTTATATTTTATAGGAGCTGCCGCACCTGTAGTTTTAACGCTTGGTGTCGACGGTCCTATCTCTAATGCATCACAACGCAAATTCAAAAACTTTGTTAAATCTTCTATTGTTGGATAAGCCTTTTCTACTACATGCTCAGCCCATGCTTTATGGGTATCACTATCTACCTTTTTTAGTATAAGTGCAATCAGCCATGGATCGCGTCGCTCTGCTCTTGGCCCTAATGCCCTTAAACCTCGTATGACCTGATCAAAGGTGTTAACAACTGAGCGAAGCAGTGTCGCGTTCGAGGAGTCTATCCTTTTAATGTCAAAAAATGTTTTAACTAGTGATTCAATGACTTGCGATGGTTTATCAAAACGCTCTTTTAATTTTCCTAAAGCTTCCTCATAATTGGTTTCCGTCACAGCTAGGTGCTTAATCATCTCCTCTGGTTCCCCTTTTAGTAAACCCTTTAAATATTGAAATTTTTGAACCTTGCTAAGACGCTCATTTTTGTGGACAGTGGTGTCAAAAATATCCCAAAACGGTTTAAATTTATCATATTGACCATCGAAACTTGTCATTTGAAGATGAGGCAAACGAACCTCTTGGCGATTGGAAGTACTCTGACTAAGCGTTTCCGCTAGCCGTTGAATAGCATTAGTTTCACTTGAACCTACTGAAGTGCTGCTCAGGCGCTCTAAAAATGTTGTTTGTTGATCGACAAGCTTTTGAAAGGCATCTCTAGTAACAACAGTGGAGTTGTGAAGTGGTTCATCGCTTAGGGCAGCAGCTTGACGCTCAGAAACGTGCCTGGTATATTCGGCCTTTAGTTTGAAGTACCTATTCTCAAAATCTGCCATTTCAGTTTCCCTGTCTGGCGGAGCCTCACCTAACTCTAATATGTCATCGTCAATTTTAACAAACTCTTGAAAGAGAATTTCAATTCTGTCTAACCTAGCTTGTATTTCATGAATGGAAGTCTCGTTGGTTATTGTGTTGAGAAAGTTCTCAAACCTAGTTGCAGTGCCTTTGCAACGAGAACGTTTAAGCTTTAGCGCGTCCATATTATTTTAATTTTGTTGAAATGTTCAATTCGCAAATAATATAATTTTTTAAATGTTACCTTATGGCTGGATAGGTATACTTCTCTTATAATTTAGTTGATTTAACAGCGATGGTTCCTTATATTTCAGCAACGGGATTCCTTTTGTAGAAACAGCAACGGTATCTCAAGAAACGGCAATCTTAATTTCAGCAACGGGAACTGTACTCGTACACAAGCCACAAGCAACGATCACCAACACCGGCAACAGCAACAGGTCGCACGATTTACACTTAATAGTTTGTTTTTTTTTCTTTTCTTTTGCAGCTAGGCACTTTATATTATTGCAGCATAGGCACACGATTCAAATTAATAACTTTTATTTAGTTTTTTAAAAAGAATTAATTTCATCCGGCTCGAAGGACCAAAAAATGTTCGCAAGTTTTTAAATAAAATAAAAACACACAAAGTTTTAGTGGACTGTATTCTATGATGGTTTAATTACGAATAATGTTAATAATCAGCTAGGATTTGAGAATGCATAACAAGACAGTTAAGGTTTTTATATTCTTCTTTGATCTTCGTTCGCATAAGCAGGTACATACAAATTATTTGCAACTTGTTAAAGAGAACAGTTTTGTGTGGCGTGATGCGCCTTATGTAATTTATAATTATGTAAAAATAAGAACAATTAGTGTTGCCATCTTTACGTTTTAGTCAAATATATAATACAATGATTTTAGTGATAGGTCTTTTAACTATTTTATATTTTAATCTCGAACACCAGATGTCACCCTTATTGATTTAGAAACTGTAGAATCAATTTTAACATGTTGAGTGCGTTCTTTAAGATACGAACTGAACCAATTAAGCATTTTGGAATGAAAACCTGTTTGATTAAGTTTATGTATCAATAAATTATGATCTACCCTGTCAAATGCTTTTGCAAAATCTGTGAAGATTACATCCACTTGATAACCATTTTCGATATTATTTAGAACATAGTTTGTGAAAAGTGTTAAATTTGTGCAAGTTGACCTTCCAGACATAAAGCCAGTTGATAGGGATATATTGTTTCTTTTAACAGAAAACTAAGTTTATCACAAATAAGTTTTTCAAACAACTTAGGAATCACTGATAATTTACTAATTGGCCTATAATTTGAAATATCTTGTTTCGAACCACTTTTATATATTGGAGTAATAAAGGAAGTTTTCCAGTCACTCAGAAATTCTCCTTTTTCAACCGATGTATTATAAATAAAACACAAAAACCTAGCAATCGAAGAAGCACAATTCTTTAGAACTACAGCTGGAACTTCATCGGGACCGGCAGAAGTATCTTCAGTAAGATCAGGTAAAGCCTTTTCAGTTTCTTGTAAGGAAATGTGTATGCTGCCAATGTTGATGCTGCTATTAGAATCAACATTTTCAAAACTGTTAGTTTGAATTGAACTTAGATGATTTGATTGAAACAAATTCGAAAAAGCATATAGAACAACAGTGTAGTTAAGAATTGCTTGGAGAACCCATATCTACACTTCATGATAGGATTAATAGAAGAAATTCTGATGGGCTTGAGCTGGTGATTCTTTCAATTATTGTTCTTACAGAAGATGAGAAATGCAAAGCTGCATTTAAGCTCACCAATTAGGTTCTGAATGTTATTTAAGAAACGAAAAAAGAATAAAACCATTTTTTTAGTGGAAATAACGAGAGAAGAACGTTGAAATATTTTTGAAAATTTTGAAAATGGTTCCGTGATTAGAAAAAAAAACTATAGAAATTAACTCTAGAGATATTTTGGATAAGCCGGCTCCAATATTTAATGAAGACGGTACTTCATTTAGTTTGGCTCCAAAATCAGGGTAAATTATCGACTCTTAAGGCTTAAAAACTTATATGAGGTTAAAGTATGTAATGAAAAAAATCCTACCGTACTACATACATATTAGTCTTCAACGCCAACGGAGTACGATTACCTCGAAAAAAATAATTCTGGTTTGTCAGAAATCCTCCATCGACAGTAGTTGAAAATATACTGAAATTCTCGATAATTGATTGAATATAAGTATTTAAAAAAATCCAAAAAATTGTTTTGCATACAAATATTGCTGTTCCTATGACAAAGTTATAAGAACACTTTTTCATTTTAGTATTCAAATACTTGCGGTTGTGTGCCATTTGTATGCTATTTTAAAATTGTCGCTTCAATATTTTTCCCAAAAAAAGTAATCATGTAGATATTTATGAATTGGCTGACCCACGATAAAAAAACTACTGCATGTTAATTCTTGGATTGCTCATAATGTAAGAAATGATCCATCTCAAAAATTATAGAATACCTTAGGGGAAACAGATTTATCCAAGAAATTTGTTTGGGTGCACAAAAATCCTTCTTTCTTATTAACAAATCATTAGAAAGAACTAATAGGTATGTAGAATACTTTTTCTATTCTTTTGATAAATCAAGGTGTCAGTAATTCCTATATTCATTATAATAAAAAGTAACTTACTTCAACAAAAAAATCAATTGATATTCAATAAAAATGCAATTCGCATAACTTCTATTCCAGTTATATACATACTTTTAAGACTTTATAATGTGAACTATATACTTTCTAAATTGTGCCGAAATAGCTCAGTTGGGAGAGCGTTAGACTGAAGATCTAAATGTCCCCGGTTCAATCCCGGGTTTCGGCAGAATTGTGGTTATTTTAAATTTCTTTCGGCAGAAATGTGATTATTTTAAATTTCTTTTTTTACCAAAATTGTTTTCTTTGATGTTGTTTAAATCAAATTTTTGATTATGAGCGCATTCAAGCAAACAATTCTTCTCTGGAATTTATTGTGAATGCCTTTCATTAATTCTCGATAGGAACAACTAACCAGCAAAGGTTAAATAGAGTAGATACCTACTTATTTATTCAGGGTTTATAGAAACGAATGTATATGGTATACCTACCTAAATATACATATAGGTATATTTTTGTAGATGTATGATGGATTTTAGATTTTCAATTTTGATCAAGTTGGGAATTCTAACTCAACATTCTCAATTCTCAAAAAAAAAGTAAAGGCTTAGTTAGATTTAAAATGCGTGAAAATAAAGTTTAGAAAAACTAGTGAACATCGCAAAACATCCACCTACTTGTTATATTTAATTTATATTATATACCTACATACATAACTCGAGTACATAAATGTACAAACAAATGATATGTCTAAATCTTAAAAGGTACATAACTCATACAACACAATTACTTCCTTTTTTATACCTGCAAGTCCACTCCTATTTTTTAACAACTAAAAGCTAGGAAACTTTATTCTCCATTCGATAATCTCCAACCTCCAACTGCATACCTACCACCCACACCATAAAAAACAAGTGGTCGCCGACTCGTCTTCGCCAACCCCAAACTTTAAATGATGATGAGTATTGTAACTTATGAGACTACTACAGCTGGCAAGTGGCAAGTGCCAATGGCGAAGCAAAAAACATATTCTGAAAAATTTTGTGTTGCTATGCGCTCGAAAGATTACGCGACAGCTTATACACTTTTTCCTTGTAGGATTTGTTTGTTAAAGCAGAGCGAAGTGATGCCTTTTTGTAAACATTCATTTACTCAAAAGAGATGACTAGAGGGTGTGGGCTGCCTTGGAGACTGTTCTCGAAAAAGCGACAGTTAAATCTTAAGCGTTGAGATGAAGAACTAGAAATTAAAACTGGTAACCGTTTGGTTGTGGGCTAAGCTTAAAATATGTGTCAATGTTTCATACAGCAACAAAGATTTTTTCTTTTCTCTCGGATTTTGTTGGCTTTGCAAAGTTATGGCTCATGCCTTTTTTTATTTTTCAGCTTTATAAACCAGCTTTTAAGGCAAGAGCCTTTATCTATCATTGTAATCCATTATCTGGTTTTGCACAGAATTGTAAATTTAAAAACCTATTGTTAATGAATTATTTATAATAACACAGCATGAACAAAGGTTGTTAAATTTTATAAGAATTGGATGCCTTATATTTTTACACAGCATTAAAACCTTACTATGTACCGAAAATGCTGAATAATGCTTATGACATTTTGAAGCATAAATATATGTACATAAGTATATCATCGTGCTTAGACAATCTAAAAAACTGAACAAATTATGTACGATTTTGTGTGTAAGAAACATATAAAAACTGTAGCACCTTGATGAAATAACTCAAAATAAATCCTTCGATTTGTGAAACTCCCTTTTAAATAGATGAACCCTTTATAATACCCCAAATTACTTTTTTCTATTGCCAAATATAAAGAATGGCGTTCTCAGTAACTATTCATTGCTATCATTTCTTAAATTCCAATCTTAAACATTATACTTTAGTTAATGTGAAACGAAATTTTACTGGGTGTTCACTTTTATTTTAAACATAACAAAAATAAATCTAATCGTTTTTAATCTTCCTCGTCAAAGTTATTTAATAAGGCTACTTCACGCTTTAAGATACAGGTGGCGTGAAATTCAGTGCAATAAACCGTTTAGAAACTCAACATCTTCGATCTTAGCGCCCTCAAAACCATGTCACCTCTACGTTCAATAAATAACGTAAAACATCGAACTCTCCAAAATATTTGGACGCGAATAAAACATATACCACACCTTACATATACCCTTTTCGCAATTGTACTGTTTTTATGTCTATCACCTGCATTGTTATTATATTTCCAATGCAATCAAACAGACCAAACATATAACATATACGAAAAAATAAAACGATCAATATGGGGCATCCATAACTTTTTGCTTCCTTTTCTAACTCACGCTTAAACAAATCGACTCTGCCGAAATAAGTGAAATGAAAATATTGTGCGTTTCGTCTTCAGTTGCTCGTACTCGTTGCTCTTCCTAACTTCGTTGTAAGCCTGGGAACTGAAACCTCGTCTCGTCTGAATTCTGAAATTTTAATGCTTTAAATCTCAAAACACACAACGACTGACGACAATAGAAAATTTCATTATAGAAAATTGCATCTAAATATACCTTTTTATTGCAAATGTGATTAAAATGTAATTGAATAGTCTACGGAGCGTAATTTGTACTCTTAACTGTGGTGTGTGGATGGGTTTAATCTTTTAATGATTTAAGTAACAGCAAAAAAAAATGTTCGTCGGGTTTGGGTTTAGGTTGATGTGAAAAAATGCCCCTACAAAAAAGTTGTTAAAGTGTTTCCTTCTACTATGATACATATATATCATTCTCGTTCTTCCGCACTGGTTTTCAATTAGTGTGTTCTCGGTTGGTTTGGTTGCGAAAACGCCTGCTAAATTGTCTATCAAGTGTGTTGGTGTTGGCTGACGACAATTCCCAGAAAGAAAAAAGTGTTAAATATAAAAATTGAAAATTATGTGAATTGTGTATATGAATAGCTTGCATTTTAAAGCTTTAAAAAACCTCGGGAAAATATTAAATAGAAAAAGTTAGTGTTAAAGTTTTTTGTTTTATTAATTCTTGATGTTTTTAAAAATTAAGTATATTTTTTTTAATAAATACTGTGGTAGATATTTGCTTTGTATGATAACCCATCTTTTCGCTCACCCATGGTCGTAGATTTGCTTAAAAAAATGTCTCACTCTAGCGCATGTCGTGCGTGCGAGTTTATGTCATTGCCATCATTTTACAGTTGTTGGTTTATTATTTGGATTCGATTATCGTCTTTTCTTTTGCACCTTCTAAATTTTCGGCAATAAATGAGACAATGATATGAATGAGAAAAAAAAATTAGAATTTTTGATGGCAGTAGCAACGGCAGCCTAGCAGCAGTAGACAAAAATTTCTTATGGAAATTTTTTAAATCACAGAAAGATAATTATATTTAAAGATTTTGTGTTGTGTGACACCCTAAACTATTTTAAATTAGTCAGTCAATATAAAACTGTAAAAATATCAATCGTAATTTGTGTATTGATTCATTATCGTTTATGAAAGTTTTTCTTATGGAATACTGGGAAGTGTGTGATCTACCGTGGTATTGTGTCGGTGGTGTTGTTGTGATTGGTAGGTTGAATTTTTAGTGGTCCTTAATCGAGCTCGTCTGGGTTATTTATCCGTTTAATTCTATTTAATAATCAAATCCCTGTTACAAAATTATTCCCTCATAAATAATATCCTCTTCAAAAAAGTGTTCAATTAGTTTAATTTTTTCTCTTCGATTGGGAGTGCACAGAAGATTGAGAACGAAAAAAAAACAGAAAAGGATGGAAGAATTTATTTGACAGATGTGTGTAGGGACTTGAATTGGGATGGGACGATGACGGTGATTTTGATTTCCTTTCGACGACACAGTGCAGGAACTCTACTCAAATTTCATTTAAGGACAAATTAGAAGGAAAATGATAAAAAAAGCCCTGTGCATTGGTGGGATGTTGGTGGATAAGCATTTGATACGCAGAATGCTTTTTCGCGTTTTTTGTTTGCTAATTTGACGATATCCGTCTTGTTTTAAAATATAAACAACGGAATTTATTAATAGGACTTATTGTTCTTTTTTTCTCTTTTTAATGTGAGGATTGAGGAAGTATTTTTGCTCTTTTTGGCTTTTCATTTAATTCCGACTTTTTTTTTAGTTGTCGTTGTCTTCGTTCGGCTTCTTTACACTGCGATGTGGCTGGTGATCAGGGTTGTTATATTTTTACATTATTTAATTCCAAATAAAATAATATGGCTTAGCTTTGCTTTACCGCAGCACGAATTTTAATACCTACGCATTTTTTTTAATTAATAGATCTGTTTAAATAAATAATAATTTTCGCCATTTAAAACACGCACAAATTTCGACAAGCTTGTTTTTTATTTGACATATGTGCAAATAAATAATAATTATATAGCAATTTTAGAGCGAGGAAACATTTATTTCTATTTTAAATTAATTTTCAAAGTTCACTTTTTGAATTTTGATATACAAACACGTTGTATTTGGTCGATTTTGACAATTCTCTCTTTTTTGTTCAGTGTTGACTTTTTTTGTTGGGGATTTCTTTGATTTTAGTGCTCAAATGCAAAGAATACTTTGCATATACCCAAATTCGCACCCACCTAAATCCAATAGTAAATTCAAGCAGGTGGGTTGCATGGGGCAGCATGTCTCCCCTTACATACCTAGCCGTTAAAACGCCGTACTATCAATGATGAGGTTTATTTACTTGTTTTGAGAGATTTTTTTTTTATAATTAAATTGCTCCGGTGAGGATTTTATGTTTGATTTTTGGAACGTTTAATTTTAATTGGATCAGAACTCTTTATATTACTACATTTAACACTAAACAAAAAAACAGTGTTTTCCATTTTTGCTAGTATTTTTTAAGTTTTGTTTGTATAATACCTTTAACAAAAGTCTTGTTCAGAGAATTATGTACATAACTTCGTATTGAATTGGAAAGTGTATTATACTCAATACACACTTTTAAATGTAGTGAAGTTACAAAGTAACAATTTCTTGCCACTTTCAATCAGAAATACCTCTAGGCAAGAATCACGATTATAGTACAATAGGTTTTATAGGTATACAAAGATTCCACCTACTAAAGTATGTAGGTTTGGTTTGGTGAAACAAATTTTATTTAGTTTTAAAACACCATCTCTTGTTTCTTAGTGCCAACAAGCATTTTTGTTTTCAAAGAAAATCTAATAAAAAGATTGTCAAAATAAAACAAATTCAAAAACAAAGTTCCAAAAATTCCTCCATTTTCCAATAAACCTAAATACTTCAGATTACTGTTTTCATTCTACCCAAATGTAATTTGCATTTTTAAATTTTGAATCAATACTTGACTATGTTTTTATGTATCCTTTTGGTTATTATTGAAAATTATATAGGTACTGATTTGTCGGGAATCACTCGAAAAATTTTGTTTCAGATTTTTTTTTTTAAACATATGGTACTTTGCCAATATTACTTCATTCTTCTTTTAACATATAGATTTAAACAAATTATAAAAAATAAGAAAGTTAAATTATTTATTTTATTTATTTATACATTTGGAAATAACTTACAAACATGATATTTTAGTGACCCATTAATTTTTATTAGCATTACATCAGTTTTCTTTTCAAGTTTAGTATCTACAAAAAACATAATTATAAGAAACAATATCACAAAATACAACACACTTTTCAGCCCACCCGATTCAAGTTATTATCCCTCTATTCTGAATTTAATACATTTTCCTTGTCAACCAATGTTGCAACAAAATTGTCCATTTTAGGTCAGATAAGCATTATACAATTCATTCTTCGTATTTTCCCTCAATTCGTTTTGAATTGACTTTAGCAGTGGAGAAATGACTTTAGCAGTGGGGAATTGATATTAGCATAGTTTCAGCTTGCAGGCGAACCAGAAGGAGAGATTGTTTTCAGGTCTTTATATAGAGTGTGTTTGCCCTGACCTAACTGTCAACAAAAATCTGAAGGATACTAGTGCTGCGGTAGAAAAAAGTTTCCCCAAAAAACTTGATTTCCTTAAAGTATTTTCAAATTTTCACCTAGTCATGTTTTTCATAATAAAAAAAGCACGTGTTAATGTTGTGCACAAATCACATATCGATAGGAAATTTTTATAGACGTAAAAAAATTCTAAAAAAACTCTGTGTTAAAGTTAAATTTTTTGTTGAAAGCCGTATTCCAGTTAACAGTAAACGCTACTAAAAGTTTAGTACATATCGTAAAGTAAGCACTACCATTTTAATATTAAAGGAAACTAGTTATTGGATTAGCTGTAAATTCTATGTAGGCATAATTTGAATTTTTTGTCGAAAATTCCGTTTTTCAGCTTATAACTTTTGAAAAGGAAATGCTACAAAAAGTTTTTTATTTGCGTCAAGTTAGCACTACTACTTCAATATCAAAACCAACTATTGAATTAGCTGTCGTGAATTTTTCTTAAAATTTTTGTGCAAGATTAAAATTGTTCGCTTTTTTTGCGAACTAGTTAGCACTTCAAAAACTGTGAATAAAAGATAAAAAATTCGACCTTCATTTATAACAATTTACTTGACAGCTAGAACTATCACCTGTATGAGTTTAACTGTATATTTGTCGTAAATAAATGGTAAACACGTGCAAGGTAATTTTCCAAAACAAAAACATTTTTAACTGAAAGATAACCCAAAAGTAGCGTTTTCAAGAAAAAACAGTACTAATTGTTTAAACAGTTATCGTCAAATAAGTATTTATAAGTACAATACAAAAATTATCGCATCCTTTTATCTTACAAATGTTCACTCTTTTTTTCATTTTTAAGAAAATCTAGCACTTCTATACCAAAAGTATGTTTTCTAACCGGATTTTTGACGACTACTTTTTTGGTAGTTAAAACTGTCGAGCTAGAAACCAATAACAATTTAAAGTGGTAGTGTTAACTTGATGGACATTAATTTCTGTCATTTCTCGAACACAGGTTCTTAATCACTAGGCCGTGGTACAAGCTGTAGCGCCACCCAATTACAAAAGTAAAAATGTACTGAAATGTTAGTTTTTCTGCATTTGACAAAAGCTAATTTAAATACTTTTTACTTAAATCTATTTGACTTGATCTTTTTTTATATTAGATAAACATGTTTAAGCCTTGCACTATTTGATATTTGTTTATAAAAATTTAGCAAAAGTAAAAGAGAAATCGATATCTTCCATCTGGATGCTGGAATGCAAATTATGGGTTTTACAGGATTTCATCATGAAGAACAAAAAGAAAAACAGAATCAAAATCCAATCAATCAAACAAAAAGCGTAGACAGTTTAACCAGGGGCACCAGAAAATAACATGAACAACAATATTCTTGCAGATATGAATAAATAGACATTTATAATATCAATTTATTACGGTTTATCACAGGTGATAACTTTCAATTAATATCTTTAAATATAAACTATTCCAGATTACGTATAAATATTTGAACTCTATTAAACAATTAATTTTATGGAATCCTCCGAGAGTTGAATTTTGAATTAGTTGAATTAATAAATAAAATTACACGTAAGACCAATTTTCAATTAATTTTAACATCACAACGTAAACTCACAATATCATAAATATAATCAATGTTTATTATTTAAATTAGTTGATTAACTATAAAATTATAACAACGCTGGATGTATGTTAAGTCGGTGTCATCGTGCCTCGTTCGTCGATACCAAAGAAAGAGGTGAATGTTCGCTTTCGTTGGGAATATTCTATTGTATGTACATATGTATGTGTGTGCATACCTACTTAGATAAACATATGGACTCGGTATTATATTTTGCATTTTGTTCTGTCTTCTACTAGTGTTATTTTATTATAATTACTATTGTTCTTATGGGATTTTTTGTTTCATTTTTGTAAGCCTTGTTTTTTTTCAAAAAAATATTTGTTTACTTTCATTTAAAAACATCTACTCGTAGGTTCTGTATTTATATTTATGGACATCAAACATAGAAGCCAAAACTTGATATTCCATTAGAAGTTTTTAAAAAGTGTTTTAGGTAACCTTCATGAATATAAAGAAATATGTTATTTCTCAAATTAAATAATTAAACTTTGTTTACAGATTGAACATTCACGTGTTTCAAGGTACCTACATACCTTACCTATCTAAGTTTTTGTGAAATAAAAAGCGATAATTCCGTTTGTGTTCTGCAATACCGCTTCTATAAATTATTCTTACTTGCGATATATAGGAACTACCTACATTTATGACAAATATTACATTATAAAAAATATACGATAGTAATTAAGTTGATAAAAGTGAGTCCCCGATTCCATGCGTGTGTCTGTTTGTCCTTGCCTCTACAGACGAAACCATTGTGTAGATTGAGTTCTAACTTGGAAATCTATGTAGGTCTTAAGCAGATTTGAATTACGGTTTTCAATTTAGTTTGAAGCAAAAAGATAAAAAGAAATACAAATGCTTGATTATTATTAATCCTGTAGATTAGAGTTTCTTATATTTGAAGGAAATAAAGATGATTATTATTAACAAAATTATTATTAAAAAAAAAAGCTGTTGACTTTTTTTGTACCTATATCCACCGGGTTCTACGTGCCAGAATGACCACAACATATTTTGGTTTAAGAAAATATCTAAAACAATATCATTTATGTTTGTGTACATGCATATACATACATATTTATAAATGTATAAAGAAAATACTTACTTAAACTGGCGTTACAGTCCTGTGTTAACTAGGACCTCTTAGCTCTGCTCCTAGCGATATATGTCTCCAGTTTCACTTTCCACTTGTGCATACCACTTAATCCGCGGTCTTCATATACTGCGCTGTCCTGTGGGTGTGGATTGGAAGACTTGTCAAGCGCTCTACGTCGTTGGACTTTTACCCTTCTGGCTAAGCCTACGTCGCTATACAGCCCGTACATCCCGTCGTTTCATCTTCTCCTCTATCTATGATCTCAGCGCTGGTTTTGTTTTCGGTGTTGGTAGCAGAGCCTAGCTAGACGAAGTTCTTAACTACCTCAAAGTTACGTCTGTCGATGGTGACGTTTTGACTATTTTGATGACATATTGTACTTTTGTTCTCGTTAACCGTTAAACCCCTTTCCGCCGCTCCATAGACATCACGCTGTTCCAAATATTTAAATTTTATATATGGCTAGTAACTTGACAAAATCTTGAAAGATAGTGCCTCTAGTGTTGACTCGTGAGCTCTGCACTATTCTTTCAAGTAATATGTTGAAAAAATCGCATGACTGCTCATCACCTTGTCTTAAACCTTTTTTGACATGGAAAGGTTCTGTTAACTTGTTTCCAACCTTTATGGAGCAGCGCGAATTCTAGACATGGCTCTATACAACTCGTGCCTGTAGATGCTGTCATGTGCGGCCTTGAAATTGATGAAAAGAGGATGGTTGTAGATTTGATGTTCTTAAGTTCTTACCAGGATCTGCCGTAATCAGGTCTAAAAGGTTGTTGACGATGGACTTTAGACGTTTACATAAGGTTGTGTAAGCGGTGTTAAGTAGCCTGCTGCCTCTATAGTTGGTGCAGTTTAGATGGTCTCCTTTTCCAGAAGAAGATATTAAATAGTAGATATACAAAATTATTAAAAATATTCCAATTGACGTGCATATTCAAAAACATTTAGCCTTTATGTCAGTTCAAACTAAAAACATAATTGGTTGAGAAAGGAACTGATCGTTGCACTTTTATAAACAAAATTATTATGTAGGTATTTTTGTTAAATACCTTATCTGTTCAAATAATCCTACACACGGTCTAACTCCTAGTTATTAGTTGTGTTCTTCATTTTATTTTGTTCAATATTCATAAGTTATCCATAATTTCCCACTAATAAAAATAAATAATTATTTTTTAAGCTGAATGAAAAACATCCATAAACATATGTATAAATGTATCCTCTTAGCTACGACATGAACGCAAAACAAAAAATAATCAAAACAAACTTCCCTCGTGTCAATGTGCGACTTTTTCCTGATAACTCGTCACACACCGTACAATGTTTTGCTTCCCTTCTCTCTCACTCTTTCGTCTCACAGATGGAATAACAGAAGCTGCGACTAAAGTACATTTTTTGAGATTACAACATTTTTTGATGTACATTTACGTACATAAGTACGAAAAAGTTTAACATTTAAAGAAAATATTGATCATAAATGTACTCATTCATTTTAGATGTTAAAGAAGAATCTGTTTAGACATTTGTCACAAGACGATTTTATTTAATTTGTTATCAGTTTTGATTTGTTTTTTTATTATATTAAGAAAAGCGCACACTATAGGAATGAATACTTTTATAACGATTAAACACATGGCGAATTGCGAGCAATTAGGAAGAGAGGATAAGATTAGAAAGGAGATGCCGATGCACATTTTGTTTGAATGTTTGCACATTGTAACGAATGAGAAATATTGAGCCTGATAAAGCATTCCACATTTGAGTAATGCGGCTAAAGAAAGAATTCCTGTACTTTACGGTAATTCGGAAATTGAGCTGAAGGACAAAGTGATGGACATTCCTAGCAGTACGATTATTACGGTTTAATTGTTTTAGTGAAGTAATAAAACTGGCTCTTTTACAAAAACATTGTTAATAAAAATAGCGATAAAACAATCATAGGCATGAGACCTTGCGGGGCGATAAGAGAACGATCTTCTATCATTTTAGAGCTTTTTTTCAATTTCAGAAGATAAGAGTATGTTATTGGGCCTCCAGCCCAAATATGAGAATTAAACTATAGTTTTGGACGAATAAAAGCTTTTTAAATTATAGTCAGACCAGAAATAAACCTAAACACTTTTTGGCAATGTCAAATATATGGTCACTTCAAAACAAGTGGTTTGTGATGCACATGCCTATAATTAAAAGCTGTTCAGTCTCCTCGATTCAAATACCACCCATGGATAGTAACATTTGGGGGAGGGCTAGGCCTGTGAGACAGTAGGCAGCATTGAATTTTCGAAGCATTACATTCTACACGATTTTTTATTCCCCATAGGTTGCGTTTTCGAGCTAGAGCAGGGCATGTGCAGAGAAGATGAAGAACAATTTCTTCCTCTTCCTCGTCCATACAGCTTCTGCAAAAGTCATTTGAGAATACGCCTAGTCTCGTGGTGTGCTTTCCTATTAGACAGTGTCCGGTTATGACACCTATTATCGAGCTTATATGCGATCTGCTTAGAGAGAGCAAGCACCTTGAACGTTTTAAATCCAGTGTTGGCCAGAAGTTTTTTGTGGCTTGACACGTGGAGATGTTGTTCCACCTGGTGCCTGCCCTCCTCGCAGCGTCTTGCATTAGCAACAGTTTACAAGTAGCGATTGGTATGCCAGTGCTTGCCAAACGTGGTAGGATGGGCTGTACTGTACCGTTCCTGGCGAGTTCATCTGCCTTACAGTTACCTGGAATGTCTCTATGGCCCGGCACCCAGCAAAGGTGAATATTAAACTGTTGCGCCATCTCCATTAGAGATGATCGACAGTTATGGACTGTTATAGAGTTTGTAGAGACAGAGTCCAGAGATTTGATAGCGGCCTGGCTGTCAGAGAAAATACGGATATCAGATGTTGATATCACGCTTTCTTTGAGCTAAGACAAGACTTCCTTAATCGCCAAAAGTTCCGCCTGGAACACCCTACAATGATTGGGAAGGCGGAATGAGAGACTTAATTTCTGTCGTTCAGAGTACACACCTCCACCAACCCCTTCTTTGGTTTTTGAGCCATCTGTGTAAAAATGGATTGACTCATCCTCCAAGAATGTCCTATCCTCCCAAAAAGATCTGGTAGGTATAGAAATCTGGAAGTTTCTGTCGAATTGTAGTTTTGGGATGGTGTAGTCTGTGTGCTTTGGAATTGATTCTAAGTACCTTTGAATTACGGAGTGGCCAATGTTGTTGTTAGTCCACTGCGACGAAGCATTGAGGCGAATAGCAGAGCTTGCAGCTATTTGTTTACTAAATATGTCAAGAGGTGTAAGGTTGAGCAAGGTGTCCAGTGCCGCCGACGGGGTCGTGCGAAGCGATCCGCTTATACATAGGCAGGGTGAACGTTGGACTTTATTTAACTTATCCCTGTTTATACCTTTCTCTAAAGCAGTCCACCATACTGCTACACCGTACGTTAAAATCGGTCTGATTACCGATGTGTATAGCCAAAGTGTGATTCTGGGTTGTAAACCCCATTTATTACCAAAAGCTTTTTTGCAAGAAAAGAGAGCTACAGTAGCTTTTTTGACTCTTTCCTGTACGTTGCGTTTCCAATTTAGTTTTTTGTCTAAGACAAGACCTAGGTATTTAGCCTCGTCTGAGAATTTCAATTGGATTCCTTTAATATAAGGAGGGTTAACAAATGGAATTTTGTATCTCCTCGAAAATAAGACAATATCGGTTTTGTGTGGGTTAACAACCAGTCCATATTAAGATGCTTTCCTGAAACTGCTATATTTAACTCCCGAAGCGAACTCTCTACATTTAGAGATGTCAGTGCAGATGTGATTGCAGATGTGTCCACGTTGTTAAAGGCACCTTCGATGTCAAGGAAAGCAACCATAGTGAACTCTTTATGATGGAGGGAATATTCGATGGTGCGTACTAAAGTGTGTAACGCTGTTTCCACCGATTTACCTTTACAGTAGGCATGTTGAGACGAAGACAGAAGTCTTGTATCGATACGTGCCCTTAAATGGATATCAATCAATCTTTCCAGGGTCTTAAGAAGGAATGATGATAGACTTATAGGTCGTAGGATTGACTTGGAAGCATTTACCTGCTTTAGGTATAAAAACAACTTTAACTTCCCTCCATGCCGAGGGAACATGGACCAGGTAAAGACAGCTGGTAAAAATTGCCTCAAGGATTGGTGCAATTATATCAGAAGCCTTTTGTAATTCGACTGGTATTATACCATCTGGTCCTGCAGCTTTAAATGGTTTGAAGCTGTTGAGAGCCCATTGCAGCTTATCCTTTATGATTAGACCTTGTGGATATGTTGTATTTGAACTTGAACGTATAAAACTGTTGCAAGTTTCGGTAAGAGAACTACCAGGAAAGTTAGTGTCCAATAGTAAGTTCAGCGATTCATTACTTGAATTTGTCCGGGAGCCGTCTGTATTTTTCAAGCAGCTTGGCATAGCTGGATTAGTTGAAAGAATTTTCCGTAACCTAGAGGCTTCAGAAGTTTCTTCTATCATGCCACAGAAAGATCGCCAAGAAGATCGCTTGGATTTCCTTAGTGCCTTCTTGTAGATTCTTAGGGATTCTTTGTAGGAGTCCTTAGTCTTGCAGCTTTGGCCCGGTTGAAAAGTTTCCTGCATTCCTTCCTGAGCGAGTCAAGCTCTGATGCCCACCATTGTGGTTTCCTCTTATGTGTATAAGTGAACAAGCAATTTCTAGCGATTTGTTCATAGCTGAGGTAAGGTCATTGACTTTGTTGTCAAGTTGCTTAGCGTTAGAGGAAGGACTAGATAGTCCAGGTTCTAGTAAACTCTGTAATGAGTTCCTGTATAAAGCCCAGTCAGTTTTCCGATAGTTTCGAAAAGTCAATGGACTCGGGTTATCATCCACATTTATATTTAACTGGATATATCTATGATCAGAGAACGAGTGTTCTTTGGATACTTTCCAGTCCAAGATCATATGGTGTATACTATCTGAGACAAGAGTTATGTCTAAGACTTCTTGTCGAGTTTTAGTATGAAGGTTGGTTCATTACCAACATTACTTACTAAGAGTAAGTTAGTACCAAGAATATAATCAAAAAGAGACTCACCTCTGTCGTTGATATTCGTACTGCCCCATACAGTATGATGAGCGTTAGCATCGCTCCCAATAATTAGGCGGATCCTTTGCTTTTCCGCTTCAGCGACGACTTTCTCCAGGGTTTTTCCAGGGAGAGGGCCAAGGTGGTCATGCCCAAGATACGCCGATACCAGCCAGAAAGTTCCTTTGGTTGTTTCCAGCCTAGCTACGGTGGTATCTCTGTCACTGAAACGATGGAGTAAAAATACATTAATGCTACGTTTCACTAGTATGCAAGATCTAGGTTCACCTTTATCTGTCAACCAAAGTGTGTAATATCCAGGAGTCCTGAGTATTTGAACAACGGATCCTACAATCCATGGCTCTTGGATCAGGACAATGTCTTCCCCGTTACTCGCCAGACGGAGAAGAAGTGAGGCCGAGGCCTTTATGGAGTGTTCTAACTGTAGCATTTTGGCTACAATTAGGCAGATCAACCTCCACCACGGTTTTGTTCTGATCCTCTGAGCCTGAGGATAAACCCAAGGGTTCATCCTCGCTCAGAAGGATCATGTTAAGTTCGTCCTCAGTCTCTATTAGGGATGGACTGTCCACGACTTTTGTAGAGGGTGCAGTAGCGATTGGAGAGGACAAGGGTGCATCGTCACCCTCTGTTAGGAGAGAAGACGACGTCCCAGGTTCACCAACCGCTAGTTCACCTTCGGTAGTTTTTGGAGGACCGCTTTCCGCGTTAACCTCATCTTTTTTATAAATTCGAATTTTAATGGATTCGAAACCACAGTTTATGGAGCCCTCGTTTAGGGCTAGAGGAGCCAAGGATTCTTTATTGAGTACCACAATGGCGCTCCTATAAAAACCCTTCACTTCCTCTAGCTTGGCTATTTTCCAGTTATGCGTCGGAAGGGAAGGGTTGCACACTTTGACCATCTCGAGAATGTCCTCGATACCAGCAGGTTCGATCGGTATCCAGATGCGGGCTCCAGGTCTGCTAGGAATATCTTCCACAGCGACAACCTCGTGCTTCACACCTGGCCAAACTTCACCTAACCGGCTGACAGCAAGCCTGTAAAGGTCACAAGATCTCTGGTCGCCACAAACCATGAGTTTGACATGGCCTTGATGCCAACCCCCTTCGCTTATGGAAGGAAGTGGTCCTGGAAGCTCTCTCAAAATGCTCAAAAAGCCACCCGAGAGCTTAACCTTGACCAACTGCCAACGATCAGCCGATATTGTGCCATCATCATCGCTCCTGTCAATGACCGCAACCACGACTTTGCCCTTCGTGACGTCACTGAAACTGGCTTGTTTCTTGATGGGATTGAGGGGGTGCTTGTGTTATGCACCGAGGCCGTTTTGGTGTCGGTGCGGCCCCCTCAAGAGACCTTTCTCTCTTGGACGTAAAGTCCTTATTGGATCTTGTTGAAGCAAGTATGCTTTTGGCCCATTCTGACGTGTCATTCTGACGTGTAAGGAAAAGATTGGGATTCGGTAACAGCAATTCAGCTAGGTTACCTAGAGTGTGAAGGAGTATAGGAGATAGGACCGTTGCTAGCTTTTTCGCCATTACAAACGTGGGAGGTGGGATGGGACTTGGTGACATAAACGTAGGCTGGTATGGCTTGTTTATGTGGGAGTGGATGATGATTTTGGGAAGGTAGAGGGATAAGAACGTCCTTTAGTTTCAGGACTCATCGGGAGAAAATTATCGAGAATCATTGACCTTATTCAGCTTCTACAACTCGACAAGTTCGACGTTCAGAGTAGAAGTTATTTTATTATTCCCCATAAGGGTAAACATATTTGTGAATGTCTAGATCTTTTACTGCTCTAGCAACTGTACGAGTGCGAAAGAAGATTCGTCCTATAGAATCGTTTATGCTTGCAATTCTTGATGTTTTACATATTGACGTCTTCGTCAAAGTTGTCATACCTCGTATGACGCTTGTTACTTTAATGAAAGACTTTATTTTATATATAATATAAATTAATTGTTTTTGTAATTAACAGGGATCATGGTAGGACTTTTCATTCCTCCATTTCACTGATATCTGCAAAGACTTGGTGTCTTACTGAAGATTCAAGCTACCCATATATTTGAATATTTTTTTTTTAATGGATTGAATTCCCATGAACCCATAACTTGACCTTTACATTAAACTTTTTTTTTGGAAATTTAATTGATTTTGTTTACATATATTGTGCTTTCAGATCAAATGAACTTCAAGAACAACAACAAAACAACTGACTGTCATCAGATAAATAAAATTCAGTGCAATTAATTCAGCATTTTTGCGTGTTATGTGACAAATTGTGTTACAATACCATATTGTGTTAATTGATTTGTTTAACCCTCAGAAAAATCAAACAAAAATTCAAAAAATTGCATACTTATAAATATGCAAAAGATTTTAAATAAAACATGACAATAAAAAATATACAAACAGTGTTATAATAAAGCGCCGAGTAAAACAAACACCCAATTAAAAAAAATATTAAAAAATTGTTAAAATAACTCAAAATGTATCCTCATCGTAGTTTTGTGTGTTTATTTCTTAATGTAAAAGATCTGAAAAGAACTTTGATTCAATTGAATTTGTTGAGTATTCTTTTGTGAATTTCTGATTAGAGTTTGTTAATTTATTTGTATTTTTTTTAATTTCAAATAAACATTTAATTTCTTCCTATAAGAAAAGTTATCGTCTTAATCTGTAAAAATGCAAATATTGTGGAATGTGTCCTTATTTGTCGTTATATAATATAACATACAAATTTTGATTTGCTTAAACATCTTTAAAGTTTATCTATTTATTTTGAAACAAAAAAAGAATTAAACAATGTTAATAAAGTAAACAATATGTTTTTCAACATAAAATCAATTACAAAATTATAAACGCATTTGTAAAAGCTTATTATTGATAGATAATCAACAGATATTTTACTACTTTATAAAGAAAGTATTTAAAAAATTAACTATAGTGTTAAAAATATTAAAAAAAAAAAACAGTGCGATAAAATACTCAACTATTGTTATAAAACAATTAAAAAAATCATTCATATTTCATTTCGAGTTCGAGAAAAAACAACATTAAACGGATTTGAAATGTATCGACTCGATGATACCAGCGGTGCCGCTATGGATAAGACAAAGCAAAAATGTAAGTAGAAAATAAAACATACTAAGATGGAAAAAAAAATAAATAACTCAATGTTTGTATTTATATATATTTGAATTTAAAAATGAGTTATTATTAATAGGTAGTATGTATTAAGCATGTATTGCGAAAAATATTTTGGAATAAGTTTATAAAGTTACAAGTTGTATGGAGGTTTTTCCGAAGAAGGTCTCCTGTTTGTTGTGTCACATGATCTAAATTTAACTATTAGCGTGTTTTAAATAAGATAAAACAATACTCTATTTGTTTGGTAGCTTAGTAGGAGCATTAATTTGATAGAATCAAGAAGTATGGGTAGAGGTTAGAGTCTAACCAAAAAAAAAATAGGCCAAATTCGAGCTTACCGCCGTCTAAACCATCCGTTTTATAGCCAGCAAAGTTAGAAAAAGTTGAAAAGTTGTATACAACTACCTCTAGGAACCAGAGAGGTATGGGAAAACCACAAAGAAATAGTCGAGATAGCCACATCATTTCAGAAAAGGGGGTGATAGTGAGAGCTGCTTTAAATTCTTTTTTCTTTTAAATTTTAATGCTAGTAGATCGACTGTTACTCGGGTGATACAGAAGGCAGACTATAACCGACACAAAAAAAGCACGCAAAAGCCAACGCCTTAATTTTGTAACAAATCAAAGAATGTGGAATCGAGCTTGGCATACTGTCGTCTTTCCGATGAAAACAAATTAATTTAAACGGACCTGATGGCCATAGCTGCTATTTGTATGATTTAAGAAAGGAGGACATCTATCTTAAAAAACCTCATGAAAACGGGGAGCAATCATCTAATAACAAACAAAGGAGCTGGTTTGTCAAAGCTCTTAAATGACGGCAATCACTTAAAAATTGATTCTGGAACGAATAATAATTTGGTTAACAACGATAGACTTTCCAACAAGATAATGTACCAATACATACCGCGCATAACGGACAACAAAATAATACCATGGCCCTCATATTCTTCTGACCCGAACAAAATAGAAAACGTGTGGGAAAAGTCTACGGAGCAGGAACGCCATACCAACAAACTGAGAGATCATTTAAGCCATAAAACGCTTCTGGGCCCAAATTTCGCTCATTTATCTGACTATGAATACTTTCATCACAGTTTACTTGAAGTAATTTAAAAATCATGAGGCAGCACACATTACTTAAAATTATTTTAATCCATTCAATAACACCAGTTTTTACCTATACCATATGATTTTGTTTTTATTACTTCAAAGGGTCTAACAGGCAAATTTAGATAAAGGTACTAACTTAATATATACCTCATTCATTCATAAAAACCTATTTGGGTATTGTGCAAAAACCTATTTGGGTATTGGAAAATAAATTTAAATTAATTGTCCAAAACCTACCACTAGTTTTTCTCTCGCTCACTTGCTCACTTTCTACTACTAATTGAAAATGTTTTTGAATTATCTCAATAGGTAAAAAACAAATTGTTATTGGATTGGACTAGGTTAGGTTAGGTTAGGTTATAGTGACTGTCCAAGATGGATACGGACACACTTAGGCCAGTTAAATGGCCCATTGTGATACCACATGAATCTTGAGGCTTCCTCCTAAGCTCAATGGAACCAGTTAGAGTCCCTTACGAAACGTGAGAGGCTGATTATACTGATATGATTTAGATCGTTTAGATCGTTAAAGAAGAATTCTCCTAGGTAATTCTTGCGTTTTCGAGCTAGAGCAGGGCATGTGCAGAGAAGATGAAGAACCGTTTCTTCCTCTTCCTCGTCCATACAGCTTCTGCAAAAGTCATTTGAGAATACTCCTAGTCTCGTGGCGTGCTTTCCTATTAGACAGTGTCCGGTTATGACACCTATTATCGAGCTTATATGCGATCTGCTTAGAGAGAGCAAGCACCTTGAACGTTTTAAATCCAGTGTTGGCCAGATGTTTTTTGTGGCTTGACACGTGGTGATGTTGGTCCACCTGGTGCCTGCCCTCCTCGCAGCGTCTTGCATTAGCAGCAAATCTTGCTCCTTTGAACAAGCTTTTACTATGCGCACCAAGTGAATAGGCGAGTTATCATGTTGGTAGGCCAAGTTAAGGGGTCAAAAAATGTTAAATTATTTAGGATTCCATGATTCCCTTATAAACAGCTGTAGTTATTTTTGATGTAACGAACTCAACCTTAACTGTGCCATAATAACTGACTCATATTATAACACCTCCTTCACAGCGGTGATGAAGCTTTTAACACTAAAGCATGTAGTGTAGATCCATTGAACTTATAATTAAGAATCAGAAATCGAATTTCACTTAAAACACTAAAAGTCTTTATTTAAAGTATCCGTAATTGAAAACGCTCATTTGGATAAGTTTTTCTTAACATCATTTGAGAGTAGTAAGTATCAACAGATGAAACAAAAATCCCCTATATTTGGAATAAATGTAAAAAGAGTTTATAAAATGTTTGTGCGTATTCAGTTGAAGCTGAGTGTGTATTCAATTCTGCGTCAACATTTAAGTTGCAAACAAACAGGAGTCACGTTTATCACATTGGCTTTTGCTTCTACAGTCGATTATATTAGTACGATTTGCTGTTAATTATAACTTCTAAAAGAAACCTAGAGAAGTATGAGCACGTTTATTCTTTCCTGAAGGTAAATTATTAAATATACTGTTGTGTGGCATCCCAATTTGTCTAAACATTCTTCATAACAGACTGCCAGACAGACGGCAACCTAGCCAACATTGCGCGAGAGTCCCGTTTTAACTACACATTTCTTTTTATTTTATAACGCGCATTGCATTTGATTTGTTCGCCTGATGTGCTTTGCTTTATAATTCTCCTTTGTTGTAGCTTATCTTTTTTCAGTACCCTCACACACACATGTGTGCTATTTACCTCTGTCCAGTTAATACATGCGCATCTTACCTTGAATCATCCATCAGTTCAGTATGAATGTATTTATTTAAAACTGGACATCTGCATTGGCTAATGCTGACAGTCGGTGCAATGATTAAGTAGGCAATGACGTGCGTCTTCCAACTACTAGCTGTGTGCCATGACCAGTACCCATCAGATATTTGAATTTATAAATAGCCTCTCTCATAACAGGGAGAAGCCCAGAGCCGCAACAGACAAGGCGTTTAAAAAGGTGCCGTTGCCTCCAACGCGCCGCCCGACTATACGAGATGTGGGAGCGAGCACTGTCGGTCGGTCGCTATATTCAGTGTTTAAGATTGGGGACGAGTTCGGTATCGTGCGCCCGCGAGTACAAAAATAAACCGGTATCCATTTAAATAACATCACCAATGACATGAGTACGAAGTTGTACCTGGGATGCTAATAGCGGCAGTATCCACTTCACGAAGAAGTCCATATCTTGTGTGTGGGTGACAGAGAAAAGTGAAAATAGCAATTAAACACTTTGATGTTTGGCGAATTGACTGTTGTCGCAGCCACCAGACGCAAATGTGTGATCGCGGACATTCTGTGTGATGTGAAAAGTGAAAGCAGGCAATCTATTGATGTATAAAAGTTAAATTTGTAAACAAGGTTTTGTTTTATTTTACACCTACCCTAAAAACCAATAATCAAAACAGGATATCCAGACCTTGATAAGAAAAATTGATAGCCTTAGTTACTTATTTTTGTGTCCATGTACTGTAGAAAGGTATTAAAAAATTAGAAAAGATAATTAAATGTGTTATCAGTGTAAGATACATTTAAACTTAACCTACATTTGGCAAAGATCCATTCTTTAAGTACGATAAGTCCTAGAATTGACCGAATTGTATCATCCAAATATATTCACGCAATAGGTTGCAATTAAATTAATATTCTAAATCATCGGTGGCTTGCCTATCCATGCTTGTGCCACCTAAAGTTTTTTTTGTTCACAGGTACTGCCTCTAGCTAGGAAATGACAAATCCTCCAAGACTAATTTTTGACATAAAAAAGTGTTCTTATTCGGCATAAATAAAAAAAACAATTGTTTTTTACTTTGTCAATTTTGAAAAATATAAACGTATTTACTAAAAACCCAAAACAATTGTCTTAGTTTCAATTAGTTGTTGTTCAACTAATAGGTCAGATAGATAGATAGATAATAGCTCAGTTAATTTAGACTCTCAAATCACAAAACGTGATTGATATGGCTTTTGGGTAATTAAGGGTAATCTATAAAGGCATATTTGTAACTTTTAAAACTTGTGATACCTGGACTTTAAAAAAATCGCATGCATTTGTTAAGGGTTGCAATATACCAGCCACATACAAGTACAACGGCCAATTTAGTAATTTTAGAAGGCCAAAGTTATTAGTATGCAAAGCCTGTAATTTTTAAAAGGATTATCTATCTTACCTTTTTGTTTTTTAAACATTTTCACAAATATTAAAATTCGTATTAAATCTTTTACCTTTTAACGATATACATACTCTATTCTGCAAATCTATTCAAACTGTGGCGTTTGATACACTTGCTTTCTCTGGGTTTTGTGCAAAGATAGCCAGAGAGAAGGAGATTGTGTATTTAACTCAAGGCTCTTGGTCTATTTTTTCCATTTATGCTCAATAGTTTAGTAATTAAAGAATAAAATTGAAATATTTCCTGTACAATAATAATTTTAGCGCCTTAAATTAAAGAGACGGTAACTTAAACCAATACCGTATGCGAATTAAAATAATACAGTTGAAGCCATGGGATTTTTTTTAATTTGAATTCTTTAATCAGAATTCATTCCTATGTTCAATTTAAGTACTCACTAAAATGTTTTTTTTTTTTAACTTGTGTTGGCTTATTTACGTCGCTGAAGTTTGGAACTCATACTCGAACATTTCTCGACGTATTTTGTACAGTGCTTACCTGACCTAAAATTGACAGTTTTGTTGCAACATTGGTTGATAAGGAAAAATGGGTCTCTAAATTATCATGTTTTTAAGTTGTTTCAAAATGTATAATTATATGATGTTAACTTATAAAAATAAATAATTTGCCTTTCTAATTCTTTATAGTTCGTTTAAATTGGTATGTTTAAAGAAGAACGAAGTAATATTGGCGAAGTATTTTGGACACAGTTAAAGCTACCATACAAACGTTTTCAAAAAAGTACATTTTTAGCGTAAAATACCCTTACAAGTAAACTTCTTTCTGAAAAAAATGATTGTTGGGACTAAGAAACAAAATTAAAATTAAATAAAATTTGTTCTGCCAAATAAACATATGTACATACTTTAGTAGGTGGAATTTTTGGATATAAAACCTATAGTACTATTTCCGTGATTCTTAAGGGGCGGCAGAAAAGTTAACAAGTTTTAACAATTTCACTATAATTTAAGTTTTTAAACTAAAAAAGAACATAGAAAAGTGTGACATCACCTCAATTTAGAAAAAATCCCACATAACATCAAATCTAAAATCCTCACCGCAGCAACTTAATAAAAAAAAACAACATCTGTCAAAACAAGTGAACTCACCCTTCGAATTGTTGTTGGAGGTCCATTATTAATGGACCTAAGTCAAAATTACAAAAACATCAATGTAAACAAATGGGTGTTGGAGGGTAAAACGTACGAAAGATACCGGTTTTTATATTGAGTGTCTTTGGCTCAACTATGGTCTTTTTTTACACAAAATTGTGATTCTGTTCTGTTTACTTCCTTCTTACGTTGTATTCAATACATCAGTATCAAAAAGCGATTATAATAAAAAATTGATTATTAGATGAGCCATCAAACTCGTTAGTCATTCTATCTATCCACATTTTTAATATGTGAAGGAGCTTTAAAAAACTTATTTAGTACACTTCCAGGTATTATGTTACTATTATCTCTTATCGAAAGTGCGTGCTTTTGGTTGATTAATTCCTTCTTCGTTGGATTAGAAATTACCTTTCTAATCGTTCAATAAAAGTTGTATTGGATGGTTTCAAGTCTGAAATTCATAAAATAAATGCTGGTGTTGCCCAGGTTTTGTCTCCGACTCACTTCCTCATATTTATAAACGATCTCTTGTCTGCCACTTCTAATATATTAAACAGTTTCACTGACAGAGTACCCTGAGTTTTTCATATTCGGCGGGGTATGATAAGCTCATTAAATTTAACCTCGACATCATTGTACAATGGGGAATCAAAAACCGTGTTGAATTTAATGCTTCGAAAACTCAATGCTGTCTCTTGTTAAAACGTAACCCACCCCCCATGCCGCTATCCATGAGTGGCACTTGCATCCAGGAAACTAATCAACTTTCAGTACTCGGTATGTGTAGCTCAGATCACCTCTTATGAAATGATCAAATATTCGATATTGCCAAAAATGCTGCAAGAAATTTGTCACCCCTTCTAAACTTGGTGACAAACATTCATTCGTCCGAAACTTGAATATAACTATTAACTCGCATATTTGGGCAGGTGCCCCTAAAACGAGTTTAAGTATTTTGTACAGGATCCAACAAAGAGCTTTGAAAATGATAGGCGATAGAACTATGAAACAATTGCGTCACTCGAACACCGCCGCAATGTTTCATGCCTGTCGTTTTACCGATATTTTTATAAACAGTGTTCTGCCGAATGAGCCAGTTGCATTCCCCCCGCAAACAATTCAGCCGTAATACTCGTACTTCTAGGAATGCACATCATTTTTTTTTTATAATTAGCAAACACTAAAAGGGTTTTTTATACCTTTAATATGCCAAAGACACAGTGTGAGCATTAGGAAAAGAGGGAAGGGTTGGATAGGAGGTGTCGGTGAACATTGGTTTTAAATTTCTGAATATTGAAATGACAGGGGAAGATAGAGCTTGGCAAGGCGTTCCACATTCGCGTAGTACAGCTAAAAAAAGAACCTCTGTATTTCATAGCACGGCCGAAGTTGGGCTCAAGGGTAAACTGATGGGCATTCCTAGAAGCGCGGGTATTACGGTTAAATTGTTTAATGGGAGGAATGCAACTGGCTATTTTACATAGTCCGTTAAAATAACGGTAAAAAAGGGTGAGGCAAGAAACCTTGCGTCGATGTTCGAGTAATGTAAACGAGTTGATGATGTTAATGTCACCAATCATTTTAAAAGCTTTTTTTCTAGCGTTCCATGACCTTAGAAAAAAGGGACGTTAGTGCTATCGGTCGGTAATTTGTGGAAGAAGAAGAAGATTCGCCTTTTTTTGGGATTGGCTGAACAAATGCAGTTTTCTAACTACTCGGAACGAGCCCAGAAGAATATGATAGATGGAAAAGCTTACGCAGTGGTTTTGCTAGCGTGGAAGAACACCTCTTGAGAATAATAGCGGGGATACCATCTGGGCCAGCGGATTCATTAATGTTAAGATCTTTAAGAACTCTCGCCACAGTTCGAGTACGAAAAAAGATTGGTCCCATAGAATCATTTAACCGTTCAAGAACTGGGGGAGTCATGAATGTTCGGTGAACTGCCTTGCAAATAAGTTGGCTTTATCAATAGAGCTTACTAAAATAGTGTCATTGACAACAAGCGTAGGAACTGAGAAAGAGGAAGAATTCCTCATGTTTTTTACAAATGACCAAAAATTCTTACTGTCTTTGGGACATTGCAGTATTTTTCGCCGTAATTTTTGGTCATGTAAAAATTTGGTCCTTCGAATATAGGCGTTGCAGTCCTTCCTGGCTTGCTTAAACTTTTTCCGGTTTTCCTCAGTTGGGTTGGCTTTAAAACACCGGAAGCTCAACTCTTTCTCCTTGATAACCTCTTTGCAGCTCGAATCGAACCATGATTTAACCTTGGGTTTAATAATTTTAACCCTATTCGGGATAAACGTTTCCATTCCCAAATGAATCATACTAGAAATTATATCTGTACTGGAGCGCTACCGAGGAAGCATAGCGACCAGTTAAAGGTCCTGAAGAAATTATTGAGACCGTCCCAGTTGGCGTACTGCCAAACGGTTCTCTTTGGAGCTTTTTCTTTAACTGGATTTGTTTGACACGAGTTTAGTTTAACCTTGAGCTCAATTTCGGACGAACTGTCAAGTATAGCGATTCTAGTTTTTAACCGCACATCGAGAATGTGGAATGCATTACCCAACTCTGCTTTTCCCTATCATTTTGATATTCAAAACTTTAAGACCAGTGTGTATCGGTACCTCCTCTTTAATCCTTTCATATTTTCCTCAAGCTCGAATTGTGTTTAAACATTTTAAGGGTATTAATAACCCCTTGAGTGCCCGTTAATTATAAAAACACTAGTCGATCAGAATGCTGCTTAGTATGGGATATTACTTTGGAAATTGTATATTATATCCGATACGTGCGATGCGATGCAAAGTTTTTGTTTGCATTCAATATATGCACCATGTGGCTCTTATGTTTTTTATGTGGAATATAAATGTAAAAATAAAATGACATACGCAAGCAAAAACAACAACAACAAAGCAAGGAGGAGGAGGACCAATTTAAAAAATAAAATAAAACTTAAAATAGAAAAAAAATAATGAGTAACAGTAATACTTACAATGAAAAAAACGAACAATATTTTTTAAGTCATCGAAACTATGCATAGTTTTTGGAAAGTTTAATTTTAAACTCAAAATTTGAGTAAAAAAAGTTAAAAATAAATGTTCAATTTTAATATTTCAAAACCATAAGTTTATAAATAATTTGATTTTAATAATTTTTTGCTTTTTTTAATCAAAAACTGAAAACTGATGATTTTATGTTTTAGTTTTTGAGAAAATTGAAAATAACCACAATTACTATTTTAATTTATTAATTTGTATTTTGCGTGGTCTTATTTTGATAGTAATTATGTTAGGTGCGAGTTTGGGTGTATGCAACAGTGGAGTGTGTATGAAGGCATGCTGCCCTTCTGCAACCTCCTTGCTTAGGCACACTATAGGATTTGGGGTAGGTGCAAGGTGGGGTGCGTGCAAGGTTTCTTTAGCATTTCAATAAGCTGGATTTAAGAAAAATTAATTTGTCTTAGGGATGAATATCTTAATCCATATTCGATTCAAAATAAGACTACTTAAATACTCAAGCAAGGAAAAAGTAATTTATTTGAATTTATATCATATTATTTTTTGTAATTTTCAATGTTCTCAAGAACTAGGAGATATAAAATCATCTAGGTTTCAGTTTTCGATCAAAAACAAATAAACGCAATGAATTCTTAATTCTTAAAGAACAATAGTAAATAATCTTTTAGTTTTAAAAAAAATACACTTTAAACTTTTTTTTTAAAACTTTTTTTTAACCAAATTTTGAGTTTAAAGCAATTTTTTTTCAAAAACTATGTATAGTTTTGACTTGATAATAAGCTAATAGACAAAAGTGTTGGCTTTAAAAAATTGTATAAAACTAAGTTGTAAGTATTACCATTATTTTTTCCATAGATAGACCCCCGCTCCCGTAAAAAAATACCTTCTTTTTAAGTTACTTACTTAACGTGGCGCTACAGTCCTGTGTGAACTAGGGCCTCACCCAAGAAACTAGATAGAGGGCTTTGCTACTCAATTGTTTTTTGCCTAAAGAAACAGCGGTTAGCAAGAGTTATTCTTCGTTTGATCTCAGCGCTGCTGTTGTCGGTGTTGGTAGCGAGCCTAGTTAGACGAAGTAAGTTACGTCTGTCGATGGTGGCGTTTTGACCGAAGCGTCGGTGTTGTCAGTCCTTTCTTGATGACATCTTGTACTTTTGTTTTGTTCTCGTTAACCGTTAAACCCCTTTCTGCCGCCCCATAGACATCACGCTGAGTTCTTCCAATTACATCACCTTGTCTTAATCTTTTTTTGGCATCGAAAAGTTCTTTTAACTTGTGTCCAACCTTTATGGAGCAGCGCGAATTCTAGACATGTCTCTATACAACTGGTCCCTGTAGATGCTGTTATATGCGGCCTTGAAATCGATGAAAATATGGTGGGTATCGATATGATGTTCTTGGGTTTTTTTCGACTGTGGACTTTCGCGGTCTAAAACCACACTGATAAGGACCTATCAGGTTGTTTACGATGGGCTTTAGACGTTCACATATTACGGCAGAAAGGTTGTGTAAGCGATGATAAGTAGACTGACTCATCTTCATTTGGTGCCGTTTAGAGGGTCTCCGTTTTTAGAAAATTGTTTTTAACTGTACTATGCAAATTGGTCATTAAACTTGGTCGTCTGAGTTATCGTACTTTCCCCTGATTTTTTTATTAGAAAGGTTTATTTCATTAATTTGTCAACTTATTTATGATAGTAACTAACTACCTCCAGATCGTAGAGAAAACATAATTCCCTTTTAATCTAAAAAATAGGAAAAATAAATTAGTTGTATTTAAAAATACATCAGACCATACGTTAAATCTGATATATAAAAGCAAAGAATGTAACATACCTTTTTCAAAGGAAGAAACCCAAAGTTGCTGTTGTACATAGTCTCAAAAAAATTAGTTGTAAATCACAATTTCAACAAAAAAAAAAAAAACAGAAAACAGAAAACAAATTTTAAAAATATTTTTAAAATAATTAACTCAAAAATCAAAATCTAAGAACAGAGTTTAGTTGTTGAAAAAATTGGAAACAAAAATATTTTTTAATCAGGTAATCTTGAAAGAGCGGTTTTCTTAAATACAATAGATACAATATTTTTTCTATGTGTATTGGTCTATTGGTCTTTTAAATAACGCAACATGGAAAAGGGAACATAACCGCAAAAATTGTTAGTTTTAATTGGCTAGTTTCTTCTACATAAATGCACGCAACCGTTTTGAGAAAATGGTTTTTATTTAAATTTATTCTTAGTCTAATCTATTCTCTATATATTCAACCAATAAAAATGTTTAGTATCAACAATATGAATAAAAAAACAATAGCATAAACAAAATATAATTAAATTGAAAAAAGAAAACCATGCATTTGGATTTTTTTTTTATTTTTGACCATGTTGTGTTCAGCGCATGAGGCCAGAAACTTTAATTATTGATTAGGCCAATATCAACTGACCACCAAATGTGAATTAACAGATTTAAGAAACTACAAAGTTACTGGATATAATAAATATATCAAAAACTCCACTATTAAATATTTATGTGATGATGGTGATAAAAAGTCCTCCACTTTCATGACATGAGCAGTTCTTGTGAACTTGTGATGAAATGGCAGAAGGAATGCAACATTTTAACTTGGTAAATAATCAAAAGAGTAAAGAAACTATCAAATTTTAATATTTTACTATTAATTATATGGTTTAAGGATATATAATCAGTTATTGCAGAAAATTACAGGGTTGTTAAAAATACAAATCTGTGAAATTAAGAAATTAACTTCAAGTTTACTCCTATGTTTATATTTTATTTATTACTTAATAATTGAGGCATTGTTTAATAGCTGTTTTTCAAAAAAAAAGTTAATCTACCAACTGGGTTTTAAAATAATTCTGAAATATGTCTTTAAATTCACATATATATAATCATCAAGATTTCCACTTTTCAGAAAATATAATTCGTAGTAAATTTGTCAAATAATGCAATAGCTATCGTTTATTTAAGGTTTAATCGATAATAGGCTTAGGATAATGGATAATATCGATTGAATTGTTTCGAAATATTTGATACAAATAAAAAAAATAGCATTTAACATTAATTCCACATTTAAAAATCATATAATCTTAAATTTAATTTATTCAAAATAAATGATAAAATCGAATAACTTTTATTCGTGGTTAATTTTGAACCCCAAATGATATACCTCTGTATTGGTTTGAGCAATACTATAGAAAAGTACTTATAGTCCAATAGGGACACAGACAAAAATCAAATGTTTCATTGTTTTTCCGGCAAGGTTGCGTAGCGTAAACGCAGCGGTCAAGCATCCCCCGGTCCCCGCGTGATGCAGCATTTTTTCTACTTCTCCTGCTTTCATCTATATGTGTAGGTATCTGCTTTGTGGCGTTCATCTTTTGTTTGTAAAATTAAGTTATTTTAAAAGGGAAATATACATAATTACAAACATTCACAAGATGAAACAGTGTTGGAATAAATAAGATGTTAAAAGCTTTGCAGAAATTCACAGAATGGGGCCCCACTTTCACACGATTTACAGCCCTGAAAATATAAAAGGAATCAAAAAACAGACTCATAAATCCATTTAGTAGTTTCAAAACTAATGATGATGATCATCATTATCAAGGTGACTTACATAAACCCAAATTTATACTCCAAGGTAACTTACACACACCCAAATTTATACTCCAAAAATGATTTGTTTGCCTTTTCCGTCATGCAAAAAATTCTATTATGTCTGCCGCAAGGAATTGTATTAGTGGTCTCAATCCAGCACTGTTGTTTGCGTTTTTCTTATTGTCATCAATGGTTCGGTATTCTTTGTTTTGACTTCTATTTCTGTTTTGTTTCAATTTGCTCTCTTTGTGTTGAATTGTTTTTGCTTTTGATTTCTATCTACCAACAACTTAAGAAATAGAGCAAAATCAAAATAATTAAATATTTAGAAATACTAAATTAAAATGTGGTATGTTCATATTATATATGCTTATTCATTTACGAAATTAACAGGACAACTTTGTTTTCAACCCACAAATTGTGTATTCGAGCAAATAAAAATGCCTTAAAAAGATGCATGCGAAAGTTTGTTTATCAATAAAGCTTTGACTTTTGGTGGGTTGGGTGGTGTAATATTGGAAAATGGTACAGATTTTTGCATTCGAACCCGGATGTTCAATGAGATGCAATAATGCTTTTTTTAATAGTTGCTTATATGGTTTACGTCATAAAATCAGAAGGTTGGAAAATTCTGATGTCAAGTAGAAAGTACTAATGAATTTGCAAGATTGAGAAAAATACTTGATAAGGGACCGATTGTTCTGAAAACTTTTAAAGGACATTGGGAAGGATCGTACAGCGAAACATTATAACTTCTGGTAAACGCACACTTTCTAATTGTTCCTCTAATGTATACACACTACGCTACGAATGCAGTTAATTACGGAAGCAAGGATTAAATGGTATGTTTATTAATTCCTTTTCACCACAAAAATCACCAGTTTGAATGGTGTTTTTCCACAATGCTACAAAAATGTAAAAAAAAAACTTGGATACTTACCATATATTTAAGTAGCCTGAAATGTGATATGTGTCTTAGGGGTGGAGAGAAGTCAAGATTGTTTGTATTTCGAAATATGGAAAATTAATCCACACAAACACAAAATACTTCAGACCCATCAGTCTCACATCTGCTGAGATCTGCTGAATCTTGTAATCCTTCTGGTATTGCCAATTAAGTATATTTTTAAAATTTCATGATGAAACGATTTGGTTGGTTTTGGTATTTCCGGTAGAAACCAACCTTCAATACAAGACGAATTGTGGTTAACTTTGCCACTGGTGCATATGTTTTACCATAGTATACACCAAATCGCCGCAGAAAACCTTTTGCTACTAATCTAGCATTTTTTCCTCTTTTATAAAAAAAATTTATTTATTTTTGAGTTATTTTGTGAGGGAGGTACATCCACGATCTTCCATTCATTATTTTGTTTCATGGAATTAAGTTCTTCATCAACTGCTTTCTTCCATAATTCACTATCGCTTCGCCTGAATATTTCATTATAGGTTTCGGGTACATCTGTTAACATTTTTAAAGTATCAGAATTTGCTTTTGACCCCATGTCATAATTTAAGAACCTACTTTGTAAATAACGCTCCCTGTTGTTCGCCTTAGCTCCTGTTATTTGATTATAGGGAGAACGCTGTTTGCTTATCTCCTTGCATAAAATCAGCTTCTATTTTCAAAATTGGTTCTTCCTCCTCTTCACTTTCTGTCCCACTGATAGTATAAGTCATGGCAATATCTACAGGTTCAGCTTCAACATGTACATTTTCAGATTCCCCTTATTGCTCATGTATACACAAAGTTACTTCTTTCTTGTTGCCCAGAAGAAGGTTTTTGTTTTGCCAGACACAAGAGGCAGTACCCGTGAATAAAACTTTAGGTGGCAAAGGCAGGGATCGAACCCAAGACCTCTTGCATAACAGTCCAACGCACATATGCGATCTGCTTAGAGACAACGAGCTCCTTGATCACTTTAAATCTAGTGTTGGCCAGATGTTTTTGGTGACCTGAAACGTGGTGACGTTGTTCCACCTGGTGTTTGCCTTCTTCATTGCGTCCTGCATTATCAACAGTTTACAAGTAGCGATAAGTATGCCAGCATTTGCCAAATGTTGTAGAATGGGTTGTATTGTACCGTTCCTGGCGAGTTCATCTGCCTTACAATTACCTGGAGAAAAAGGTGAATATTAAACTGTTCTGCCATCTCCATTATAGGCTGTTATAGAGTTTGTAGAGACAGAGTCCAGAGATTTGATAGCGGTCTGATTATCTTAGAAAGTACGGATATCAGATGTTGATATCACGTTTTCTTTAAGCCAGGACAAGACTTCTTTTTTCGCCAAAAGTTCCGAACACGCTACAATGATTGGGAAGGTGGAACGAGTTACTTTATTTCAGTCGTTCACAGTACACACCGCCATTAACCTCTTGTTTTGTTTTTGAACCATCTGTATAAAAAGGGATTGACTCGTATTCCTGGAATGTCCAATCCTCGCAGAAAGATCTGAAAGGTATAGAAATCTGAAATTTTCTATCGAATTGCAGTTGGGGGATGGTGTAGTCTGTGTGCTTTGGAATTGATTCTAAATGCCTAAGAATTACGGAGTGGCCAATGTTGTTGTAAGTCTGCTGCTACGAAGCTTTAAAGCGAATAGCAGAGCTTGCAGCTATTTGTATGCTTAATATATCAAGAGGTGTTAGGTAGAGTAAGGTGTCCAGGGGCTCAGATGGGGTTGTGCGAAGCGATCCGCTTATACAAATATACAGCGATGGTATGATCACAAGTTTGATTCTCTTGGGAATGAGAACTTTTATCCCGAACAGGGTTAAAAGCATCAGAGCTATGAAAACGCATGGTTTCATTTGAGCTGTAAAGAGTTCATTAGAATTAAGGGGGTAAGTTTCCGTTGTTTTAAAACCAACCCAACTGAGGCAAACCAGAATAAGTTCAAACAAGCCAGGAAGGCTTTAAATGACCAAAAAATACTGCAAAGTCCCATTAAAAATGTTTGGTCTTTCGTAAGAAGCGTGAGGAATTCTCCGGCTTTCTCGGTTCCCACGCTCATTGTCAATGATGCTCCGTTTATTAGCTCTCTCGAGAAAGCTATTCTCTTGCTAGGCAGCTCGCCACTAATTGAACGCTGCCAGCGATTGTTATGGCTCCGCCAGTCACTAAGCGCGTTAGTGATTTTATGGAGTCAATCTTTTTTCGCACTCGTACTGTGGCAAGAGCCCTAAAAGATCTCACCATACATAAATCCGCTGTATGCCCGTAATTTGTTCATCTGTTCTACTCCTCAGGTTTCGTTCCGACCGGATGGAAAACTGCATTTATCTAGCCCATCGCCAAAAAATTCGGATCTTCCTGACCCTCTAATTACCGACCAGTTGCACTTACGTCCCTTCATTCCAAGGTCATGTAAACGATGATTTATTAACAGATCAAGAAATATCTTGAAGATCGAAAGCTTCTTAATGCCCCTTTTTGAAAAAGTAAGATTATTGCACTTGATATTTCAAAAGCATTTGTTAGAGTTTCGTCAAGCCTGATAACCATAAAATGAATGTTGGTGTGCTCCAGGGCTCTGTTTTATCTCTAACACTTTTTATCATATTAATTTATGATCTCCGGTCTGCAAATTCTAAGTCCAACGACTAAGATGGCTGGGTCACGTAGAGCACATGGAAACCAATGATCCGGCCCGGAAAGTCTTCGAATCCACACCCACAGGACAGCGCAGTAGAGGAAGACCGCGGATCAGATGGCGCGCACAAGTGGAAGGTGACCTCACCCAACTTGGAGCGCGTACTGAAGACATCTAGCTAGGGAGAAGTTTGTTGGTTGAGGCCCTAGTTCACACAGGACTGTAGCGCCACTTTAAGTAAGTAAATGAGCAAGTCTGCAAATTCTAATCTAATACATTGTTGACGCCAGTACTCTTAGCTTTTTTAATCATTTTTATCCCTCTTCTTCGGACGTGGAACTGCAAACGACAAAATGTGATAAGCTCATTAAAATTCGGTCTAAACAGCATAGTACAATGGGAAATAAAAAACCGTATGGATTTTAATTCGTCGAAAACCTAATGCTGTCTTGTGTCGTTAAAGCCAGATATACCTCCATCGAAAAGACTGAATATCTCGATATTCTCGGTATGTGTACCACCAACCACCTTTTGTAAAACGATCATATACGCGATATCGACAAAAAAGTCACAAGATGTTTGGGTTTTCAAAGGCGATGTAAGAAGTTTTTCTCCCCCTTTCACCCGACTGTTAACCAGACTTATAAAAGTCCAAAGCTTAAGTATAACTCCCATGTCCCATATCTGGGCTGGTGCCCCTGCAACTTATTTAAGTATTGAACGTAGAGCATTTAGATTGATTGGTGATAATACCATCATAGGATCATTTACGTCGCTCGAACATCGACGTAAAGTTTCTTGTCTCACCCTCTTTTACCGTTATTTACGGATTATGCTCTAGAGAAATAGTTATCTGCATTCCTTCCCTTAAACAGTTTAATCGCAATACTCTCGCTTTTAGAAATGCTAATCAGTAACCCTCGAGTCCAGCTTTGATCTTTTTTTGTTGTCATATTTAAAGTGTTTCCCTAATACACACATTTTATTTGACAATATTTTCCAACGCCCAAATGGTGTGGGGGAATGGAAACACGAGACAGGCTCCACCAACTGTTGCCCCAAAGGCCCCTGTGCCTAAGGCACCAGAGGTGCAGCCTGACATTGTAGCCTTGTTGTTGAGCATTCAAGGTCAACTAACAGGACTGAAAAGTCAGATAAAGGAGCAAGACAAAAGGGTACCATTAGATCATCTCTTCTCTTTGTTGCCTGGCCTGGCGCAATTTGGACCATAATGAGCGCGCTGCCGAAGACGCGCCTTTAAGTCCTAGCTGTGAATGTAAATTCACTAATTAGGATTGAACGAAGAGCCAATATGTTCCAATTGTTGAAAGACTACAGTACCGATGTGTTTATGGCTAGCGAAACTAAGCTAAACCACAAACACAAATTGACTCATTAAAATTACAATATCGTAAGAAGAGACTGGCCCGACTCCACTCAAAGGGGCGGTGTCGCGCTCTTTATACGAAAGGGCATTAATTATAAAGTCATATACAACAATGAACTCGAGATTCTTTTTAGGGAACTTAAACTGAGCTTGGAGGAAAACTATTTCATCTTGGCCAGTGATCTGAACGCAACACATGAAGATTGGGGAAATCAACATAAGAATCTCAGAGGTAACCATCTTTCTAATTTGATGAATTTTTACAGCGTTGAATATGGCGTCGACCTGCTGGCTACCGAAAAGCAATCGTATCCAAGAAGCGTTTCCTTTCTGGATCTTTTGCTGTACGACACCAGACTGACAGTAACAGACAAAGTGGGTAATCACCCTCGAAACTGCTTACAGACTGTCGAGTACGACAGCGATCACTGCGGACTAGCTGCTTTACTGCAGATTCCGAACGAACGCGTGGAGTTTGATTAATACGTTGCAACGCACTCTTACAATTACAGCGAGAGAACTTCGTTCGAGTGACCAAACAACAGAAACCTGACAAATACAGAAATTGACCAACATTTACAACAGATGGACAAAACAATAAAACGAACAATGGAACGGACAACACCAAAGAACAAAGAACGGGGCCAAATGGACGCTTACAGAAACGCGACTATTGACGCACTACGTAGGCACAAGAGTGGCTTACTGACAAGACTCAAGAACTTGTACAGAAGACTTACAGACCCACACGACTTGGAGGTTAGGACACTGAAGTCGTCAATAAAAAATGTCAATCTGTTGATTAAGGAGAACTACAGGTTACCAATTAACAAGTACTGGGACCGCAAGATCCGGTCAGTTAATTCGAGTGATCCTAGTATGTTCCCTAAAATCACCAAGATATTCAGGAAAAATAACGACAATGATCTGACCTACCGAGTCTGAAACTCCGAAGAACCGAAGAGAACAGAGACGTACTCAGGACAGCGCAAATAGATCCAGAAGAAGCCATCTTTGACGATGACTTTTACATAATTTAAGATCCGAAGAAAAAAGTGTAGGCGGTAGGAGCTGCTTTCCAGCAAGTGTACATGGTGAATGTTAGCATTCGCCCCAACCACGACAAAAACAGAGCCCTACTTAATCACTTTTACCTTCGAAATGATATCACACAATGGCGATCTGAGAACCACGGTTTCATGCGGTTCAATGACGATTCCTTGGCAAATGCTATAATCGCCTAGCAAGCGGGACCAAGTCCCTTATTAGTGGCGAAGGTTGAGCTTCAGCTCATCTTCAATTCAATAAAAAATAAAAAGTCAGCAGGTGTCGATGGTATAACCAACGTTGTACTAAGACATTTACCAATGGAAGCAATTGACATTTACACCACACTCGTCAACAATGCACTGAATAATGCATATTAACCAGTGCATTGGAAGGCCGCTGTGGTTCATACTCTCCCGAAAAAGGGGAAAAGACAACTCCAACCCGTCAAATCTTCGGTCGATAAGTCTTCTTCCGAGCATCAGCAAAGTATTCGAAAAGATCATCAATAGGGCTCTGACTAAGCGGGCTGCGGACAACAAAATAAAACCGGATAAGCAGTTCGGGTTCAAGGCGGGTCATGACACAATACATGCTGCGTCTAAACTCGTTTCTGATATCCAATGGAATAAATCAAAACAACAATGCACAGGTGCTGTTCTGGTTGATTTGGAAAAGGCCTTTGACACCGTATGGTTAGAGGGTCTTTACCTAAAACTAAGCAGGCTTGGCATAAGCAAACCATTGTTGTATATACTTTATGATATGCTTAACGGTAGAAAGTTTGTTGTCAAAAGTGGCAATGTAACTTCTACCACAACATTCTCAATTAAAAATGGTCTTAAACAGGGAGCAGTGAATTCACCGATTCTCTTCAGCATTTACACCAGCGATTTGATAGGTAGTCTTAAAAGGTAACTGCTAACGCCGACGATCTAATTGCGTACAGAACGGTCCGAAAGGTTGAGGTTATTAGAATTCTCTTGCAGCGTGATTTCGACAAGATTCAGCAATATTGCGACGACTGGAAACTGAAAATAAATGCCCAGAAGTCGGAGAAAATTCTATTCCGGAATTCGTTGGATAGGGCCACAAGGGATACGTGCAAGATGGTCATCGTTGATCTTCACGGGCAGCCATTAGCGACCAGGGCCAGAGGAGCCTTCGCTCTGACGAAACGGATGTTTTTTAGCAGTCGGCTTGACCCCAGAGTGAAGGTAATTTGCTACATGGCCTTCATACGGCCAATGATTGTTTATGGTTGTCCTGTGTGGTTCAACGTTGCCCCTTCCCAGATGGAGAAGTTTCGGGTGTTCGAGCGTCAGTGTTTACGACGCAAGCTGTACCGGCTTATGTCGAACAGCCGAATCTTCTTACGTGCATTACTATTCCAACGACGTCCTATACAACGGGGCTCGAATAAACAGAATTGACAATTTCGTGATAAAACCCTTTCGAGGTCACATTGCAAGAGCTATGTCTTCGACCAACAATTTAATTTTCGGGCGTTCCATCCGAACGACGAGTATTTTGAAAGTGCACGCTTGAGCGGTTTCATTCCAACAGAAGCATTCCTCTTCTTAGACAGATGCGGTTTTATACAGGATATATTGGCAGTCCCGTTATCTACCACGTCAGACGACGAACCGTGGATAGGCGACTCCTGTACAATCAGGACGTCATGGCACAAGGCGGAGCAGAGCTCCTTCGGTTCAGTAGGGCTGTGTCCGAACTGGACCGATCATATAGGGTGAAGCAGGAGAACCAGTTTTGGTGGCTTCAATCGGCACAAAAAAACAAAAAAATACAAAAGATAAAAACAAAATGTGAAAAACAAAAATGTTAAATTTGCTGTTGTTCTAGTTTTAAGTGTTTATAGGTAGAATAGGTAGTTTAAGTTAGATTTAAGTTTTATTTAACAACCTAATTTTAAGTAGTTTTTAAGCACAAATTAATAAAGAGGATATTGATATTAGTTTTTTTTAATTTACAAAAATAAATAAAATTGAATTGAAGTTAAAATAGATCTTAGGGCCGAAAGGCATTAGTAGTTAGTGTTATAGTTTAACTTAGAGTGTCCGTATGGGACCATTAAGTTAGTTGTAAGTTATGGACAATTAGGGTAGTTTTATGAATTTTTGTCTAGCTTTAAGATAGGTTTAAGATTGAATTAATAAAAATGAATTTTAAAAAAAATTAAATTTAAAATAATTAGGATAAAGTTATTGACATTTTTATAAAATTGGAATGTTTTGGTGTTATATTTAAATAAAAGTTTTTTTTTTAATAAAATCTTAACTTTTTATTTTGAATAAAATATTACCATTAGCTTATTATAAAATTGAGTTAATAGCAGATAAATACATACAAAAAAAAAATAAAATACGATTATGAAGTAGTAATTTTATAATGCTAAAATAAAGTTTTAATCGTCTGCTCTGATTGGAAGTTTTTTCTTTCTTAGCTTTCTAGGCTATTCGACAATTCTGCTAGGTTAACTAATGCAAGAGCCTTACAAATATCAATAGTGAGCAGGAAAAGTAACCTTTTAGTTCAATCACATCATTTGTCAAAACTCTTCGTGGTCTTCCCATATTAGTTGACGTTTCGGGCAATACACTTTGGGTAAGTTCTACTTCGAAAACTCCTTAGAGCCAATGACTTATAATAAGTTTACTACACAACACTAAACAAGAAATTTCGAATGAATCCATTTCAATGTATTGAATTCACTATATATGTTTTTTATTAAACATTTTTCTTACACACCTTGCGCAAATCTTCAATAACTCAATACTGACTTTTTTCATTAATCCTTTATATAAGAATATAGATTTAAGTAAGACATTTTATTCTTATAAGCCAGGTAATACAAATTACACAATACACAACAAAAACAAAGCAATAAAACTTTAAAAATAACACCTTTTTTATTTCTACCTGCCCTACTTTTAGCGAAAAAAAATAAAGGACTGTTCCTAATCCTTTTCTTTATTTTGTATTAAGGTCGTATCATAAAATATTTTTCGTGTGTGTTTCTCTCAGACCTAAAGTTTGACATTTTTTCTTATTATAATGGGCTTAACCAGCTCATTCTGACAATTAATACGGAAGAAATCATACTTTTTGGTAAACACCACCGTTAACACGGAGTTTTTTGAAATCCGATTCAGTGAAACATTTTTGATCATAACTTCCACATCTGCAGCTGATTTTGTCTGTGCTTTAACATGAATGTATGGAGCTTATGCTGGCATACTTTCTTTCTTGGTATCTTTTGGCGCTTTTTTGAAATCAAAAAGTTAAAAAAACGCATTTTTTCAAAAACTAAAGCTTTAGACTTCTTATAGAAGGGTATCTTTTATAAATAATCAATATTTTAATTTTTTTTGTAGATAATCAAAAATAGACCAATTAAATTATTTAAGAAGCTAGTGAATTTATTTAAAGGAACTTCGGAAAAAAACATCTCAAAGTTTGTTGAAAATACGGTTCGCTATTTGAGTAAAATTATTTTTCAACTTTAAGGGCTTGTAAATTAGAGTATACAATATAAATGTTAAAAAAAAAATACTTTTAAATCATACGCTCGGGTTATCTAAGAGTACTTAAACACAAAAATATAAAGGATAGATATGACTTTTTTCCACGCTCTCAATGGGAAGACTTAAAGTCTTCGAGAGGAAGATACTAAGGATATGCACCGATCTAAAATTCGACCGTCAACGACAGAAGCACTATAATAATCGTAGAGTCTACGAAGAACCTGAAATCAAGCCACTTGACCAATTCCTTGCACAGGCAAGGTAAATACCAAAGTCGCCAGCCAAACTAACCAATTAATGAGGAGGATGGCCAATCAGAAACGACACCCGGACCTGAGATACCTTTGTGGTATGGATATCTTGGACAAACTCTCCACTGACGACGACGTCTTCTATGCTGGCCTGGAGTCAGCATACTACCGCGGCTGAACACCGCCACACCCAACCAACCTCCATCAGGACAACCGGGACTGAACAACCCGAGATGAACCCCGCCAACGAAACTTTTTTTTTAGATATCGACTTCATGTTAAACACATGTTAAATTTTGAATTTCATCAATGTATAAAGTTAGGTCGCCTTTGTACCTACAAATGATTTAGTTAAAGTTATTGTTAAATATTATTTATGTTAGAATTAAGCCAAATGTATATAAATTTTTATGGTTCAATAAATTAAAATGAAAAACTGTGCGACGTGGACGTCGTCGGCTGCTACTGCGGCGCTATTATTAGGCAGCCAGCAAGATTAAAAAATGTATCAATTTAATAAGTCAAAAATATAAATATTATATTTGCATCATACTAATAGTGCGCATTTAACACTAATGTTTATTCTGCGCTTCATATTTTTGTGTTATCAGTGCCTGAATGACACACATGTGCTTAGTTCATGTCTGATGCCAGGTTTGTTCTTTATTATTGTTTTAAAGACATCATACCCATAGCTAACGCTAATTGCAATATTGTTATAAATACGCAATTTATTACCCATTTATAAATTTTTTTGAGGATGCCTAATACAGGGGTCAATGGAAACCTTACATTTTGCGTTTCAAATAAAAAAGGATTGCGTCTATGACACTATACTCTGTCAATAATAGAAAAACGTTTCTACTGTCACTGAGATTCGAACCTTTATTGACGACTAGCCTTCTTCTTATAATGTGTTATCGATTCATGGTATTCTGCTCCTCGCAAAGGTATTGTACAAAATGTAAAAAAAGAAAGAAATCATGCATGATCTATTTTTAATTATTGAAATTTCACCAATTTAAAAAAAAAATGCTAATTGTGTTGTATACATTAATGTCGGTGAACTTTCGTCGAGAGATATTTTCTCAAAAATAGACATGTTAAAACTTTTTCTATGCATTAATTTAAATGAAGACTATTTCCGTTCGGTAAAATATTTTTGGAATTGTGTTGATGAATGTCTCATCTCTTTTTATTTGTCACTATTGCAGGTATTTACTTAGATTGTCTATATTTTATAACAGATTTATAAAAAAAATATAGAAAAAAGAGTCAGTCTTCTGATTGTTCCACATTTTTTCTTTTTGATTTATATGTATTAAGCTCCGCTGCGTTATTTATAATTTCAGAGAATTTGCATTTTATGCCCACTTGAGTTTTAAAAAAAAAATAAAGTGTGAACGTATAGTGATCGAGTTAAGAAACTACTTATAGTTATAACCTATACATTGATTAGATAAGATTTATAAAAATTGCAATAACACAATATCCTTTTCTTTGAGTTAGAAACTAAAATTAATTTTGGCAGACTTAATAATTTTGTCCTGTTTAGGTTTATACCAATGTTAAAACAAGAGAAGAACGACACACTCTGCTCTAGGTAGCTTCGTCAAAAAATAAAAAAATAATAGAAAACAGAAAATGTCAAACGAAATAAAATGTTTGAGTCTAAAAATATACTCTAACATCCTTATGTTAAATCATGCGCATTGCGCCAATGGGGATTGAGTATTTTCTCATTAAGTTGTAAGTTAACGCAACTGCACTATTTATTTTTGTTTTCGTAGTTCACGTTTTGTTTTTATCAAATGACGTTTTTCCTAATCGTTTTTCATTTGTTTTGTGTGCACGGTTCATTTTGCTAAATTTCTCTGGTTTTGATGAAGTTTTGAACTAAAATTACTCTATTCAAGATGACAAATTATTATTTGTTCAATTTTCCAAAAAAAAATTGATTATTTTGTTGTATTTGTAATGTCGAATTTCTACCAAAATCAATGTTGTATCTAATAAAGGGAAGAGTTTGTGTCATGTTTGCGTTTTTACGTAAACAAAGACCCAACTTGTAAATCAGCTGTTTGGTTAACTTGTAGACAAAACAAGATGGCTACCGGGGTTTGACATCTTGATATAGAGTGCTTTTATTCTGAACTCCTCAGTGCTTTGTGGTTGTTAGCATTGGAACGGTTTTTTTCCTTTGTTTGTAAATGTTGTCTCAGTCAAATAGGAACTGAAACAAATTAACTAACAAGGAAATTAGATAAAATGCTTTGCAAAAATTAATATTTTGTTAACTAACAGTAGGATAGTGAATTCAACAAGTGTTCAAGTGTACCTACCATAGCATTCAATATTATTAAGAGAAATATTTTGTAAAAATGAAAATGTCCACAGCAACTCTTTGTTACCTTCAATCAATTTCATCCTCAAAAAATGATTGGGAAATTACAAGTGGAAAATTTTCGAATGGATTTGGAAAAGGTATGTGCTCTATTGAAAAGTCTTAAACCAAATAAGGGATATTTTAGCTAAATAACTGTTTGGAAACTTGTACTCAATTGTTTCTTCCAAACAAGACTTAGTAACGAATTTAATTACATCATTTTAGAATGATAAAATATTTGTCTTCGGAACATTCATTTCCGGTAAATTTTAAAACATCCAGTTCACACTTCGGCTCAGTCAATGAAATCCTAATTTGTTTATTAATTACTATGATCATTAATCGATTTAAAAGTTTTTGTGATCAAATAGAGGCTTTTATGTTTAAAAGTGCATATTGTTACAAATTATTTCATTCCTCACGGTGAAACGCATAACCAAAATTGACTTTGTGTCAATGAAGATACTTAATTAACTAAAGTAAATAAAATTCGTTGATTAAAGATGTATTAAGAATTCTGGGACCAACAAATGTTTTTTAAAAATTATTCCATCGTAATATTGCCAGGCAAAAATTAAAAATGCATTTTGTTAAGTTGCGAAATTAAAAAATAAAATATGTGTAGGTACTTGATCAATTGAGATGTGTAATATTTAGTTTTTCTTATACCAATAATACTTTATAAACTCTGAACTGAAACAAATCGTTTCGCTAATTTGTAATAATATAATAATAACAACGTCAATACATACTCGAAACTTTATTAACTTCTTTGATCCTGACAACAAAAAATTCAGCTGATGGTTTTTGTATATCTACCTAACTATTGCGAATATTTTTGACTAAAAATACCTCAAATCAATGATATTTATTTCGGTAAAACTATCTGATTTTGCCATCAAGGATTATGCAATACACCGCCACATAACATAATTTTAGAATATGTTGGCAAGAGATTTATATTTCCCAAAAATGTTACACAATGGACTTTATTCGTTTGGTTTTAAGCTTAATCCAATGCAATATAATGTACCTATCCTATAGTTATAAAGATAAATTGCATTTCGAAAATAGAAAAGAAAATGAAAAACTTGTTGAATTAAGCATGATAAACAGGAAAACGATATAGCCATGTACACAATAATCCAGGAAGTAATTTTCTTTGTTCCCCGCTTGTGTGTTTATATTTTTTTACAAGTTAATTTAAACTATAAATAAACCATAATAATTAAGAAAAGTATGGTGGGATGAAAAGGAAATAAGAATATTTTTACATTCGCATATGGTTGTTCTATTTCCGAAACTAGGGCAGACTATTTAATTTGATTTTCGTGTAAATTTGTAAATTAAAAATTATTCGTGATTCCTTTATTTGTGGATGATCAGAAGACTGACAGCTAAAAATACTTTGGTGAATTTGTTATGATTGCTAGAAAATTTATCAAGCATATTAACGAGTTGACAATAACGATTAGGAGTTGTCTCTTTCATAAATATAAGCATTCAAAAAAAAACAACTGCATTTTTTATGAAAAGGTGTACAGATTTAATTCCAAGGCAGAGAGGGCATGAACAATGAAAAGGCTTTTTACTTTTTTTCTTATACAGAATCATGAATAACAAATGGTAACACCCTATGAAAGTGCAAAATAAGACGTGTCTTTCGAAATGCCGTTAAAAAACACAAACCAATTAAAAAAAAGTAGTTCTAGTGGTGAACAAGTTACGTAAAATCTTCTGAAATAAATTAGTAAGTTAATTTTTTTTCGGAAACTTTTTTCAACACACAAAATTAAACAACTATTTCGCTTAGCTAGTTTTGAATCTTTTTGTAACGTCTAATATTATTGTTTACTTTATTCCTAGTAACTTCAATCTAAATGTACAGAATTGTATTTTCCTGTGATTTAAATTTAAATTACATGAGTTATCGGTTATAAGAATAAAAATGAGTTACTTTTACTTCTAACTTTTACCCATCGACATAGTTCTAAAAACTTTTTACCACTCCGCGTGAGAGACCTCTAAAACATGATTGCAACTTCCTTGCTGAGACGACCAAACATCACCAACATCGCAGATGCTCTAAAACTACATCTTCTGTGTTTTCTTTTTTACTAGGCGCTATTTTTTTCCTCTTTTAAGATAACGTTAAAGGAACCGAAAGTAGAGGGTCCTAACGCATCCGCGACTTATTTTATTCGTTGGTTAAAGCGTCTAGTTAAATTTTCGTTTTTGTTGGTATTAAATTGCGTCTGTCAACAATTTTGCATCACTACAACTTCTGCTTCTAGTTTTTAAATTTGTATTGGTTTTAATATTTGAGTCAACATGTAACAGCGGTAGTTTTCTTCATAAACCTAAAATTAAATTTAATTACAAATTGAGATTTTCATCGTTCTCCCTAACTTTTTAGTGGAATTTGTATCCCTTATTATTATTTTTTTAACATAATTTCACTCTGGCATCAAGAGCCCACGATGTGATATAATTTGGAGAGCTACATCTGTTATACCAAAATTCGTTTTAAACACTCACAATTTTAATGGGCAACTTTCACGTCGAGCACAGAGAAAGAAGAAAGAATAAAATCATAATAATATAGTAATTAAATAGTTAACTAAAGTTTGAACAATGCGCGTGGCATGATGGTTTGTGGATAGAAATGTCATTTCAGAGGTCTGGGTTTTATCACGACACGTCACTTAAAATTTTCCAGCTATATACAAAAAATCCTTAACAAACAAACCGAAATAAAAGCCAGAAAGTATATTCTTCTTTTCTATTTTCTATTGCATGTAATAAAACTGCTTTAATACAAAAATAAAACACTCTCTCAGGTGTGTTCTGAGATACGGGCAGTAGAGCCAGATCCAATAATTTGTATATAAGACTGTCTTAAACCTTGAAATTGTTTTCTTAAGCGGCTTTTTCATCCTCATGTAAATCAATTTGTTTAGTCCCAGGTAAATGTACCTACTATGTTTACAACCCTTATATTGAAATATAAAACGGTCCGTCTTTTTAAATACGCATGTTTTTTTGGTAGAAACCAATTTGAACGCCAAGATTCTTTAAGAGTATTTACTACAAGGACAATCAGCTCGATCGCTTTCAATAATAATAATAAAGTTAATGGTTTGTATTTTGCTGATAACAAATATTCAATTTTTTGTTTTACAAAAAAAAAAAGAGAAAAACAGTTTATTTTCATTTCCAAAATTTCAAAAATTTTAGTTCCAGTTTTCATTACTTTTATTGGCATCTTAACTGTAAAAAATTGAAATGAGAGTGCACACAAATGTATTTATTAAAAATATAAACCAAAGTTTTAACTAAGATAGGTTAACACTTTTTGAGTGCGTTGTAGTGCCATTTGTGGGGAATAATAATCTTGTAGAATGTTAGTTTTCAACAATAGGAAAAAACAAAATATATTTGATTAAAAACAGAACCAAAATCAGGAAGTCTTTCATACTGAAACATTTAAGAAGAAAGAACAAATATTTTTCAATTATAACCCAATTTAGCCTTTTACGCTTCCATTTTTTAATAAATTTAATTTTATTTTATTTCAAATATTATATTATATTTTTAGCTACCCAATTCATGATCTTGTTTATTTTTAGTGTCGGCGGCATATGTGTCGGGTGCAGCTGGTGCTGAATCAGGCCGCCAGCGACACGCACCTCTTTATGGACGATTTGTTGTTGAGGAAGACTTACCCGCCACACATCGAGATGTCATGCATCACGTAAGAAATATTCATAATTTTGTTTGTAATGCTAACAAATGTTTGTATTTAAAGCGATCGAGTCCGACTTCATCGTCGGAAGTTCGAGCGATGCAAGCTCGAATACCAACACATTTTCGAGATCCAGCTACGGCGCCTTTACGAAAGCTTAGTGTGGATCTGATAAAAACATATAAACACATCAATGAGGTAAGTTTGCAGTTAAATACAATTATATTTTGGACCTTAGCAAAAAAGATTTCAGGCAATTTAAAACTATTGTAAGACTAAGTCATGTCATGTTCAAAGTTGGCTTAGGAATCAAACAATTATTTTTTACTTTGTTTTGTTAAGAATAAGTTTGTGAGACGCTCTTTCACATGATGAAAACCAGAAAGTCCTAACTTGCTAAGAAATGTACTAAAAATGTAGAAAAACGACAGAATTAATGAAAAAAAAACAGAATTTTATTGAAAATCTACAAACATTTGATGACCTTCAACAACGAGAGACAATGAAAAGGAAGAACTATCCAGAAACTGGCAAAATGCATTGTTTATTCTTAACAGCTGATTTTTTAGAAATTTTTTGTTTGAGTCATAAGCCACCTTTTCATAGACCGGGACACATATACCTATTTTTATAGATGTCAATTCTGTTGTCAACTTATAAGAATATCTGATCCAAAACAACTCGACATTCTTTATTTGAATAGATGAGTTTTTAAATTTTCAATTGGCGTAAATAAAAGAATTAAGCTCTAAGTTCAATACTACTATCCAACATAAGTTTAATACTACACAACCTTTGGACGTATAGAAGCCAGATCAAAGGGAGAGAAAAACGTTTTCTTGGCTTCACTTTATATTTTTTTTTAGAAACAAATAAAAAAAAAAACAATTATTGTAATTATAAAGAAATGCAATACCATATAAGTTTTATTCTCCTCCTTTAATAACCATCTCTGAAGTCGTTGTTTTATATCTTAACCCTTATGTTTTGTTTGTAACCATTTACATTTATGGTAGACCTTAGCAAATCAAAAGGTCTACCATAAATGTATGACCTTAAATAGTTAACAGACCAGACAATTGCAAGCAGTTCTTTTTCAGTGACGGAATAATTCCGTTCATGATCGTTTAAGGTGCGGCTTGCATAACATACTGGATGAACGTTTTGTGTAAGTACGGATCCAATAGCGATATCACTCGCATCGGTGTTAAGTTGGAATTTTTGTTGAAGTCTGGATACTTCAAAACCGGTGAATCTGTGAGGATAATTTTGAGTTTTTTAAAAGCACTTATATAGTTTGGATCCTTTAAGTTGATCTTTGAATTTTTCTTCAAGTAATTGGCTGCGCAATTTTTACTTAGTCTTTAATAAACTTTCTTAAGTAACTACATATGCCTAAAAATAATTTTATTTGTTTCGTACTTTCTAGTAACAGAAGTTTTTGTATGCTTTCTATTTTATTTTTATTCGGTTTTACTCCCTTCGTCGTTAAGACGTGTCCTAAATACTCTGTTTCTTTTGCAAAGAATTTGGATTTAAGGTTGTGCTGTATTAATTTCTCTCGAACTTTTTGAACGATTATAATGTGTTCTTCCAGAGATAAACTGAATATGAGAATATCGTCAAGGTAGACGACGCATATTTGATATATGCACTCTCCTAGAACTGAGTTATCTCTGAAAAGTCGCAGAGGCATTCTTGTGAATTCATAGTGCCCAAGAAGAGTCAAAAAGGCTGTTTTTTTCTATCCTTTTCCCTAACTAGTATCTGGTGTAAGCCTTTAGCTAAGTCTAAAATTGTGAAGTACTGGGGATTTCCTAATGTATCTCATATAGCGTATATTTTAGGAATAGGAATTTTGTCGTCAATAAATCTCCTGTAATCGACCACTATTCTCCATTTCTTTTCGCCAGAGTTACCTAATTTCTTTGGCACAACTCATAGAGGGCTATTGTAAGGAGAATTGCTCTCTTGTATTATTTTTTAGAAGATTCTTTAAAATCTCGATTTCCTCTTTATTTAGATGTTTACCAAGGAGACAACTTAGTACATCTTGTTCTTCTTTATTTCCTTCTAATATATATATCTAATCATAACTGTGTAACATGTAACATGCATTTATAAATTTGATTTTATTTCTTTGTATGTATTTTAATGTAATCTTTTTCTAAATTAATTTTTGCTTGAAACGGTTTTAGTAAATGTATTGAACGTAGAACCTGTATCTATCAAGCATTTTTTTTGAATTTCCTATGGTCAACTCTATTATCGATAAATGGAGGCTGTGATTGCAAATTTACTTCCTTTACTTTTTGTTGCAAATGATTAGATTCCATCGGCGTATGATTATAATGCCCTGTAGACCTTTCATTTAAATTATTATTCTTATTTAAATTATTTCTATACTGACCTGAATTATTGTTCCTAGCTTGATTAAAATTATTTCTATAATGTCCTTAGATTAAATTTGTTTCTGTACTGTCCTGAATAATTGTTCTTATTGTGATTAAATTATTTCTGTACTGACCTGAATAATTGTTTCTATTTTGATTCAAATTATTATTTGTGGTAATATTTTTGTGGGTTGGGAATTTGGGATCGGTTTACTAGGTTACTGCCTATTAATTTGGATCATCCCTGTTTCTTCAAGGGTGTAGTAGGAATCTCTTAAATTATTTACCTACTTATCACTACACTAGCAAGGTTTTCTTCTAGACCATTAATAAAAGCTTTTAAAATCATCGTTTCGTTCGCTGAAGGCGAAAACTTAAAGAGCTTTTCAACATCGAACTAATATTTCGTGTTTAGTTTATCTAATATTTCTTTCAGTTTTTGGAAATACTCACTAACATTGTTATTATTTCTGGTAGTGATGGCTTGTTTGTGCAAGTTATAATAGGTTTCTCGAACTCCAAAGTTCCTGATGAGCTCTGATATTATTGTGCCCCACGTTGCGTTTGTCCGTTACGTTCTAACTGCCTGCAAAGCTGGTGCTTTTATCTTATTAATGATGTTTCGTTGTATAATGTATTGTTCCAGTGTTGTTCCGAGAGAAAAAGGGTAGGAAAATGCCTACATCCCTTATAAAAGAAGTCAGCGCATATTCAGATGTTCCCTAATATTCTCTTATTTTGGACGACCCCTTCATCAATTCCGACAGGGTCATTGTAACAGGAGTTGGAGCCAGGGGAGCAGCTTGTTTAGCTGGATCCTGAGCTTAGCCTTAATTTTCTGCGTTATTTTTTTGTTGAAAGTTTATTTTTGCTAATTTTATTGATTTGAAACAGATAACTATTATAGTTTGATTCCGATTTTTTTTCTTATCACTTTTTGCTATTTGTTAGTCTTTAGACTTTTTATTTTGTCCTTTCGCTGTATACTATTATAATTAAGTAAAAAAACGGATTCCACGATTTGGTTCCGGCGACAAAATTGTATGTGTTCTTACTTTAGCTCGTGAATTCAGACTGACAATTTATTTTAATAAATTCTTTATTCTCATATCATGTTGTTGCTGATTTGACAATTCACAGTTTCTTGGAACTCTAACGAGTCCAATCAATTGGCAACATCACATGAGTTTCTTGTTCCGTAATTTTTGTAGATACTGAATGGGAATTATATTTATGGGAACATCCGTTATAATTTCGGTTGCTGGCCTGGACGTTACCCGCGCTGGACAATGCAAATCAATTGGAATGCTTCATAGCACCAACTTTTAAATGTTTTTGGTATACCGAGAAAAAGGAATTGGTTAATGCTGATGCACCTCTTATACGAAATTGTATTTAGACTTATCTCTTCAACACCTATATAACTACTAGAGCTCCATAATATTTCTGCAATATATTGAGAATCTTGTTTTTTTTTTTGTTATTATATAAAGTTATTCTTTATACAAAAGGTAAATGTATAAACAGTGGCGGATTACATCTGTGTGCAGTATCAATAAAAGTTAAGCTCAACTAGCTTTCATTCGTGAGTATATCTCAATTATGTTTTCAGAGAGGTATTCTTTCCACAGAGCTGAATTCCTCATATAAAGTCGTTTGGTAAGGAATGTAATTATCTTGCAGTTTTCTAAATTTTAGCCTTAAGTATTTCCTGGAAATTATCTTCCAATTGTAAAATTCAACTAAAGGGTTAGATGTTGTTGTTGTCCATCGTGGCCTTTGCCACGTCCTGCTGGAACCACATGTTGTAAAGGTCCATGTGGTTTAATTTGAGCCATAAGAAATTAGTTATTATCGTTATGTAGCGCTCGCTTTTAACGGTAACTGCCTCACTAACATGGTTTTCAAAAAATTACGGACCAATTGCGCCACAGCGGCCGGCCCAAAATCCACACCAAACGGTAACTTCTTGAGGATGCATTATCACCTATTGGACCTCGGATGGGTTAGTGTCGTCCCACATACGGCAATTTCGCTTGTTAACACAACCATTCGTCCAGAAATGCGCCTCGTCATTAAAGATAATTTTTCATCCAAAATGGTGGTCCTCTTCCAAACGGCGTTATCATTGTGCATGGTGAGGAATAGATTGCCACGGGTTCTGCTGTACACTTTCACGGAACGCGCCGATGTTCTCGTCCATTTTGCAATCCTTGAACGGATACGGGTGTTGGCTGATTGTTTACTGAACCGGTTGTCTTAAATTTGGCCACCAAACGTTGAAAAGTCGACTGTGAAATGATACCACGTCTACCGTAAAATGGGCGCAATGCCCGCAACGATTGCGTTAACGAACACTCATTTTGTTAATAAAGTTTCATAATTTGAACGTGCTGTTCAATAGTGTTACTTGCCATGATGATTTGGCATAATCAACTGAATAATAAACAAAAGATTTGACAGAAGTCACCAAAACAAAATGGACGCCACGGGGTGCCAAAATCTACCCGTGCCTATTGAAAACCCCTTTACTTGAAACTGAAACCTAATAACTTTTTTATTTTTGCAAGATTTAAAACAATATTCCATTAATATTGCTAGGTTAAGATTCCAATTTGTTGTTTGTAATAATATGATTGAGTAATTAACAAAACCTTCTAATTATTTCGTATTATATTAAAAATGCCATTGATTAATAACATAAAAAAGAAACATGTAACGACTGGTTCGTTTTCATATCCCAATTTATTCTTTTTATAACTCTTTAAATATTCCAAGATACTAACTTTTATATAATATATGTGTTTGTAAATTTTAAACTAAAAAAAAATGTTTACTACCATCAAACAGTGAGCAAGCGGAACCATTTTTTTGTTATTGATATATTATATTTTTATTAAACTTTTTTATCAAATTTTCTTATTAATGTATGGGCCATAAATTGTTGCTCTGCTTTCTCTTTAAATCAATACGGCTATGGACATGAAACATGTGACAAGCCAGTAAAGTTGTCGCCGCAGTTGTCACGTCGTCGGTCGGCATTGAAGGGTTGAACATTCATTATACGTTGTTAAATTCTCTTTTCCTCTTGTAATATATTTTTCCTCACACTTAAAGGGTAGTTTGAGTTGGGAAAAAGATGAATCTTTTTAAATCAAAGTTAAATCAGTAGAACGACTTGAAGAAAAATACTACAACAACCTGTAACTTTTTTTATGTGAAAAAAAAAAAATAAAAAAATAAACTTTGCGATTCCAAATCCGTGGAATATTACTAACAAGGCTAGGAGACTTTTTACAAATACAAAGTTTCATTACATATACAGCCTGAGCAGTACCATTTTTTCAGAAAAATTCTTCAACAAAAACGAGCACACACCCAGAATTTTTTTCAAAGAAACATCTTAAAGTTGGGAGTCTTGTGCAGTAGATATGTATGTACCTTTCTCGAAGTTTATTCTTCTTTGTTCAATTATTTTGTTTATATGCCTACGTTCGTTCTCAGTCGCCAGGATGTTTGTTTAAAGAAAAGAATATTAACTTTAAATGACAAATTTAAGGATATATTGTTACTCAGTTCTAAAAAATATGTGTTTTCAATTAGGTCATATTTGTTTATTATAAACAAACTCAGTATTATTGTTAACGTAGATCAAACATATCGACGGTTAAACTTCATAACCTCGTAAGTCGTTTTTGCAAGTTTTTCAGTGATTTTTTTTTAAATTAATTTTTCAATATAATTTATAGTAGGACAATAATAAAAAATAAAGCGGTCTTCAGTTTCTGGTTAATTTACGAGTAGGCTGCTTAGAAATAAAAAAAATTGACTTGAATTTATTTGATGTACAAGATATTCGTTACATTTGTTTTTTGAAAACCGATTCGTTTATTAAAAATTATTAAAAGCAAATATTTTCAGAACCAACTTCATTCTTGTTATTGTTAGTTATGTATTTAATTTAGCATGTACAAATTCAAATGCACGCAAGTGATAAGCTCCGCCTCGGTAAGAGGTGTGATCAAAACGGAAGTGGAATTTTTCAATTTCGCGCGCTCTTTACATGAATGTTTTTTCTTGTGATGGCACACATATCACGATATATGTTCCCAGTTTTGACTAAATATATAGCATGTGTTATTTTTATGTAAGAGGCATAAAGGTTAGACTTTTTCATCATGAGTGTGTTAAAGGACTTTAAATTACCTTTAAAAAATGTCTCGAAATATTTTCTAATAAGTGCTTTCCTTCAAATGTTTTCAGAGGTTTAATTGAAATAAGATTTTTAATTTTGTTCGCCAAACTGACAAAAAACCAAAAAAGGTACAATTAAGGATAGCAAAATCGTTTTATTATTTTTAGTTCATCTGTCAATCATTTTGATGAAACCAACTGCTGTTTTGATAAAAATTGGTTCGACAAGTAAGTTTTATCTTTGGATACATTTTTAAATTATTTAGTTTTGTGTCATAGCTGTTATTTTAACAAGTAAACCTCAAAAAAAAATTAAAGTAATGCACTTATTAGAAGGAAATTTCTTTAAATGTCATTAAAATTCAACCAGCAAAAAGTTATTCTTAGGATTAAATGCAGATATGAGGTTCTTAAATTTACAACACGAAGAACCCAAACAGTCAAAAATCAGCAAGCTCTATGCAAAAAATTAATTGCACTGAAAATTGAAAGCTTACTTACTTAAGGTGGCGCTACAGTCTGGGGCGGACCTGGGCATCAACCAACAGGCCTGGAGACCCAGCTCGGTCCCTAGCTAGCTGTCTCCAGTTTCGCACGCCAAGGTTGGTTGAGGTCTTCACCCACCTGAGTGCACCACCTGAGTCGCGGTCTTCCTCTACTGTGCCGTCCCCCGGGATTGGATTCGAAGACCATCCGGACTGGAGTGTTGATGTCCATTCGCTATACATGCCATCTAAGCCGTTGGATTTAATTCTGCTAACTAGGTCAGTGTCACTGTATGCAGCCCGTACAGTTCGTCGTTATATCTTCTCCATGATTGAGAACCGGGATGATGAGTGCCTTATAGATGGTGATTTTAGATGCTCGAGAGGGACTTTACTTCTCAATTTCCTTCTAAGTCCAATAAAGCAGCGATTTGCAATAGTTGTTCTTCGTTTGATTTCAGCGCTGGTGTCGTTGTTTGTGTTAATAGCGGTGCCTAGGTAGACAAAGTCCTTAACTACCTCAAAGTTATAGCTGTCCATGGTGACGTTTTGTCCAAGACGTCGTTGTTCAAAGTCCTTTTTTGATGACAGCATATACTTGGTCTTGCTCTCATTTACCACTAAACCCATCTTCTTCGCTTCCGTCGCAATGCTCAAAAACGCTCCACATCACGGTTTGATCTTCCAATTATGTCAATATCATCTGCGTATCCGAGTAATTGGATGGACCTTTGGAAGATTGTGCCTCTAGTGTTGACGCATTTAAAGCATTTTAGTTTATTTTAATCAATCGTATCTTCATATGTATGTAGTACCCGTGGCATGATGGTTAGTGCGTTAGTGGACTGTCATGCCAGAGGTCTTGGGTTCGATCCCTGCCTATGCCATCTAAAGTCTTTTCACGGGTACTACCTCTTGCGAGGAATTGACAGATTCTCCAAGAGTAACTCTTGTCATAAAAAAGTGCTTTCTCAAATTAGCCGTTGGGAATCGACATATAAACTATAGGTCAGCTCCATTCCTGACAACATTACTCGCACACAGGAATGGTTGAGAGTTGTAAGTCACTAGGCCCTGGTTCTTCATGGACTGTTGCGCCACCCAATTTATTTTGTATCTTTATATGTATATACATATGTACTTATATGGATTCTTCGAATTGCCAACCTTTCTAATTTTAAGCCTAAAATTATTCTCATATCATAATATCTAAATTTATATTATTATAAATAAACTAATTTCAAATTATTAGTTTTTTTAATGTTTATCTACTTTCATATTAGAAACGACATTAATAACATATATTCGTATTACTTATTGTTTTCGGAAGATTTAAACAAAAGAACGAAACCCACCTCGGTTAGGAAATAACAGTAAATTCAGAAACCCAATTACATGTCACTCACCTTATCCATGTTCGAAAAAAATTAACTTACCATCAAATTTTTTCTTTCCCGATAAACATTCTTTATATCTAAGTTTCTGACTCTGTAGATGACATGCTTTTTTGTACAAAAATCTTATTATTTTGTCCTCGATTGTATTTGGTCGACCTCCCCTAAACTCTCGGTAATTGAGGAGGAAGAGATGACGAAGACGGTAGTGGTGATGGCGACGACGGTGACGGCGGCGATGCTATGAAATGCATATAAGCAGACAACAGTTTAGTCGACACCGAAATATGTTCCCATTTTTTGTTTTCATGGATAGTGAGTGCACACTAGTGTCTGCCAGCTCCAGCTCTACTATTTCGCCTTTTTCACCCACATTGCTGGTGCTTGCATATCTGCCTGTCTGGCGGCAACAATATTGCAATTATTCTCCATTAAAAGATACATACTCGTATGTTATAGGAGAAACAGAAAAACAAAATCAAAGAAAAAAAATCTAGCATTTTCGTCGTCGAGTCGGTCTTTTTATCCCGACATTCTGGTTTCCTGTAAATTTCTATTCTTACACTTTTGCTACTTCATCTTCAATATGATCTACTTATGTGATTTCTCTGCTGCTGCCGTTGATGTCATTTTGCTGTGTTGCTCCAATCGTGTGTTATATATTGTGTACATATTATTTGTGGTTATGTTAGTTGGATGTATCCTCAGGAATTAATATCTTGGTTGTGAAAAAAAAACAACATACATATCTATTCAAAGATTATAGCCTGTTAGTTTATCAAAAAAATATGTAGTGTTAATCTGTTAGAGACATTGAATGTATACAATTTTTTATCACAAATTTATTCGCATTTTAGCTATAGTAAAATCCTATAGTGAGGCCAAGTAAACCATTTCAGTTTAAAAAATGGGCTTTCTGAAAATGAAATAAGGCCGACGACATTAAAAACTCAAAATGTCTCCAATGTGCCCAATACGAACAAATTTGCCATTATTCTTCTCCCATCATTGATTAGCCGTTTATAAAATTATGTTACATAACAACTTCATCTACAATATGGTTTCTGCTCTAACACAAGCTTTATCTTCATGAGGTTAAAATTAACGGTAAGTAAACACATTATCCACGAATGTTTTCTTTATCGAAGTCCAAAACTGGACAAAAATTCAACTCTTAACGAATTTAATGCTCTGTTCGACTCCATCAAAAGAATTTTTGCCCATTATCCTTACTCTAAAATTGTCATGAATTCGATGTACAGAATTCTTTTTGGCTTCGCTTTTCTAGCCATACAACACCCGAAGAATTAACAAGCAATTAACTTAGCTTGTTAACTAGCCAACCTGACGTTGCAGGTCAATCCGCCAACACCCTAGAATTGTTTCTTAACTCTAACACTAATACATACACAATCAGTGTATCACCGCCTCTAGGCACATCACATCTATCAAAACCAAAGAGAACTTATGGTTTGATTGTAGCTGTGGAGATTATTAAGATCAGAGTTTGTGAGTTTCCGTTGTTTTAAAGCCAACCCCACTGAGGAAAACCGAAATAAGTTTAAACAACCTAGAAAGGAAAAAATCTTTACATCGTTTCAGAGAAGGTAAGATTATTGCACTTGATATTTTAAAAGCATTTGATAGAGTTTGACACCAAACTATCTTATCGAAAATGCAGGCTTTTGGTATTGATGAATCTCTTTTTCTTTCAGTAACTACCTCTCTGAAAGTTTAATACAAGTTGTATTAAATGGTTTCAAATCTGAAACTCATATCATTTTCAAATATCTGAGGGTACTGTCGTCAGCTAAACAGTTTAATGGATTAAAAGTGGTAGACGAGAGATCGCTTATGAATATAAGGATTAGATTCTTAGACAAAAGCGAAAGCCTGGGGAACACCAGCAGTCCGAAAAGTAATTTCTAACCCAACAAAGAAGAGATTCATCAATATCAAATGTACGTATTTTTTATAAGAGAGCTTGTAAAGATTTGTTCCACTGCTTTATGAGAAAAACCGTGAGATCGCCAGTGGACCTATTGCTACCAAAGCCATACTGCCGGTCATTAAGAAGTTTTCTTAAGCTGAAAATTGATCAGCATTTCTATGACCATGGATGTAGGGTGTAAGTGCAATTGGACGATAGTAAGAGTGTGAGGAGTATTCGCCTTTTTTAGGAACAAGCTTCCATCCACTACAAAGAGAACTGTTAAATAGGACAGATGGAACAAAAGGGCTTACTATCCGGGCCAGCGGATTTTTAAATGTCAAGACGTTAAGTTCTTTAGCGATAGTGAAAGAAGATTCTTCCTATAATCGTTTACGCTTTTAAGTATAGGAGGAGTCATGTCTCTCATTGGCAGCATCGAATTAACAGCAAACTATGCTGCAAGCAATTTGGCTTTATCAATCGAGCTTAAAAAAGAGTGTCATTAAAAACATTTTTAACATTTAATGTTTCTAACTTGTTTAAACTTATTTCTGTTTGCCTCAGTGGAGTTGGCTTTGTATATCCGGAAACTTACGTCTTCATAGCTCGAATCAAACCAATCAAACTATGAGTTTTCTTTCTTTCCAATCAAAACATTAAGTCGTTGAGACCGACTCAGTTGGCTTTCTTGCAACAAGTATGAATTATAATTTGTTTTAATAAAATAACCATAATATGGTATGGTATGGACAAACTTTTTTCTCAAAAATTACTGTATTTATTAAGAAAGTTGTTTTCTTTAAAAATTATAAACACCCACTTCATATATTTGCCTTTGTTGTATAACTTTAAAGTTTCCTAAATAAGCACTCAATCAATAAATTGTTCCGATCTCAAGCACCACGGTAATTTATTTCCTCACTGAGTCGGTGTGTTAATCCAATAATGTGGTTCTCAATTAGTTGAGACGTTGTTTTTATTTTGATTGATTAAATTGAGTTGAATATTTATTTCGAATGGTCTAAAAACATGTGATCCTAAGGTTATATATAATTTTATATTTAAAAATAAAATAAATAAATTAGGTGGCGTGACTAGGGCCTAGTGACTTACAACGTTCAACCATCCGAGAATCCAAAGGGCTAATTTGAGAAAACAATTTTCATGACAAGAATTACTCTTGGAGGTTTTGTCAATTCCTCGCAAGAGGCAATACCCGTGAAAATAACTTTAGATGGCACAGGCAGATATTGAACCCAACACCTCAGCATGACAGTCCAACGTACTAACCATCACGCCACGAGTCCTACACTTTTATTTTTAGGGTCATGTACATTAACCGCTATTTTTTTATTTGCAGCTAATTGCAAACATTTCAAGAAATTCTCCAAGGCTGTAACCTTAACATTTTTGAAACAAATTATAAAATATAGATTATAAAAAAGTCTGCCCTTTCTCGTGTTTATGAAATGGCACAAGGCAAAACAAAAATAAGTAAATTGGGAAAGAGAGAACAACCCAACAAACTTTGGGCCAAACCAATGTCTGGAGAACAACAGCATACCTGCCTTTATGTGTGTTTCCTTATGTTCAATGACAATGATAAAACTTTAATGAAAATTATTTTATCCTTCACTCTTAAAACTAAAATAACATCGTCGACGGTTGGCCTTGGCTAACGTATGTTTTTACTTTATAATCCCTTTATTTTTTTATTAATTTAATTCTTATGCAACAAATATTATTGTAAGTGCGAATTTTTTGGGACGTTTTTTTTTGTTCTTTTTACCTTTCGCTATCCCAAAGGACAAAGAACGTCGTTAGCTTCGTGCTTGCTTCTATTTCCATCCGTTTAACTTAATTTTTTGTTTTTTACAAATAAAATAATGATGTGAATACGAGGACACTTGTTATATTGATGTGAGGACGAAAGTGTTTGGAATGTAATAAATGTCGGGAAAAGACGTGCTATGAATTCTTTATTAGACAAGGATGATGTAGAATTTTTGTTTGTATTTTGACTTTTTATGATTATTAATATCTTATAAAATAAAATTAACAGAAATCATTCATCTGTGGTGAATCAGCAGTCACAACTTTTTTTATTTAATAACACCTTGGTTTGGGCCAAAGTTTAAATAATGTTTTTGGAAAATATAGTAAATGAAAGAGTCTAGTTTTCAGATCCTTTGTTATATTGTGGTTTACTGAACCATTTTGTATTAAAACGCTACTCTTCTTTTCGTAGACTAAAATTTAAAATCAGGTCCAATTAAGCTTCTATTTGAATCTAAAATTGATAACCAAAATGTTTATGACAAAAAATAATGGAATTCTAACTAAGCAAAACGTTATTGGTTCTCTTCAAAGCAATCTTAAAATAGATATGGTTCTTGGTGGCACATAGATGAAATTATAAAGAGTCAGTTATGAAGCAAGAATATCCATGCCTATTTCATAGACTAATACAATCTTATAAGCACATAATTAATAATAAGTAATCTGTATTTTTGTTTGTCCTTTACCAGTGTCGGTTGTCCAAATCTTCAATAAAGTTTTGTACTTATGTATATTCAAAAAAGTTTTTAACTAGTGGTTAAGAATAATAATTTGTTCATGCGAATTCTACATTTTAATAAGACAATAGTTTAATCTAAACGCAAAATTACACGAATATGACCGGCTTTACCCGGCTCAATATTTGTCATTTATTACGATGCACATGTTGACCATTATCATCAAACCCAATGTTCATTGTATGTATACCTTCTAATTACATTTTACTTTCGTATTTGTTTACTATTAGAAAAAAAATATTCAATTCTTAAAATAACTAGATTTTTACACTTTTAAAGAATGCATATGATTTTGGATAGCTTTAATTTTTGAGTAGAAAAAATGCAATATATTTACTTTTGTCCTACATATTTTGATTTATTCAATAGAAAAATTAAATAAAGTTTCTAATTCTAATCCAAAATGAGAGAACACCTTCAACAACATTTTTGTTTCTTATTAATTTGCATTGTCCAACTAGCCCAGTTTAATTTAAGAAAATAGTGTTTAAACTTTCTAAAATGATATATAAACATTTAGCATTTGATATTATATGTTATCGTATATAAAATCGATGAGAAAAAAAAAACAAATAGTACAGCAGTGTGACAAATCTCATTGTATCCTACTATTTCGTAAGAGAACATTCTTATTTTCTTTTCTTAAATACACAAAAATTAAGTATAATAAACTGAAATAAATTAGTTATATTTATTTAGAAATAAACATAACTAATTTATTAATAGTTGTGTTTCCATTGCGATTAATAATTTTGTATAGTGGTCGTAACTAATAATGTTTTTTTAAGAGTTTCTTAATAATTGTTCTAAGTATTTTCGAATAATGTACCAAATTCCATTTATCAAATGCATAATAATCTTTTAAATTTAATTAATTAAATTAATTTTTGAGAACTTCAATTTTTAAGAACTAAGTTTCAAGATTATTTTTCAATAGGGGAAGGGACACTTGTCGGGCTTAATTAATTTTTTATATTCCACCAATACAAACCCGAGAGCCTTTAACCATAACCATGTAGTCAAAATTTGTTCAGCTGTGATGTAAATTTTACTCTCGTATTCGCGTTTTATTCTTAGCTTTCAGCCTATTTATACCCACAGCACACACCCATTTGGAGTTCTGCTGCTTTTCATTCATAAATCTATCTTGAACATCCCTGTACTTTCGCTTTTTCCTCATTTTCATAATTTCTTAGCAAATTTATGTCTTACTCCCTGAAAAGTTGTTTTGTTTCCTTCCTGAAATCTACGTCCAGAAACCAGCACCAGAACCAGAACCTTTCGAGTCCCACTAAAACCTTTGTTTAGGTACGGTAACGGTTGCTTTCAGTTGCTGGATGCTTATAAAGTCGCGAAGATGGTGTATTTTGTCGTCCTTTTTTGTGTTGGTTCTTTCGTCGGTACACGGCGAAAGAACTACTCTTACCAAACAGACTCTGTAGACTCACATAAATACAAAGCGCCATCATACTACCATCATTGCAAATATTTTATATTTTACCCAACCAACAATTTCATTCGTATGTGTTTGTAGATATTTATCGATTTTCCCATTCCCCAGCACTCCGCTGTAATATCTTATTAGAGTCAGTTCAGAGTCAGAACGTTGCCCCAGTGCTAGTGTGTGCGATCTTTTTTTATATATACCCAAAACAACACTTATACGTACAATCATTATAATGCATTATGTTGGTAGTTGGTTGTCATATACGTATTTTAATATCCTTACGGTTTCTATTGCTTTTTTTTTACTTATGTTGTTAGTTTTTATCAATGAATTAAATGTAAAAACTATTAAAAGCTTTATTGAAGAGGATTTCGTTTATAAAACAATGGACATGAAAGTAAAGGTCTACTATAATGGAAAACAGTGTCTAGTCAATCGATAAAAGAATTATAGCCGAAATACCTGTCTAAGTAAAACTCGAAGAAGAAAGTTGAAAGATTGATATGACAAGGTACCACTTTTTTGTCTGGTGGAGTATTTGCAGATTTTTTTTTTGTTTAATAGACTTATTCTCTCTCTCAAGCTGTATTAGTAGTATCTTCATAATTCCAGTATAGTTAACGTACTTTCAAATAATTTTAATTATCTTACTTTTCTTCCTTGTGACTCAAACAATTTCTAATTTGTATCTTAACTTAAACGAGAAATTTTGTCTTTAAAAATATTAGCACATCCAAAAATTGATGAAACCGTTTATATAAATAAAAAATAAATTGGGTGGTGCAACAGTCCGTGGAGAATCAGGGCCTAGTGACTCTTACAACTCTTAACTTTTGTGCGAGTACTGTTGTCAGGGATGGAGGGGACCTTCACTTTTAATCCGAATCCGAAGGGCTTATTTGAAAAGGCACTTTTCGTGACAAGAATTACTCTTGGAGAATTTGTCAATTCGTCGTAAGAGGCAGTACTTTAGATGGCACAGGCAGGGATTGAACCCAAGACCCATAGCATGACAATCCGATGTACTTTTTTTTAATTAATTTTTATTAATTCAATCTAAAACTATCTTAAAGCTAGACAAAATTCATAAAACTAGCATAATTAACCATAACTTACAACTATCTTGCTGGTCCCATACGGGCAATCTAAGTTACACAATAATACTTAATTGTAATGCCTTTCGGCCCTAAGATCTATTTTACTATACTTCAATTTTATTTATGTTTGTATTTATTAGAAAATTAAAAAAAAAACATATTTCAATATCTTTTTTTATTTTTACTTAAAAACTACTTAAACTAAGGTCCTTAATATAAAACTTAAAATTATTTTAAACTTTCTATTCTACCTATAAACTACTTAAAACTAGAACAACCACAGCAACAAATCTAACTATCTAACCGTTTTGTTTTACTTGTTTTTCCTTACAAATTTTTTGTATGCCACCATGCCTATTCTACTTAAAACTAAACATAACTATAAAACAAGTATGTAAGCCCGGCCAAGGCTTAAAACCCTATCCCGACTATCCACTATCAAGTGCCGATTGAAGCCACCAAAACTGGTTCACCTGCTTCACTCTATCAGTTCGGTCCTGTTCGGACACAGCAATACTGAACCGAAGGAGCTCTGCTCCGCCTTTTGCCATGACGTCCTGATTGTACAGGAGTCGCCTATCCACGTTTCTTCGTTTGACGTAATAGATTGGAGGAACTGTCAATTTATCCTGTATCAGGCCACATCTGTCTAAGAAGAGGAATGCTTCGGTGGAATGAAGCCGCTTAAGCGTGCACTCTCGAAATGCTCGTCGCGTCGTTCGGATAGTATGCCCCGAAAATTAAATTGTTGGTCGGAGACATAGCTCTTGCAATGTGACCTCGAACGAGTTTTATCACGAAATTACCAATTCTGTTTATTCGAGCGCCGGTGTAGAGGACCTCGTTGGAATAGTAAATCCAACGTACTAACCATCATGCCACTTTTATCTTAAGGGTCATGTACATGAACCGCTGTTTTTGTATTAGCAGCTAATTGCAACAATGTCAAGAAAGTCTGCAAGGCTATACATAACTTTAACATTTTTATTTTTCAAACAAATTATAGAATTCAGATAATAGAAAAATTCTTCCCTTTCACTTGTTGAAGAAATGGTAATAAAAAATAAGTAGATTTAAATGGCGCAGGCCAGTCCAACGCACTAACCATCATGCCATGGGGTAAATTGAACCCATATTAAAATTATTAAGTAAATTCTAATCTTCATTTTTTGTTTTTCCTTATAAGTTTAGTTGTTAAGATACTAAAAGTAAAATTCAAATCAAATCAAATGGGGTGGCGCAACAGTCCGTTGTGAACCAGGGCCTAGTGTCTTACAACTCTTAACCATTCCTGTGTGCGAGTACTGTTGTCAGGAATGGAAGGGACCTACAATTTTGGGCCGAATCCGAATGGCTAGTTCAAGAAAGCACTTTTTCATGACAAGAATTACTCTTGAAGGATTTGTCAATTCCTCGCAAGAGGCAGTACCCGCGAAAATTATTTTTTTAATTTAAGGTTGCACAAGCAGGGATTGTACCCAAGACCCCTTGCATGACAGTCCAACGCACTAACCATCATGCTACGGGTACTACAAAAAACATATGTGCAAGTAATTGGGTATTTTTAATAAAACCCAATGGCGTAATTAACTTAACTGTTATATAATGGGATTAGTTTATATTTTGTTATGAAATATTAATTCAATCCCAGGGCGTTCTATATAGTTATGTATAATAGTATTTATATTATTTATGCCTCTAACTCGAGCGTACCTTGAGCATATATGCTGTGACCCGAAAGATGGTGAACTATACTTGATCAGGTTGAAGTCAGGGGAAACCCTGATGGAAGACCGAAACAGTTCTGACGTGCAAATCGATTGTCAGAATTGAGTACAGGGACGAAAGACTAATCAAACCATCTAGAAGCTGATTCCCTCCGAAGTTTCCCTCAGAATAGCTGGTGCAATTAAAAATTATGTAAAATAATCTTATCTGGTAAAGCGAATGATTAGAGGCCTTAGGGTAGAAACGATTTTAACCTATTCTCAAAATGGGTAAGAACCTAACCTTTCTTGATATGAAGGTTTAGGTTGTGATATATTGTGCCCAGTGGCCCACTTTTGGTAAGCAGAACTGGCGCTGTGGGATGAACCAAACGTAATGTTAAGGTGCCCAAATTAACAACTCATACAGATACTATGAAAGGCGTTGATTACTTAAAACAGCAGGACGGTGGCCATGGAAGTCGGAATCCGCTAAGGAGTGTGTAACAACTCACCTGCAGAAGCAACTACCTCTTAAAATGGATGGCGCTTAAGTTGTATACCTATACATTACCGCTAAAGTAAATGATTTATATGCGACTTCGGTTGGAAATAAATTTTGAAACTTTAGTGAGTAGGAGGGTACAATGGTGTGCTTAGAAGTGTTTGGCGTAAGCCTGCATGGAGCCGCTATTGGTACAGATTTTGGTGGTAGTAGCAAATAATCGAATGAGACCTTGGAGGACTAAAGTGGAGAAGGGTTTCGTGAGAACAGTGGTTGATAACGAGTTAGTCGGTCCTAAGTTCAAGGCGAAAGTCGAAAAAGTAAAATTAGTTTGTTAAAATAAATCGTATCGTGGAATAAAACCAAATAGATAATTTGAACGCATTCCAATTAAAAACGGTGAAAAAATTAATTAAATAAGCTGAAATCACTTATATGGCTTTATTATTTTTCCATTTGCATTATGGCCGTATGACAAATGACTACAAGTAATTTGATAACATACGAGGGGCGTTCAATATATTATCGCGAATCTCTGATTATATATTATATAAATTGACTTATTTAACAAGTAATACTATTATTTTAGTGCATTCATATAAAATTGCATATAAACGTGATTGTTCTTGAAGAAGCCCGAATAAAGGTGAAAACGATGGCAGATATCACCAAGCTTTCAACTGGTACCATTCACACCATTCTTCATGACCATCTTAACCTTTCTAAGGTCAGTGCAAGGTGGATGCCACGAATGCTGACAGCGCCTCAGAAAAAAGTGATAATCGTATGCTGTAGAGAGCTTTTAGAGATGTGTAGTGAGAATGCGGACGGATTTATGGATCGAATTGTTACTGAAGACAAATCATGGGTTCTAAACCACGACCCTGAAAGCAAACAGGGTTTAATGCAGTAGCATAAAAAAAGAACAGGGCCCACGAAGAAGTTCAAAGTCACTCTGTCTGCCGGGAAGCTCATGGTCGCAGTTTTTTGAGACTCAAAGGAAATCTTGCTCATTGAGTACTTCCACTTTGCATAATTTGCGGGAGGAAATTAAAAAGAAAAGGCGGGGCAAACTGGCAGCGGGTGCTTTGCTTCTTCATGACAACGCTTCTGATCACACGGCGGAAGTTTCCAAGGCCGCTGCGTGAGATTATGGTTTCGAAAAAATCCAACACCCAGCCTATAGTCCAGACCTTGCCCCTAGTTACTATTTCCTGTTTCCGGATGTAAAAAAATATCTTAGTGGAAAAAGATTTTCGGATGATAAAGATCTCAAGTCGGCAATAAGTAGGTACTTTGCAAAGAAAGGGAAATTTATTTTTTGAGGGTTTAGAAAAGCTTAACTCATGATGTTTGTTGAGATTATATTGAAAAATAAAAACAATTTAAATTTAATTCGCGTTTTCCTTCATATCGATAGCGAGAATATATTGAATGCCCTTTATGAACATTCATTTTCGATTGATATTTGTTTTCCTTACTAGTGGTTAAAGAAACGAACAAAAAATATTTTAGTTTGTTTTGTAAAACAAAAATCGAACTGAATAAAATAGGAATATTTTGAAAAAATTCTTGTTAGAAAACCATATTATTACACACATGCAGTTAACCAAAAAAGAACATTGTAACATCAACAATCTGTATTACCATATCATACAGATATATTTTTTGTTAATTACGTTGTTTTTCTTAGTTTTGTTATGTTGTTGTATGACACTTAAAACCAAAGTAAAATAAAATATTCGCTGAATTAATATAGGTTTTGAATTTTAATTATTTTTAAAGTTAAAATAATGCAAATATTTTTTGGGGTGAGTGTGACATATCTAATATACTTTTATTGTACCAAAATTAATCTTATCAACATGCACCTCATCTGTAAAACGATTAGCCGGATTTTGAATACAATTTCATGAATTACTTATTTGGAATTTAAACAATAGTTAACTAATTTTTTAATTGTATGTTATCTATCGAAAAAGGAACCAAATACTTATAAAACTTTTACTGTAAGTGAGATTGTTAAAAGTAATTGAAGTAAATTAGAACTTAGTGTTGGCCATCTTCTTAATTTGAAAATTATTATTTGGAATTTATTCAAGAACGTTGTAATTTGTATATAAATTTATAATTTTATTTTTATTTAAGGTGTATTATGCGAAAAAGAAAAGACGAGCCCAGCAAACCCAAGGCGAGGATGATTCATCTAATAAGAAAGAACGTAAACTCTACAATGACGGCTATGACGATGATAATCATGATTACATAATAAAAAACGGAGAAAAGTTCTTAGATCGATATGAAATTGATTCGTTAATCGGTAAGGTTCTTTTATAATGCGTTCATATTTTTGGGCTTCTATGATAATTAAAACGGATGCAATTTATGCAATACTTGTTTTAAATGTTTTGAATTCGATTGAAATGCTGTTTTAATTTGTATTAATATTTTCTCATTCAATTTTTCGTAAAAGTTATAAATTCATTTACAATTTATATTGCATTTCTTTTGTTATAACTTTCTTTAAAACGCTTTGTCTCATACAACAGTGTTCAAACACAAAATCAAAAATTTCCTTACTCTTGCAATAAGAACTTATAGATGGGCTACCAAAAATCTATTCGCGGAGAAAAAACATATTGATTAAATATCGACATCAAGGCATATAAAGATGAAGTAGCTATAAATATCAAAAAATGTACGACATTCAAAAAGTAGCAAGGCAATTCACTTAAAAAAAATGTAACTATATTCTGAACAGGGCCATAAAACCATTGAATGTTTTGTATATTCATAAAAAAGTAACGTTATTTGTCTTTCCTAAATAATTTTTAAAATAAAAAATGAATGTATTATATCCTTAATTTATTATAAATAATAAACAACCAAATTTCCCTAGAAGGATTTCAGTGCCTCTAAAAAATTTCCAAAAATAATTTTCTCGTAATGAGATCGTAACAGTTTGTGTGGGCAATGTCCTCTGTGACAGCCTACTGTCGTCTTTTCTTCAAGAACATTGATCTAAAGTGTAATCTCCTCCTACTTTGTAAAAATGTCTAGGAGTAAAAAATCTTCATCTGTCGTAAAGTGTAGAACTCTGCTGACTGCATTAAAAATGAAGATCCTGGTACGTGCCATTTTCTTCACTTTTGTTTATGGTCATGAATATTTGCAGATAATTGCCCACATCAATTTGCAATATGCCATTGATGTGCGTTCGTACCATCAAAGTCTTTGATTTTAATAACGATTACGATATTGAGTATTTAGGATAACAATAGCTAAACAGGAAGCGCCTGACAAACACTCGCTTCAAGGAAGCACTTGTTTTGATTTGAAAACGCAATATTGTATAAAGTTACTGGATTTTTGAAATTATATAAACAGATTACGTTGATTTTGTAAATACCTAATAAAGTATTTTTTTCTTTTTTTAGGCAAAGGCAGTTTTGGACAAGTTGTTAAGGCTTATGACCACGAAGAGCAGTGTCATGTAGCGATAAAGATTATAAAGAATAAAAAACCGTTCCTAAATCAGGCACAAATAGAAGTTAAATTGCTTGAAATGATGAATCGAGCCGATGCAGAAAACAAATATTACATAGGTGAGTGTATTTAATTATTTAATATACATTACGGGAGTGCATTTCCTTCAATACTCGCCAAATATACATAAGTGCTTGTTAGTTTCTAAGTTTCCCACGAGTAATGGGACGCAAAAAATATACATTTTCGTAATGCATTTTCTCCAAGAAAATCTATGAAGGGTGTAAGATTTATATGACACATAATTACGTTTTTATATTAAATAGCCCAAAATTAGAATTAAAGCCATTAAACACGAAATTAATATTGAAAAAACAACTCTCTTATTTTATACAACACACACAATCAGAAACTGAATTTGTAGTATGCAGTTCCGTATCCTTTCGATTTAATGGCTTTCCCAAGGCGTCGATGTATTGAAGAGTCAAGTTTTTACCATACTTTTACTTTTCTGCTCACGTTATAAATCCTTTTTTTGTTCTTAAAAGAAGGACCTTTGACTTCTTCCTGGGGTGGAATCGGATATAGTTCAGTCAATGAACGAACAAAATTGCCTTTACCTCAAAAAAATCGAACAGTTTTGAAACATAGCACACTTATTAAGGGATGTCTGGTGATTACCAAAACAAAAAGTTTCTAATAATCCGACATGAGCTCTAGCGGCAGTTAAGAAAAACACGGAGTTTGTTTCAGTTTTTGTACGTTTATCTCGAAAACTATTTGTCGTATCAAAACATTTTGTTTCACAAAACTAAAGCTCAATTTTATAAAAAAAGATTTCATGAATTTTTTCCTATCTCTTATAATTTATAAAATAACTCTAGCGGTAGTGAAGAGACATAAACGGTTTTTTCGGATTTTCGGGTTTATCTTGAAAACTATTTGGCGTATCAAAAAATAATCTTCTACAAATTTTAAGCTTATCAAATGTCATAAAGATGTATGATGCTAATTTGTTTGTACTTGTTTTAGCTTGTAAAATAACTCTGTCGGCATTTAATGAAAACATGTGTTTTTTTTCTCATGAAAAGAAAGCTTATTAAATTTCCTAAAAATATGGTATGCATTTGTTCGTGTCTGTAATTGTCCAAAAAAAAGGTAGTATTCAATTTTTATATCCCTTCTTACTTCTGGAACTTGTTGGCCCACTATATGGCTCATTGCCTGCATGCCTAGAGAATAAGCATCATAGCAAGCTACTTTATCATCTCCAACGATGCCACTCGTTATTGACTTGATTTGTCCTTGGAAATGGAGGATGAATTTGGAACCAATTTGACAGCTTTGTATGTCTGTATTATCTATAATTTTACGTTCCTCCCCAAAATGTTAATTTTGCTCACTAGTAGAAAAAAGAACGCCAGTGAATTCTTCGAGGGATGAGAAAATTTCATGAGTAGCAGTCAGCCCTAGAACCCATTTGCTTAGTACACTATCAGTGATTCCACGTCATCCTGTCAAGCCACCCATACTCTTTATTCCCCGCATTAGAGTGTGTTCAATTGTCCGGTCCGACCACACCCCTGTCCAAAATAGGCCAGTTGTTCTCATAGTAAAGTAACCCTCTTGCATAAAGTTTTTAAATTTATCTGGGGTCATCACAGAAGGCAGTTTTATCATGTCCTGCAAATACAGGTGACATGATTTGGCGTACGAAAAGTGTCCGGTGGCATGGAAATATGGAATCATATTCTTCACACAGTTTTCTTTAAGCAATGTTATCACATTAAACAACTGAATCCATAAGGCTGCTGTTGGTCCATTAGATTTGAATTTGTAAAGATTTGTTTGTAGTTTCTCACTAAGATGGATCAAATGAGGGTTTTGTTTTAGTGCACATAACGAAAGAGACTCATCAAGAAAATTTTTCGTGATATTTTGGATTTCCTCTAATTCATGTATGCTTTTGTCGACTTGTTCCATTATTATATTAGCTAAAGATGTCTGTATTAGTATTAAAGCACGAACTGCTCTAGCGAAAGCTTTTCTTTGCAACATCTTTTCAACAGAAACCGGGGCGTATATAGTACTCATTAACTCTTGCAAGCCACTTCAACTCATCAGAACACTTATTGGAACAATATAGCACATTAACAGGTAAAATCCACCCAATCTGACTACGCATTTTGATAGACGGAACTCAGATGAAGCTGCGGCAACGATTTCTTTACTTTTTATATAAAGAAGCTGGTCAAATGTTACCACCAGGTATTTTTGGTCAAATTTGTCACATAAACTGCGAGCATAGTGCAATGCAGTGTAAAGTGTATTATAGTCGGACGGTGGAGAGTTTAAGAACGGAAGAGGAATGATTTTCGTTTTTTCAGTAAAGAATCCTGTTGTTATTTGGTGCATGCAAATGCCAATGAACTTTGATGCCAACCAAAGAGTGTCATATGATTTTGGCTGTAACATGGATGTGGATGCACCGATGCATCTTATTCCAGCGAAAGAATGAAATGTATTTAGTCCATCTAACGTTCTGACATTAAAGTCCGCATTATCAAACACAAATTGGGTAAATGAACCGCTGGAATCTGGTCGCGTGTGGCAAATAGCTGATATCTCCAACAACTGAACTTCATAGTATGAAGAACAAAGTTCTAAGCTTGATATAAGGTTTACCAACTTCTTAGAACCAATCTTTCTGTATATAAATAAGTCAAGGCTACAGCTGATATAATACTATGCCCTATTGCGATGCACTTGGTTTTTCTATTTTCAAAATCCGTTTTCTTTATTATAAGAGTTTCCAGAAACGTTTTTTAAGTACACAATCGTCAACGACGTGGTTAAAAAAATCATCACATGTTTTCCTTAAATGCCGATAGAGTTATTTTACAAGCTAAAACAAGTACAAACAAATAAGCATCATATTTCTTTAAAATAAATTAGGTGGCACAACAGTCCGTTTGAGAACTAGGGCCTAGTGACTGACAACTCTCAACCATTCTTGTGTGCGAGTTCTGTTGTCAGGGATGGAAGGGACCTAAATTTTTAAGCCGAATCCGAACTAGCCGTTTGAGAAAGCACTTTTCATGACAAGAATTAGTCTTGGAGAATTTGTCAATTCCTCGCAAGAGGCAATACCCGTGAAAAAAATGTATGTGGCATAGGCAGGGATCGAAATTAAGACTTCTAGCATGACAGTCCAACGCACCAACCATCATGCCACGGGTACGACACATTTCTTTATGAAATTTAATAAGCGTAGAAGATTATTTTTTGATACGACAAATAATTTTCAAGATAAACCCGAACAACGGAAAAACCGTATGTTTCACTTCCGCTAGGGTTATTTTATAAGCTGTAGAGATAGGAACAAGTTCATAAACTTTTTTTTATAAGCTGTAGAGATAGGAACAAATTTATTAACCTTTTTTTTTAAATTGAATGAGCTTTTATTTTGTGGAACAAAATTTTTTGATACGACAAATAGTTTTCGAGATAAACGTAAAAAACTGAAACAAACTCCGTGTCTCTCTTATCTGCCACTAGATGTCAAGTCGGATTCATGGGGACTTTTTTTTGGGTCATCACCAGACATCCCTTAGTAATTGTGCCAAGTTTCAAAACTGTTGGATTTTTTTTTAGGTGAAGATCTTTATTAACTGGATTACTAAGGTGATTGTTGACGAATGACAGTGAAATTAATCGAATTTGATCTATGTAAGGTGATAGTCAAATTGATAACTAAAAAGCTGTCTCAACAAAAATGTGATAATAATTTCCCTACAAATATGTCGTTTCTGAATAACTGAATACCAGACGCTTACAAAAAACGGATGGAAAATGTTTTCAGTTACCTTTTTTAGGTACAAAAACACATTCTTGTGACCGACAAAGCTTACAACATTCGAAAAAACACAAGAAAAGTAGGAATGTTAATTAAACAGAGTCAATGTATGTAGATATTTTTTCACCATAGCATGAATTGTAACAATTTTAATCTAAAATTGTTCAATCGAATTCAATTGAGTTGAATCAATTATCTTACACACACGGAATGAAAATGATAGTGAAATTTGACTATCAGACGGGACAAGTACAGGTACAGAGTTACTACAGTGCAAAAACCATCAGTGTCCAATTATGTATGAGGCTAATTTAAGAAGTTTTTTTTTTTTTGTATTTATTTGCTGAATGCAGGTTCTTTTATTTGAACTCAATTGTGTTATAAAATGATAATTAAGTTCTACTACTTCTAAACAATTTCTTGTAGAAATTGCATTGCAAAAATTTTTATTTCTCTTTGTCGGTTAGTCGTGAAAGCCAACATATGAAATTTTTTTTTTTGCATTTTTGAATAATAATTTTGTCAATATTTTAACTTTTTTGATTAATATTTGCCATACTAATCTTATAAGATCTTTTAACGTTTTTGCTTTGTTTTCTTAACAATCTAATTTAAATCAAAATTAAGTCCTTTTTATTGGAATATAAATGGTCTTTTAAAAAGTTTCAAGTTTTATTTCAATTAACCGTTAATATTATAAGCTAAAAAATGAAATTGATGAATGGAATGAGGTGAACATATTTTTTTATATGCAACACAATTTATTAAAACAAAAGTTTATAAATGGCAACAAATTAAAAACTAAAAATATACATACATATTATCTTCTATCAAATTTAAAATTTATTTTTTATTTCAGTTAAACTCAAACGGCATTTTATGTGGCGTAATCACTTATGTCTGGTTTTTGAACTTCTATCCTATAATTTATACGATTTATTACGGAATACTAATTTCCGTGGTGTATCATTAAATCTAACGCGAAAATTCGCTCAACAGCTGTGCACTGCTCTACTCTTTTTGAGTACACCAGGACTGAATATAATACACTGTGATCTTAAGCCCGAAAATATTTTGCTCTGTAATCCAAAACGGTCAGCAATCAAAATTGTGGACTTCGGTAGTTCTTGTCAATTGGGACAGCGGGTGAGCTTTGTATAAAAATGTATAGATTTATTTATTTTTGTATTTACTTGAGCTTTCGTTTGTTCATTTGAAGATATACCAGTACATTCAATCACGTTTCTATCGATCACCTGAAGTATTGCTTGGAATACCATATGATCTAGCCATTGACATGTGGTCACTTGGATGTATATTAGTTGAAATGCATACTGGGGAACCATTATTTTCTGGCTGCAATGAGGTTGATCAAATGAACAAAATAGTCGAAGTTTTAGGTATGCCACCTAAATATCTGCTTGATCAGGCGCACAAGACACGAAAGTTCTTTGACAGAACTAACTCCGATGGTTCATACGTGCTGAAAAAAAGCGTTCATCGTAAGTACAAACCGCCGGGCTCAAGAAAACTCCACGATATTCTTGGTGTTGAAACTGGCGGTCCTGGTGGCAGACGACTGGATGAGCCTGGCCATTCTGTGGCAGATTATTTAAAATTTAAAGACTTGATCCTGCGAATGTTAGATTTTGATCCAAAAACACGTGTCACACCTTACTATGCCTTGCAACATAATTTCTTTAAGCGAACAACGGACGAAGGCACAAACACCGCCGGCAACATTACAGCTTCATCCCCGGCAGCAACAGTAGCGGCGACAGCTTTAGCAGTGGCGCAACAGCAGCATCAAGAACAACAGAGTCATGGTAAGTTTTTTACTAGGGATTATATTTTTTTTAGATTTTCTTACTTTGTTATATTTGTTCATATATTAAAATGTTGATTTGCGTTGGTTTAATTTCGTTTTGACAATCATTCTCACAATATTATTTTAAAGGAAGAAATTTGTTTGTTGACATAATTTATATTAAAATATTTATAATAGTTAAAGCGTTGAGAAGAACAAGGTGTTAAGTGGCATTTTTGGATTTGTACGTTTGTTTACAAAAATTATTATGCTTCATGCAAACTGTCTGTCTCATTAGCACATCTCTACGATCACTTGTTTGAATTAAGCCCTTCTGGTTTTGGTATTAATGTATTAAATTAACCAACTTTCTATTTTAAACAGTGCAACCGAGAAATAAAAACTACAAATATATTGTATGAATCTTACTTTCTTTTTGTAATTTATAAAAAGAAAGTAAAGAGAATTACATATCGTCGTCGTTCAACTCCCTAAGTCCAATTTCCGCAAAAATGAAATAAATACACTAAGTTCATGCAAATGACAAAATTTATATTTTTTTCAAAACTCCCTAATAAAATTTGTATTTACTACCTTGGAGTGACTTTTCAGAGTTAGCAGTCTATCTACACATAGCTAGAGCTAGACCTTTAATAGTTTAACACCTGTTACTGGCAAAAACTCGAGAAAACATAGAATAGGCTACAAGACTGCTTCCGAAGGACATTAAATTGTCCTCGAAAAGGCTCGATCTGATCCATGCGTCGTATATATCACTTTTGATTTGCAAACTATTTGGGAATACACGTCTTCGAATATTGAAATTTCTTATATAATGACATGAATCGAAGACATAGCAGATAGAAGAATTAACAAAAACAAAAAGACACTAACATTGACAGATTCTTGTCCTTGGCGAAACGAAAACTTACCGGATGCTAATTGGATTTCGGCAGTATATAAAAGGAATACAAATTTATCTATACTGCTTAAGAAAATAGGTTTCTAATAACAAGTGTCAGCAGAAAAATACAATAATGATTAACATAAAAAATCATATTCGATCACTATCAAATCTTTGACAAGCTTAATAACACAACTTAAAACTTTTAAATGAAAAAATAATGTGGTTTTTATTCTTATAAAGAATGTTGCAATGTAGAATCTCCATTTTCAGGACCAACAAAGCCAAAAACGATTCCCGGAAAAACCCCAACAATTTTTTCCCCAAAGAAAAAAAAAATTCAAATTAAAAATATTATAAATCCTCCCAAAGAACATATTAATAAGAAAACTTAAAAAAATAAAGGTACAAAATCTCACTAACCACTTTCTTTCTCTTACTTACTTACTTAAGGTGGCGCTACAGTCCTATGTCAACTAGGGCCTCACCCAACAAACTTCAACTGTCTTCCTCTACTGCGCTGTCCTGTGGGTGTGGATTCGAAGGCTTTCCGGACCGGAGCATTGGTTTCCATGCGCTCTACGTGACACAGCCATCTTAGTCTACGTCACTGTACAGCCCGCTCAGTTCGTATTTCCATCTTCTCCTCCACTCCCCTTCGATGCATACGGGACCGTTGATTAAACGAAGAACTTTTCTCTCGAAACGATCCAAGGTGCTTTGATCCGCTTTTGTCATAGTCCATGCTGCTGCACCGCATAGCAGGACGGGGATGATAAGGGTCTTATATAGTGACACTGGTCCTTCGAGAGAGGACTTTTCCACTCAATTTCTTTCTTAGCCCAACGAAACAGCGGTTAGCAAGAGTTATTCTTCGCTTGATCTCAGCACTGGTATTGTTTTCTGTGTTTAAAGCGGAGCCTAGGTAGACGAAGACCTCAAAGTTACGTCTGTCGATGGTGACGTTTTGACCAAGACCAAGCCCTCATTAACCGTTAAACCCATTTTTGCCGCCTCTGACTTAATACAAAAAAGACCCATTGACATCACTCTGAGTTCTCCGATTATGTCCATGTCATCAGCATATGCCATTAATTGGACAGACTTTTGAAAGATAGTGCCTTTAATGTTGACGTGTGAGCTCTGCACTATTCTTTGAAGTACGATGTTTAAAAAATCGCATGGCAGCTCATCACCTTGTCTAAAACCTTTTTTGACATCGAAAGGTTCTGTTAAGTTGTTTCCAACCTTTATGGAGCAGCATGAATTCTCCATGCTCATCCTGCACAAACGGACGATCTTGGCAGAGATGCCAAAACTAGACATGGCTCTTTACCGCTCGTCGCTGTAGATGCTGTCATATTCGGCCTTGAAATCGATGAGAAGATGGTGTCGATTTGGTGTTCTTGGGTTTTTTTTCCAGGATCTGCCGTAATGTGAATATTTGATAGACTGTGGGCTTTCCTGGTCTAAAACCACACTGATAAGGACCTATCAGGTTGTTGACAATGGGCTTTAGACGTTCACATATTACGGCAGAGAAGATTTTGTAGGCGATGTTAAGTAGACTGATTCCTCTATAGTTGGTGCAGTTTAGAGGGCCTCGTTTTTTCAGGATCGGGCAAATAATACTGAGATTCCATTCATCGGGCATGTATTCTTATAAGTTGGTGCATGCTCCTAACCAACTTATCTTCAGCTGCTTTATAGAGCTCGGCATTCATGCCATCCGCTCCAGCGGCTTTATTAGACTTCAGATTAGATATGGCAATCTTTACTTAGTCTAAGTCGGGTGGACACGATTGTTGGCTTTCGTCGTCTGTGTTGAATGGATCATCCTGCCTGAAAGCGGAAATCGGTTCGTCGTCGCCGTTATACAGTCTGCAGAAGTGGTCCTTTCATATTCTCAGCATTCACTGCGGATCCACTATGAAGTTTCCACTTTCAACTTTGCAGCCTTTGGTTCTAGGTTTAGGTGCCTATGAATTTCGTTTCACCTGTTCATTCTCTTACCAAATGAATTATTTTGGAAAAGGGGGTTAAAAAAATGCTCCTGAACTACGAGTATTTAAATTAATTAAAGTTTATGTTTTAAGAAAATCTGTTTTGTGCATTATTTATTAATATTATCAAAAAGGTTTAGTTCTCATGCAAAAAAGTTATCATCTATTAACTTTGGAGCCTTGTATTTTCTCGAAACTTTGCATTTTTTACTTAACCCCATCTTCCATTCAACGCTTTAATTTCAAAAAAATTTATAATAATAATAATAACAATAACAATAACAATAACAATAACAATAACAATAACAATAACAATAACAATAACAATAACAATAACAATAACAATAACAATAACAATAACAATAACAATAACAATAACAATAACAATAACAATAACAATAACAATAACAATAACAATAACAATAACAATAACAATAACAATAACAATAACAATAACAATAACAATAACAATAACAATAACAATAACAATAACAATAACAATAACAATAACAATAACAATAACAATAACAATAACAATAACAATAACAATAACAATAACAATAACAATAACAATAACAATAACAATAACAATAACAATAACAATAACAATAACAATAACAATAACAATAACAATAACAATAACAATAACAATAACAATAACAATAACAATAACAATAACAATAACAATAACAATAACAATAACAATAACAATAACAATAACAATAACAATAACAATAACAATAATAATAACAATAACAATAACAATAACAATAACAATGACAATGACAATGACAATGACAATAATAATAATAATAATATTAATATAAATAAATAAAAAAGATAATACATATAATACGTCTGCATTTAAAAATTTAAGGCAAATTTTTGTTAACTTTATTTCTATCTGCATCAATTTAAAAACAACAATATTAATCAATTTAAACTGTCTTCATTTCACAACTAAATATATGTTATAGATATCTGTTACATATACTGTCCGCCATCTGTCGATGTTTCGGATTTTTTCTGCCAATCCCCAATATATGAGATTCCTTCTCAGTAGTTTAAATTGGTATTCAAGCCGAAAATAAAGTTTAGGTATGTTTAAAGTTATTGCCCTGTGCAGTTGTGAATCGTTATTATATTTTGAAATACCTACCCAATGTGTTGTTGTTCCCTCAAAATATTATTTTTAATAAGAGTCCTAAATAAATCTCAAAACCTGTGTGGTCTTTAAGTTACAACCTACTGAAAAATATAACTTATATTGTTGATATAAAAAAAATAATTTCTTTGCGACTCCAATTCCATATTGTTATAGAATGTTAGTTTTATAATTGGTAAACTTTCGATGTATAAATTGTCGTTTTGGTTGCATATCTCAAATGAGCTTCAATGTACCTAATATTAAAAAAAAAAAAAAAAAACAATTAATATTTTTGTTCCTTTTAATATGTTTAATTGTCTATGTATATATTTAAATTTTCTAACGCGGAGTAAAGAAGAGCACGTCTTAAATTTCATATATCTTTATTATAACTTACTATAAGGTTCTAGTTTCGTTGCTAGTAGGTGCTTTAATAAAATGTATCCTTTTCATGTGACAATTTGAACTCTTATTTTTATTCCCATGTGTATCAATTACAATGTTTTAACGAAGTTGAAACCAAAGGTATAAGCTTTCAATATTATACCTATTTCATATTTGTTGGTTTTTACGCCCAACTCCCATACAAATTTGTCCTTGTTCTTTTACAATACTTACACTTAATATTAACATTGGATATTTTTTTAAAGCTCGCCACTAAGCAATCATAACATAACTTATAATAAGGTCATTCATATAATATTTTTTTTTAATTTGCTCATTAGTTCCTCGCATTCCAAAATTGGACGAAACCAAAAATTTAGTTCACCTTCAACATTATTTGGAAATCTTTGAAGAAAAAAAACGCCATAAATTACAAAAAATACAGTGCATACGCACTCAACTTTCATACTCTAAATATTACTATCGCTCATAGTCATAAAATATGACTTCAATTAAAAATGTCGCATGGCCAATTCACATCAACCCTGCGAGAGATAATCTTACCCTCGAATCGTTCATGCAAAATGTCAGTTGTGCCGTTTGCTGTGTGGCATGTAGCGCTACCGTCCTGCTGCAACCACATGTCGTCTAGGTCCATAAGAAATTATTATCATCGTTATGTAGAGCTCGCTATTAACTGTGACCACCTCAATTAACATCGTTTCAAAAAAGTACGGGCCCACCGTCACAAAATTCACACTAAACTATAACTTTTAGAGGATGCATTATCACCTGGTGAACCTCGCGTGGGTTGGTGTCGTTTCATATACGGCAATTTTGCTTGTTAACATGGTATCTCAGCCATAACTAGACGAATGTTGGTTTTCAAGTGTTCAAGAGTTTAAGGTTTATGTGCATAAAAACGTTCTTTCGCGTAGCTCCACAAAAAAAAGTCCAGCGGTATCAAATCGCATGATCTTGGTGGCCAGTTGATATCGCCACGAGGAGAAATTACGCGGCCAGGAAATGTCTCTTGCAATAAAGCCATATTCGCTCGAATTGTGTGGCATGAGGCACCGTATATGGATGTAGCTGTAGATCCAAATGCAAAATACGCTATAATGTACCGTAAAACAACACTTTCACTTGCAATAGCGATATTTTTAGTGGTACGAGCGAAACGATTATGCCTTACAATATCTGTAACTAATCCAGCCTCTTCAAATTTCGTTACAATTTTGCAATTGCTGCGTAGATGGACGATTATGTAAACCATAATCTCCTCTTAAAGCACGATATGTGGCTGTGGCAGAATCGCCATTTTTGTTGTTGGTTTTAACAATTGTATGTGTTGTGCGACAGTTCAACGATCCATTTTCGTAAATGCCAGACTTTCAACTAAAAAAAAATGGTATAAAAACTTAGTTTGACAGATATTGAATTCCAGCCCTATAATTTCGAAACCGCAGAATGCATTAGCCGTTATAAAAAGCACGTGATTTTTTTTAAATTTCAACACTTTCTCCGACAATCAAAACCCAATGTTTTTCCTCGCAACATGTTTTTTCTGACCAGCATTCGTCATGAGTATCGAGATAAAATAAATAAAAAAGAATATGTTGTCCAATTTTTTAAAAAAAGATACATTGTTTAACAAAGAAAAAAGTTCCTAAATCTTAAACATAGCAAAACAACTGCAATTATTTTAGTTTTTAATTGATTTTTTTTTTCAATTTGTATTGTATTTTATTATAGAAAATGTTTGTTTTATTTTAAGTAATATTTTCGTAGTGAAGTTGTGTTCTTGTTTTTCGTTAATTTAAAAATGAATTCATTAACTATTTTTTTCTCATTCTACGTTTTTAATTACAAATATAAATAAAATAAAACTATCCTATTTCATATAAAAAATATTAATATTCGTTGTGAAATCCTAAGACGATCGTCGATGACCGGTAGTGCCTCGGGAACATAGTAGCATTACATCATCGTTATCATCATCAACAGCTTCCTCAGGTTCATCATCAACTTCAGCAACATCAGGAACAGGACCAGATTCAAAATCCCATCATTTGGTCTAATTTCTTTAAGTAAATAGATTAATATAAATACACATCTTATACATACATAATATATTTATATAATTTATATATAAAAAATATTTGTCAAAACATTTGTCTTATACATTTAATGCATAACAGCAACAACAAATATTAGAATATTTTTTTTAGGAATCTATTGAAAGCCACAAACAAAACAAATATTATGTTAAACCTATTGAAATATCAGGCAAAATTAAATAATATTTCTGTATGTTTCTTATTTAATTATATAATTTATTTGTGAATGTTTATACACATAGGTATATACAGTAAATATAATATTCTTTTACATAACAATACAAATACACGAATCGGCTTATTTTATTCAAAATAATAACGTGGCATCAAGTCACACCAAATATTAATAATAAACTCCTAAATTAAACAATTCATGCATTTAAAGACGATAATTCCATCGCCTTAATAACATCGTTCATCATTTTCGATAATAGGATTGAAGATAATATACAAATGGCTCCAATAAGTTAGTTATACAAAACAAAAAAGCAAATACATATATGCTGAGCTATTAAATATATAATTTATATGATTTTTTAACGTACATATATTTAAAAAAAAAAAAAAAACTACCTAATTAATTTAATTTTAAGTTTGTAAAAATTATTTATAAAGAACAATAAAAATAACAAAACAAAAATACTAAATATGAACGAGTAATAAATTTATTTATAACACGTCATAAATAAAAATATTAAATGCAAAGAAGTAAAAAAGTAATAAGTTTCCAAGCAAAGATTCATATTTTAAACATAATTTTAGAATTAAGTGTTTAAAAGTAATTGTAATTTAGTCTTAAACAAAGATATGTGGCAGATAAATGGCAAGTAATTAAAACTAAAAAATTGTACTGTACATGTGACTTCTTTGTCATGGTCGAATCGAAAAAAAAAAACATTTTTTGGCATAAATTCAATAAAAATAAAGATGCATAATTTTAATTAATTCTATAATAATTAATAATAAGAAAATTTAAGCAACAAAATAAAAAAAAGTATTAGGGAGTGTTAAGATACGAAAAATTATAAATACAAATTGAAAAAAAATATACATCATTTAAACTAATTATACTTTTGGCAATGCATATAATCAGAAATAAGCGAAAATCAATGCTTCAATTTATAAGAGGAAGCTTGGATTCTCTTAATTTCAAATCAACTAATTAAAGGGGCCCATAGTTTGGAATCCGCAATAGGTTACATTGTAAATACTCAAGTCGTTTACAAGAAGATATCTAATTTAGAAGTCGATTTGCAACTTGTGAACTTTGTGTAGATGTGTGTTTATGTTAAATGCTTGAAGTAATAACTTAAGTAATTATACAAGTTTGTTGCCCTATCTTTAGTTAGTTATACCTTTAAATAAATAAACCCCTATATCCACAGACGAATTGAAAAGCTTAAACAAACTGCGATTTTAGAACAGATGTTTTGTAAAAAAAAAAACAGAAATGGAATTTCCAAATTTTAATTAATTTTTGTTTGACCTTGGGCAAAAAGTGTACACGACATGGTTTCGTATCAAACGAAATGTGACGTTAAGCTAAGAATATAAGTGACAAAATTTTCAAATTTGTTAATGAGAAAGCTGAGGTATTTGATCTTGACGTTATTTGAAGATACTTGAGCAATCCTACAAAAAAAAGGATAGATAATTAATGATTTTTAAGCATAATTGCGGCAAAAAAAAAAACATTATTAAGGAAGCAACATATCAAAATCTGTGCACTGAAGAAGAATAATAACTATTTTATTATTATATTATTTTCTAACCCTTTGTATCTCGCAAGATATAAACAGTTTTTTCGGTAAAAAAAATATGTGCTGTTTTTATTATTTCTAACGTCAATTTTAGACATCTCAACTTTTCCATGACCGATTTTGAAAAATTTGTTTTTTAATACCTTTGCCAAAAATTATTATTACTATTTATTGAACTAAACATAAATGCACAAAACAATACTTTAAAGCTAATAGCTACCAGGGCTTTCTAGCTCATATGATAAAAGTAGTGTTTTGAATGCTATGATGTTTAATATTGTCAACTTCAAAGTAAGAGTAATAGGTCTGACTTACTCCGACCGCCCGCAGAGGTTTTATATTAATAGTTTTAAAATTTTGAAAATATTTTGTGTTTTGTTCGGAAGGAAGCAAAAGGAGATTTTTTAGATTATTGTTACAAATTTCATTGATTTTCGGGCAGTCTGTAGTTGAATGGTTGATGGTAAGCTGGATATTAAGTTGGCAGAGGTGGCAAATGGGTGGGGGTCTTTATTAAGTAGGTGACTGTGGGTGAACTGTGTGTGTCCAATCCTCAACCCGGCGAAGCATTTGTTCATGATTGCAGGCGTTGAGGTGGTGTAGATAACTGGGCTGCGATATTGGTTAATGGAATAATAATGGTGATGATAATGAGACCAATGTATTTTTTTTTGGTTATGGAAATAAGAGCAAGTCAATTTTAAAATAACGTTTTTGGTAGGTTGGTATTTTGATATTGTTTGGTTGCAGTTGCTAGCGGTAATTTTGACTTCATTGCCTTTTACTCCGATGTGACCTGGCACCCAAAAAATCTTTATCGCTTTTTTAATTTTGATGACGGTATCTCTGATTTTGTCAATGTTTGATGATCGATTGTTGACGTTTTCTTGGATTTGTAGGCGATTTCTTAAAAAAGGAGATTGTTTTTTGAGTGAATGATTGCGTAAGAGGTACGTTCCTCACACTTAGAACCATCGGTAAAGAGGATATTCCAATTGTTACTGATGAAAGGATTCATTATTTCGTGAAAAGGATGAACATATATATCTTTCGGAGTTGAATCTTTTTTTAAATCGAGCGAGTGCAGTGTTGATGGATTCATTTGGGAATAGCCAAGGAGGGTAAAGTGATGTAGAGGATTGATGGTTTCTTTTGTGTCTTTATGCGTTCTAAGATTTTTCTAGAGTCCAAAAGAATTGGAGAGTCATAGGATTGCAGTATTTTCCCTACAAGTCTTGATGTAAGGATTTCTACGATCGACGCAAAACTTAGCTAAGATATTTTTTACACATGGCAGATTAGCCATATTTAACAAGGCCATAATCAAATTTTTCATATTATTGCTTTTGTAACGTTGATCAACTTTTCCGATGAAGGTCTACCGACCGTCTAATTCAGTGCTACAAAAAAAAACTTGGCATCTACCAGGTATACATGACTGCTACAAGTGTAGATGAGTTTGTTATCATAAACAACATTATTGACAGACCCATTTATATTGTAATTTTAAAAGAAAATTATATAATTAAAAAGTGTAAAAAAGCTAAGTCTTTCGCGATTGTTCAAATTCCGGTAAGCATAACATTGCATACAAGATTTTAAACCACCAAATTTCCACAAGGAAATGATTGGACAAACGCGTTCAAAAGCGTGCGATTTTGCATAAAGGTGAAATTTAACGGGCGTTAAAAAAACAATGGCAAAATATTTTATGCGAGGTCACCAAAAAACTGACCCAATCTATGCTGAATAGGTTAACCGGTGTTGTTAAACAGAAGGGCAATAAAGGTCTAAAACAAAAAAAAACTATGTTTAGAAATCGCTAAGTGCCAGTAAAATTAAGTGCGGCACTTTATGTGCCTTTATAAGGTCGCTAGGATTGCATTATACCAGTTTAGCATATGTAAATTTTATTGTAGAGCACCATATTTTTTTTTGTAAAGCATTTCTTTTTGTATTAACAGTTTAAATATTATTGAATAGCACTAGTCAACAGTAGCTTTGAGTCTAAAATGTGACAATGCTATTTTGATAGTAATAATAGGTAATACTCACTCCAAGACAAATATTTTGTTCTAAAAAAAAATAACTTATTTTGTTTTTATTTTACGCGCGTACTAAAGGGGTTATGAATACCCTTATAATGATTAAACACAGTGCGAGCAGTTGGGAACGGAGAATAGAATTAGAAAGGAGAAACGAATGCACATTGGTTTTGAATGCCTGCACATCGTAATGTTTAATTGTAAAGCTTTATATTAAAAAAAAATGTGTTTTGATAATTTTCTCTAAATATCATTTATATCATTTTAGGGTATCTATGCCAAGTATAAAAATCATATAATAAACTCAGACAATTTTTGTTGACTTTTGTGTTGGTGATACGAACAAAAATAGAAAACGGAGATCGTTGACAGTACGTTTTTTAACAAGAACTCTTCTGAAAGTATTATAGCTGTTTTTTTTTTAACTATCAAACAAATATTATTATAATATATTTTCTATGCTCTTCATTTCTTGTAAACATAACAGAAACAAAATGTGTTTGTTTGCTCAATTTTAAACAAAAAATAGTTTCTGAAGTACACTTCACTATAAAACTAAATACATATTCCGATTTTTTTCTTTCTGTTTTCGATTCGCAGGCGACAGTTGTACGTAGCATTGGATGCAAGTTCACGGTTCTTGATTCCGTTCAAATCAAATTTATCTTTTGATGCATTGACCATAACTGCCAAATTCAAATAGTATGTACATACTTACTAACTGATATTGTAAACCCATTAAAACATCGAAGTGTAGATAGTTATAAAAATTGTATCTTTTATATGTTTGCAAGATTGTTATGTTGCTCTAAAGCCATTTTTATACAATTTCTATTGCCTTGCTAAAAGCTTCAATATTTAGTTTATCTTTACAGTACTCTTAATAACTATTATTTGGTTTTCTATCAAAATAAAACAAATAACTAACATAAAGATATAACTGCGTTACGTTATGCAATTGGTGTCGGCTTTTTATTTCATAAATGATTGTCAATTTATATTTTTTTTTTGTAAGACGATTATAAATTTAATGTATGTAGAGTAAGAAGACTCTTTGGCAGTATACTTTTTTTATAGTTTGCAAAAAATAAAAATTAGGTGTCGTGGGATTCCAAGAAAAAATATTACCAACGGTTTGAGGGATTTGCTTATTCCCGTAGTCAAACGCGCATGAACAATGGCGTGTCATTTATAAGAACATAAGCAATATGGGTTTGTCAATAAAGCAAACATATCACTTAAAAATTGGGAAATGAGACTCATGCTTTCTCTATTCGATCCGTAGTTTTTAAAAATCAATGTTGAAATTTCATCATCAGAGTGAATTTTCTTCCCGTCTTACTTTACACAACAATTAGGATGACTGTTTCGTTTTTTCTTCCTAGAAGCATATATGTATATTTGTTAGTCCTGCCGTTACCGACATGTTAAGTTCCAATTATTGTTTGTTTAATAATGTTAAATGGATAATTTTATAATCTTGAATTCAAATCTATTTATAAATGGATATGATTTTAAAGACTTTACAACTTTGAAATAGAATAGGCTGTTGCCTTTAAAAACCTTTCTATTATATTTTGTCTATCAAATAAAAAAATACGTACTTTAAAGAAGAAATTTGATCGAAATGCATTTAATAAAATATAACATGACTTTCTTTGTTTCCACTGACTAATTCCAAGCTACATATGTATATGCTATGACTTAAATTAAAAGAAGCAGTGCTTTTCGCAATTTTCATGTGTTATACTTAACATACTAAATTTAATACCAAAACACGAGAATATTTATACAATATAAATATAAAATATAAACTTAAAAATACTATATTTCTCAAAAGAAAGATTAATGAAGCAAAATTATAAATATGTTATATATATATACATGTTTTAACATATATATTACAAACAAATAAACATCATAAGTACCCAGGAAGAAATATTAATAAAGGAGATAATTTGATTATTATCATCATAATTCGTATTCAAAATATCACAAATTAAAATGTATATATTTACAAAATAAAAATAAGAAAATAAAAAAAAGAAATTGGTGACAACAACACTCGAGACATAACAGATTCGATCATTTATAATAACCGAACAAAAATAAAACATTAATTAAAAAAATAAATGAGAACAAAATATATAATATATTTACAGATTTTTTTGTACTACAGAATATTATAATAACATTTTAAACAAAAAACAAATAAACTTAAATTTATATTGAAAATTGAGTTAAAGGGAAATATTTAGCAAACAAAAGAAAAATCGATACCAATTTAAAAGAGAAAATGAACAAGAAAATGTATAAAAAAATAGTAAAATCTAAATAAAAACTATGATATAATCAACCAAAAAAATCGAGAATGTTTTTTCTTCATTATTCATTAAATAAATTTGATTTTGAATTAGTTTTTGAATTTGTTCTTTCATTGCGCTTGTAAATAGTATAGATAATATATACATCCTATCTTCATGGTAACAGTCTCTCACGGAATAGAACTGATCATAAATGAATTTATTGAATGGTTTCTTTGTTGCGAATAGGAATTTTACGAATAAAAATACATTAAAATTAAATATAAAATCCATTTCATGCTGCAATTTATTAATAAGGAACTTAATATTCATATTAGTTTAGGATATGGAGTATTTATTGGTCATCAATCAACATTTTAATATTATAAAAAAATCTACTGACTACTCTCAACATTTCATCAATCAATACATAAATCGTATCGTCTTTTCTTCAATCAACATTTTTTCAGAAAATCCTTATCCTATAAAATTATTACAAACTGCTTAACGGAACAATTAAATTAAACCACCCGTTTTATAAAATCAACAGAGCTTGAATCCAAGTTGATGAACCTCCAGGAAAAAGAAATTTACATTTAAAGTTTTTAAATATAACTACTGTTCAGCAAGGAATTGTAAATCAAATGAAAAATATTTTTTGTATTGTTATAAGTTTCCCATATAATTACTATAATTATGCAAAAAAGATATACAATTTATAATGAATTATGCATTTATTAAAATTTAAAATAAAGTCTGCAGCAGTAGTAAAAGTATATTGCCTTAAAATTATCGGAAAAGAATTTAATATTAAAAATCGTTTTTCTTTTATTACTTAAAACCCAAGGAAAGTTAATAGTTAGTAGCAGGGATAGGTTATTGTTCATCTAAGAAAATACAATAGTTTTTAAAAAAGGCCGAACGATTTTTATTTTTGTTGAACTTTAACGTGTTCCCATGTTTCAAAAAATCTCTTCGCTTTTGTTAAAATTCCATAGGTGCCTAATTGATATTTCTTGATTCAAAAATTTTAAATAAAAGTAGGTATACGGCGTATTATGTAATTCTATGCTTACGACAATAGTTTTTCTATCGAAGTAATGTTTCAAATATTTAAGGCTTTTAATATATTTAAATTTATTGTTATTAGTACCCATGTATATTTAGTTGTTATTTTTTAAAATTCTAAAGAAAACAGCAATTGAACAGAAATACATTTGAATATATAATATTTTTGATTGTCGATGATGGAGAATGTTTATTGGTTCCATTTAATAAGAAAGTTAAAATGGTTCGTTTGCTGAAAAGTTAAAAGTCTTAAGGCAATAAATGCACATATAAAGCATACTTCAATCAGAAAATATCGCGTCAATTTGTATTGACTTTATTTATCTGTTTTCTTTGTCTTTAAATTTTATATCGAGTTCATTGCTTGACACTCAAAAAAACCATGTTTCAAAGCAAAAATGCACCAAAGGAAAAAAAAGCGTAATAAAGTCCATTATAGAGGACATGAAACATAAAAGCCGATCCTCTCTCACGATGAAACAAAATGTGCAAAATTAGCAATATTCTATACCTGTGCAAGAGTGTTTTGAAAAATCTTGCTTACATTTCAAAAGTTAACAAACTTCATTTTTGGTGTTCCTTAAATTAGTAATAATGAACTAAATAGAAATAAATAAATAGAAGCATTGCCATGTTCATAGCAAAAGTTTTGTATAGGCTTTGAATATTATAAGTTACAATACAAAATTATTGGTAAACAATTCTACATAATGTAGTGAAGTTCATTGCATGAATGAGTGCACACATTATATTTTGGTATATATCAAAAAGAATTTAAACAAGTAATAATGAGTTGCTCTTCTTATACATACAAAGCTTCTTATTCCGAATAAAAGCTGAAAAATAATTTAGTAAGTTTAAGTTTCGTCAGTAAATTTTATGTAAATGGACCTAGGTATGTACATATGTAATATTTAACAACAAGTTTTAATGTTATCTTGAATAAAGGAAGTAGCACTTGGACTAATTCACATAAAAATGTTTAAATATTAAAAATTTAGATTTCAACTAATTTTAAATGTTTTTAGAAAAAGGCCTTTATTTCAGCTGCAGACTGTTCAATAAAAACGCAATCATAACACAAAACTATAGAAGAAAACGTATCTTAAGATTAAAAAAGAAATTGGTATGTGAACTAAAAAACATAGCCTATAAGTACATACATACATATGTAATACAACATTTGTGTACATAGTAATGATGTCAAAAGTTCACTAAAAATGTATAACAAGTAATTAAACAAATAAACACAAAATAAGAATGAATGAGATTATTTTGATACTACAATTTTTTTTAATGATACCCACAGTTTGTAAATTGAAAATTTCATATGAAATGCGTTATAGAATTTTTAGAACTTGTTTTTGATCGAATGTTTTTTGAATGAATGTATTAACTACTGTAAAAATATTTTTTTCTTTTTAATTTGAAGTTTAGAAGTAAAGACTGTAAGAACTAATTTTACCTAAATTAAGGCTACAAAAACATTAACATAATATTATAAATAAAGAACCAGTTATTCTATAGTATTGGGCAGAGATATCATTGCAATAAAAATCGATAACATTTATTTTCAGTTTGTTAAAATTTACTGTTTGGTTGTCTTTCGTTTATAGTAATGAAATCTAATGTTTTAAAGTTTTTATTTTTTAAATTCACATCATTATTACAATTGTCGATTATCAGTTATTAATTGATATATGTAGTTGCAATAAATAAAAATTATGGAAAGTTGATAATATGACATTTAAAAATTGATTGAATAATTCCTGATAACTTTTAACGCTTCAAAATTTTGTAAATTATTTGGTATTTACGAATATTTGTAACTACTGTAATAGAGTTATTCCGTTCGAACGTAGAGTGTTTTTTTCTTGTCTTCACAAAATATTGTCTTCATCAAACATTGTTTTTGAAAAGTATTGCAATCGCTGTATGTGTCATCTCAAGTTTATTTTACGGATTCTGCCTCTTGCAAGGAATTGTCAAATCCTTCAAGTGTAATTCTTGTCATGAAAAGTGCTCTCTCAAATTAGCCGTTCGGATTCAGCTTAAAACTGTAGGTCCCCTCTATCCCTGACAATAATGCTCGCACACTGGAATTTTTGAGAGTTGTAAGTCACTAGGCCCTGGTTTTCAATGGACTGTTGTGCCACCTAATTTATTAGATTAAAATTTTCAATAGTTGGGAAATTTTTATGTCAAGAGGAGTGAAAAAGTTGCTATAATTAAAAATGGATGAGGTTAATATAAATGAAATAAAAATTAACCCATCGCCATAAGTCTCACATTCGCTACTATTTGAAAATGACTTTAAATATATGTACATATCAAATAACCAGAAATATTGAAAAAATGCATTCAAAACGTCGAAACGTTAGTACAGAAGATTATACATATTTAAAGCTTCCCATTTTAACATTATTATGTATTTTCTTTTCTTTATTCAAACTTATAACTCATATAGTTATAGCTATTCATTCTTTAATGGGCGAAGTGGATATCATCTAGCTTAGTTATATTGTAAGTTTAATACAAATTATAATGACGAATTATCAACGTTCTAAAAAAAAAACACATTTATATATTTTTAATCAATTTTGTTTTTTCTCATTTTTTTTTTTTTGGAAGGTCTACTTTTACACCCAAGTGCTCAGTCGTCATCTTCATCATCAGTATCATCCAGTATTCTTCAATCAAATAATATCAACAACGCTGGCCAATCTATTTCTAATTCAATACCCCCACGTTCGATGGTACAATTTCCGATGATGAAACTCTATGATTCACAGCAACAACAGGCGGCGGCACTACTTGCAGCACAACAAGGTTTGCAATCGTTGTTGTCGCCGCCATCGTCAGGAAATTCAAGCTCATCCGGATCAGCTACCTCACAAAACAGCACATCCTGTCTACCAATATCCAATCCACACGCAATGGATTGTGATCCACCTGCTCCACACCTGCCACCAGCATCACTGCTACCGCCGTCACGATATAGTTCCTCCAACCCAGGACATTTACATCATGTAACTAATAGCACTTCGCTAATCGGAAATAACTCTAGTGGTAACAACAGATCGAAATATTTACGGATATGTGAACATTTAGGTACTGACCGATCTATTCCAGTTTCTAATTTGGTGGCTTCTTCCTCATCTTCAATAACCTCTGTTCACAATAAGCTTCCAGTGTCGCAAATTCATAGTTATGTCCCAATTTCTTTGCCAAACGACCTTGGACAATCTTTGGCAACATCTCATCTTATGATGACGGATTCCAGTGTGATTTCAGCTTCAACGACTGGTAACTTATCTTCTGGTCCTAAGAATTTCTCATATGGAAGCAGTCATCATTTATTTGGAATGGGAACAAGTTTCACGGATACCACAAGCCCGCCAAGCAGTCTTATAAATCATCAAGGTAAAGTAATTCGAATGAATCCGCCAACCAGTTCTGGACCACCATCAATTATAAGTGATCGAAGTAATTTAAATCAAATTCATAGTGGGGATGGTAGTAGTGTTGGCTCATCCGCTGGTGGTAACGGTGGAAACGAATCGTCGCCAATGGTCGGTGTTTGTGTTCAACAGAGTCCAGTAGTTATACATTAAACCCGTTTTAATTTAAAAATCAGATCTAAGTCTAAAAATTGGTAAATCAATTAATTAAAAAAAAACATAACCCATCGCTTCTAGAGCAAAGCTAATGTTCATTTTAATGGTATAGAATCTTTTTTTAATATACCTTTGAAAACCTTGTTGTGTGTATTTAAAACACATTATTTACAATAAATTGTTCTTATTTAAGCTATTTTAGTTTGAATATTATTTTCCTCAATCAAAAGCTGCACTCAAAACATCCGTCCATAAGAAATATATCTTTAATTATACACAATAGATATTTTGTACACTCGATCGAATGTGTTATGAAAACATTCTAGGAGATATATCAGCTTTTAAAGAAGTAGAACAAAGAACTAAGGACTTATTTTATAATTTCTGTTTTGATAACACTTTTGAACATAGTCTGGTAACTTGCAATTAAATTATACTATTACTTAGATTTTTGATGTTAGTAAAAATTGCCTGTTGGCCAGAGGTCTTGGGTTCAATCTCTGCCTGTTTCAGCTAATGTTATTTCAGGGAAACTGCTTCTTGCGAGGAGTTTACAAATCCTCTAAGCGTAGTTTTTGTTGAGGTTATCCGTCCGGATTCGGTATAAAATCTGTAGGTCCCTTTCATCCCTGACATTGCTAGCACAGAGGAACGGTTGAGAGTTGTAAGTCACTAGATTTCGGTTCTTTACAAGCTGTTGTGCCACCTAATTTATTTAACGTTTTTGATGGCCTTAGTTCGGACCCAACATCAAAATCAATCTATCTCATCAGCTTTCAAAGGAAAATTAACTCTTAAAAGTTTTTTTTTTTAAACTAAAAGGAAAGGGTTTTAACTTTGCATAATCATCATATAATTTTTTTGTGTTTTATCGTATCCCTAAAAATACCGTTTTATGCATTTTCTTAGAGTTAATAAAAAATTTAAATTTTAATTCAGGACAACATAATCCTTTGTGAAAGCATTTTGGCAGAAACAAATGAAGTTAATTTTGTCGAGCTATGCTTATTTTTAATAAATATTTGCCAAATAGCCACTTCCTTAATAACTCTCAAGGTTGAATATTTTAGTTAACGATTATTGTTAACTTTATAAACAATATCTTACTCGTTGTATTGGAATGTGAGTATTTGAAATGTAAAACCATTTGATTGTCAGTTAGCTGTACTAATCTACTTAAATCTTATTGATTGCACGTTACACCCACTGAAACGAATAATTACAAAAAACTTAAATTACTTTATCAGAAATGCTTCTCCACTTTTCGAAACAAGCCCTTACAGTTCGTTTAGCTTCCTGTTAGTAAATGTGTTTAATATATTATAATATTTTAATGTAGATATGAAAACAAAGGTTCAAATATTTGCATTCGACAAAAAAAACTTGGATCAAAGTTCTACATTTTATTTTTTTGTCATGAAGTTGTTAAAGTTCAGTTAATTAATAAAAATATATTCAAAGGGCTGTTAAAATTGTCACTTTAAGCTGAATGAATAACGTGCAGTTTGAATCAAAATAAGACCATAATTTACACTATTTAACAGAAAGAAATTTGTATATTTAATAATTCAAATTGTCAAATTTGTCATTTGTTTTCATTATGTATTTTCATTTTAATATATGTACTTAAAACTCGAAAGATAACGATTTTCTGAAATCATTCTTTTTTGGATAGCTTTTGAAATTATATTTTTCTAAAAGCACCATTATTCTACTGCTAGTACCTGTGGCATGATGGTTAGTGCGTTGGACTGTCATGCCAGAGGTCTTGGGTTCCATCCTTGCCATGCCATCTAAAGATTTTTTCACGGATACTGCTTGTGAGAAATTGAAAAATTCTCCAAGAATGTTTCTTGTCATGAAAAGTTCTTTCTTAAATAAACCGTTCGGATTCGGCTTACAACTGTAGGTCCCCTCCGTCCCTGACAACAGTACTCGCACAAAGAAATAGTTTGGAGTTGTAAGTCACTAGGCCATGGTCCTCAACGGACTGTTGCGCCACCCAATTTATTTATTTTATCATTATTCTACTCTTGCTTCGAATTTGTTCATACGAAGTTTTTATGGTTCAATATGTTTTGACCCAGAATTGCGATTTTGTTTTATAACTTCAATTTTAATTTAATTCATAAAAAAGGTAATTCATTATTTTCATAAAAGAAAACACTACAACTATACATAGAACTATCAAATACAAAAATAAGAAAAACTTGCGAAATATGAAGTTTTAATATGTGTGCAAGTTCGTGTTTTGTTTGAAAATCAACTGGATCGCATGTTGGCTTAAAATACATTTAAAAAACGCACTGGCCTAGTTTTTTTTTTCAGATCCACAATTGAACACAATTTGTGTATGGATGACAATAAAGAAGAACTATATACTCGCTAATATAATACCATAAATAGTACAAGTCTATATTAAAAATTTTATTTAAACTAAACATAAAACCTACATTTTAAAAATAGAACCAAAATCATGAGTGCAGCACTTTTACTTTTAATTCTTACTTGGATTTACATGAAGTAAATATAACTTTTTATTTTATTGTTTAATTATTTCCTTAACCATAAGATACCAAAACGTTTCTACACTTATATTGTATTCATTCAACATTAACCTATATTTTATTTGAAGCATTTTAAAGTACTTTACTTCAATCTATATATGTAAGATCCATTTAATTGTGCAAAGTAAATTAAAACAAATACACATTAAAAAATTATACAATTTTCATTTTTGTTTCTATTATTTAATAATTTTTTTAGTTCAAAAAGTTTCATGAATATAGCGTCAGTTTTATTGTTTTAAGAGGAAAACAAATTAATAAACTTAAATAAAGGCAGCTCAATGAATTGCTTTTATGTTATGGAGGATTAAGAACTATTGTTTTTATCAATGTCTGAATATTATACATCCTCTTTTATTTATATGTATTTTTTTATTTGTAAGAATATACATAAATATATTTAACAATGAAATAGTCTTGTTTTCCCGAGAGATTTCAAGAAATCTTGTTAAGTTTTATTTATTAGTGATAAGTATGTAAGACGTATTTTTATTTAGCCTTTTTCTTTTTTTAAGAAATATGAATGAATATAAATAAATAAATGAATCTAATTCGCGTTGTTTTTTATTTAGTCAACAATAAAAGTTGAACACCTAATTAATAAAAAAATAATTTGTTGGCAAGGCAATACCAAACCAGAGCAGAACACATAACTTTACACAATTTCCTTATTATATCGAATACATTTTTTCTTGGTAATACAATACAATACGAGTTTAATATTACGTCAAAATAATTAAGTCAAAGTTTTTATTTTATTCATTGATCTTAAAACTATATTAAAGCTATCAGTGACCTACAAATAGTTTTCTAGCTCCTAACGGGTTATCTAAGTCGAACTACGTTTTAAAGTACTAATGCCTCACAGCCCTAGAACTTAATCCGTGCTTTTTACTACTTAAGCTAATAACTGCTTAATGGCCCAAGCCTGAGCTGGAAACCCAACCAAATAAAAGGAAAAAATACAACCCTTTCCTTTAAAAAAAAGAAACTATAGATCTCTCCTCTTCGCCATCTGGATCACCACGTTGCACTCGAGCATACAAGCAATATGTAAAAACTCTCCCATAACCACACCTTCCAATAATCTCTCTTGAACTCAATTAACCGACTCTCAATCTCAAGCAGTCTTGTCACATAAAATAACAGCATCAGCCACACTCTTCAAACTATAATACACATACACATAATTATTTTTCTATAGGTACTCAACTCAACTCTCCACAACTTCCAATTTTCTATAATAGAATGAACAAAACTGAAAGTAGTAGTGATAGGTAATGATGATGGCATGTAAAGCCTAGTACATACTTCCTCGTGAACAGAACGTTCGCTAGTGGAGAAAGTGAACTTTTGACATTGCTCACTGGTACACACTTGTGAGTACACGTTGTGAACATTTGACGTTTCAAAAACACTCTAATAAAGACATAAAATGCTGTTTTTGAGAGGCGAACATCGTCAACTTCATCAGTTGTATCTTCAAATAGGTATTCTATTTCATATGACACCATTTTAACTTTTTTTTTAGAACAACGCGCAAGCAGCCACAAACTTTAAAATGCGGAAACCAAATGTCAAAGCTTCACCAACAGTTCCCGTACATTTTGCACGTGAATTGCCCGTGAACGAAAACTCTCCACTTTGTTCTCCACTCAGCTTCACGAGCAAGTTCACGGGTGAACCAAAAACTGAAATTTGTATGGGTTCACGAGATGGTTCACAAGTATGTACTAGGCTTAAGAGTAAATACAACGGTATTAAAATTGTCGTGGGCGATTTTAATGCCAAGCTAGGAAGGGAAGATATCTTTGTTGGAATAATCAGGAAGAACAGCCTTCACGACAACGCTCCGATAATGGATTCAGGCTCATCGATTTTGCTGCGGGGTAAAACGTCATGGTAGCCAGTACGCGTTTTCCATACTTCAACATCCACAAAGGAACTTGGAGTTCTCCAGATCAATCAACCGTCAACCAGATTGACCATATTGCGATCAACGAAAGACACTCTTACAGCATCATGGATGTCCGAGCTTTCCGAGGAGCTTACATCGACTCGGACCACTACCTCGTGGTGGCCAAGGTATTCGGGTTTTTTAAACCCAAGGCAGAACAGGGAGATGCTGGGATGAAATACAACGTCGAGCGAGTAAAATCGCAAGAGATCGCCAAATCCTTCTCCAACCGAGTTACAAGTAACCACTCTCGACGTTATCTGCCGCCAACACAATCGAGAAACAGTGCAACATTGCCAAGATGCAATCAATGAGGCCGCCTCTGACGTGCTGGGTTTCAAGCAACCATCAACAAGGAACTCCTTTGATGAGGAATGTCGGAACATCGCTTGCAAAATCTTCTCTGCCGTAATAACCTGATAGGTCCTTATCAGTGTTGTTTTAGACGAGAAAAGTCCACTGTTGATCAAGTTCAATGAGTTCCAAAGTTCGTATTTTCCTATCAAAAATGTTTAGAAATGCAAATATTGGAATTCATTTGGTCGTGTCCTTGGTAGAATAATTTACCTACAGGAATGGTTTATACCTTCCTGGAATCCTTAAAGTGTGAATAAGTTGCATTCACACTTTTTAGAAAAAAAAACTTATAAGAACACGTCCAAGTGAGTTAAAATGTTCGTATTTTCCTATCAAAAATTTATAAGCATTTTTTAATTAAAAAAAATATAACGCGACCAAGCGTTGGAACAAAAAGTATTATTTGGGTATATGCGAAGTACTTTTTGCATTTGAGCACTAAATCAAAGAAATAAAAAAAAAAAACAAGTATGGCAACACTGAACAAAAAACAGGGAAGAAATGTCAAAATCAACCATTTTTGTGTGTTTTGTATGTGAACTTTGAAAATTAATTAAAAGTAGAAATTAATGTTTCCTCACTCTAAAACTTTATTTGCACATATCTATCAACTATAAAAAAAAAACGCGAGTCGAAATTCGTACTGCGGTAATGGAAAGTTGAGCCCAAAGAATCCACCTTGTGACATGAGGTGACTGTTTTGCCAGCGGCATCCTTACGCAGATTGACTAAAATCTTGTTCGACTTGTATTGCTGTGACCTGAATCAGCAAATTTATTGAGAATGATTATCTGAAACGATAAAATATCTTTTACTGAACTTGCTACAGTGTTGTGAATCACAAACTCCTTACGAATGCCTCGGTATTGGCCAATACCGCTGTTATACATCCAAAATAGTGAAAGTATCCAACGATGTAGTGTGACAAATTGATTTTACTCTTGGGCGAGAAGATTTGTATGAAATTAAATTTGTAAATTGGAATTTTTGTTGACGTTTTCAAACTCACCTGAAGAAATAACAGTTATGTTATGTGTGATGTTGAGGTGATGTCACACTCTTATTATTTTTTTTTTTTTGAAAAACTAAACTTATATTGAAGTTATAAATTAACAATTTCTTGCCACTTCTTCTTCTAGCCAAAGTTTCTTTTGCATTTAAATAAGCATGATTTAAGAAAAAGAAATTATCCTGGGTATACCTTAATCCATATTGGATTATTACTATAAAAATAAGGCTACATACATAAATACTCAAGTAATGAAACAAATAATTCAATTAAAATATATTTTTTTGGTAACTTTCTCAAGAACAAGAAGACATAAAATCATCTAGTTTTCAGTTTTTGATTAAAAACAAATACATATGAACAATGAATTCTAAAAACAATAGTAGATTATCTAAAAGTTTTAAAAATTACACTTCAGACCTTTTTTTTGCCCAAATGTTGAATTTAAAACAATTTTTTTCAAAAACTATACAAATTAACACACGTCTGTTCCATTAGTAGTTAGAAAATATGAACCCAAATATAATAATAAGCAATAAGCACAATCCTCTCGATCATAAAATATGATATAAAATATTATGTTACATTTCAATACAATCACGTAGGAACATGTTGTTTTCCTAATAAGTGATTCTTCTATAAGAAACAATAAGATCGTTGTTTAACCATATTTGATGACAGTTTACAGCAAAAATCGTTTTTCCATTTTAGTCTTAAGTTGGCATCTGAGATGATCGGATTAATAACTATTTATTAAAAAATATAATATCTCAACGAACTATTCTAATTTGCATAGTTTTGACTTGATTTAAAAACAAGCTAATAGACAAAAGTGTTGGCTTTAAAAAAATGTATAAAACTTAGTTGTAAGTATTACCATTATTTTTTCCATTTAACGTACATATTTTTTTTTAAATTTCCCTCTACGCCTTAATGGGGATAATAGACACCGCTCCCATGCTAAAAAATAATTGTTTTTAACTGTTCTATACAAATCCGTCAATAAACTTTGTCACCTGAGTTATCGTACATTTCCCAAAAAAATGCAATAGCTAATGTCCTAAGAATTTCTCATCACTCTACTTTATTTTCGTGGTGAATTGACTTTAGAGGGTGGTGAATTGATGTTAGCTGTGGTGAATTGATGTTAGGCTCAAGCATAGAGGAAATATATTATCTAGAGTCCTACCTGAAACACCCTCAAAGTTTATTCGAGGTGAACTCTCTCAAATTCGAGGTGGACTCTCTCAAATTCGCTATCGATGAATACATGTGAGTGGAGAAAAAAAAGCAAAATGGATGATTGGGCTAAAAAGAAACGTATGGAATTTTTGTGACCTGTCAAAAATGACAATCAAGTTTGCAAAACAAAACAATGGGTTTCAGATTTTTAAAGTAAGTTTTTGTTAATTGTTTTGATATTTAATATAATTTGATATTTTTCAGACTAAAAACCTTTATAATGAAAAGAGTATTTACAAGTTCACTTCATTGAATAAAAAGTAAGTCAAATTGTAGCGAAGGAGGTGCAACAATAATCGATTTATTTTATAGTCTGTGTTTTATTTTAGATACTGCCAATAACATACCATAATGCAGGAAGCAATTTCCCTGAAGAAATCAGGGGTGGAATCGGCTAAGGTGATTGTTGATAAATGACAATCAAAATGATGGAATTTGATCTACATAAGGTTATAGTCAAATTGATACCTCTATTGATACCCCTAATTGTGCAAACTTCACCAAAAGCCCATAACAACTACATAGAATCTGGATTTTCCCATAAGAAATGCACGGGAGAACTAACACATGCTTATGCTAACGGGCATAAATTTAGTTTGTAGGCCGAAAGAGAGCAAACTCATTAAGTCGGGACTCTAGATAATATATTTCCTCTATGAGCAAAAGTATGCATCACAAATCAAGTAGAAACTAGATTGCTATCATTTTGTTAAGAATTTGTTTGGAAATATGTCTTTCTATTTTGTAATTCATTCGCCGTTCGTTGGTCGCGCTAATGTAAATAATGCTTAAAATGTGCTTAGTTAACGGAGATGTTAAATGCTTTAAACTGTCTAAGAAAGATGCAACTGATTTGACATATTTTAATTTTAAAGTTGGAATTCCAACTAACAACCTTAAATTAGAATTCATTGATTCTAATTGGCCTAAAAATACAATTGTTAGGGAATTTATCTCGAAAAACATTTCAAAATCGAGATGAATACCAAACTACCGGGATCTGTGGATTCAGATCCAGCACAGGAAGCAATAAACTGAACTATAAAAACAAAACTAACCATGACCATTTATTATCAAAACATGGGTGGAATGAGAAGAAAACTCAATAGCCTTATTGATTTAGTTGATCTCTCAGAGTATGATAATTATGCTTTTGTTGAGACGTGGCTTTTTCATGATATTATATTCCACTTGAATCTTCACTTTCAACTTATTGAAAACGTAGTATTCAATTTGTCTAATGATTTGAATGCTGTTTGTGTAATAAGAGATTTTAATTTGGGTGATACTCGGTGAATGCAAAGTGAAAACAAAGTTTTACCTTTTGTTCTGTTTTCTAAAAAAGAGTTTGAGCTCATTAATTCTCTATTTGCTTTTAACTTAAATCAATTATGTTTTGTTCTCAACTTGATTACTTGACTTAAGTTTTTGTAAGTGATGATATTGAAACTGAAGTTTCAGAGTGTATGTATACCTTTGTTTTTAAATTTCATTCACCATGTTGCTCTTTCAATTCATTTTAAATCTATTTTAGAAATTTTAATAAATTTAAATATAATAATCAATTTCGTGATTTGAATTGACAAATTAATGAATTTTATATATTTATAAATAATTTTAAAAGAGTTTTGGATTTCTCTGTTCCTCGATAATTAATCAAACAATCACATCCTTCTCCTTGGTCAAATGCTATTTTGCGAAAGTTAAACAATTATAAAAATAAGATTTTTAAAACATATCAATTAACAAAAAGTCAATTAGATTTCTCTTTGTATTCTCGCCTTCGTAAAGAGTATATATTTTTGTCACAGTTCTGTTTCAGTAGCTATGTACAGACAGTTGAAAGTAATTTAAAACAAAATAATCTACTTTTTTGGAACTTTATATATTTCAAGAAGACTTTCTAGTGATTCTTGGTGGTGACATAAATGCATGGAGTACACTCTGGGGCTCACCAGCCACGAACAAAAGGGGTGACATTTTTGAAAACCTATTTATTTTACAAATCTTAATTGGGTTGGACAATTGGGGGTTGATCATCGGTAGCGCGCCAGTACTATGCAAACCTGAAGGACTAATAGCGGTTGAAACTTAACTGGGATGGGTAGTGTATGGTTCATTGGATCGAGATTTGGATAAAGACAATTATATCTTTCAAATAACCGATGAAGACAACAATCAAGATGAGCTGTCATAATTAGTCACCGATTACTTTCTACAAGAGAAGATTGATCCTGTCCCAATGAATAATATTCCGGAATCTCGAGATGATGGAAGAGCCAGACGATTAATTGTTAGAAGCCACTACCAATAGATTGCCGAATAGTTTCGAAACTGGACTTCTATGGAAATCGGATGAAATAGTTTTTCCGGATAGCTTGCCACTGGCCAAAAAACGACCTGCAGCTGTCCAAATATCTTGAAAAAAGATCCATCTTATGCCGCCAAATATGAGGCCATCATTAAAGGTTACATAAAGAAAGGATATGCACGTAAGTTATCCGATGCTGAGGCTGAAGTCAGATGTCCAAGAACATGGTACCTACCATATTTCTGTGTACGCGATTCTCATAAAGAAGGAAAACTTCGTTTGGTGTTTGACGCTGCCGCCAAGGTGGTATTATAGTGTGAAGATGAGAGTTGTTTTAAGACTGATTTATTCATCAATATAATATAACTTAAAACTATGACATTTCTCTTATATACTAAACTTATATACTAAACCTATAATAAGAACTATACTTCTTAACTTCATATGGTATCTTCTCACAACTTCTCCCTTTTTATTATATAAAAAATGTATAATATAAAAACATAAATAAAATATATTTATTATTTTTTTTTTTAACAAAAATTAAGAATTCGATTAATTGTTTTATGTTCATTCATTTACACTTCAACTTTTTTTTTTTACAAAGGATATCTTTTCGGCTTTATAACTTCCCTTCCTCTTTGAGTTTTATAATTTGAACTTTTACATTTAGTATCTGAAGTTTCAACTGACGAAGATCATTTGTCAGAACATTCTGGAGTTATACTACTTGTATTTGATTGCTTACTGGTACTATCCGAGTGGAAACCTTCAATTGATTTATTATCATGAGACTGATTTTTTAAAACTATATGCTCCCTATTTCGTCTATACCTATGGTTGCGTTTCGGATCGATCATCGGAGAGATCTTCAACTATATACGATTTAGGTTTTCGTTTAAAAAGAACTCCATCACCAAGAGCAACTTTAGGTAATATCTTTGAATATACGTCGTAGTATTTTTTAATTTTTTCATTATATTTTTTTACGTTTTTGCTGTGAGTTTTTGTTTCGTTTATATTAGATCTGAGATTTCTTGACATAATAATCTAGACGGAGATTCGAACATGCCTTTGGGTGTGTTTCTGTACTGTAAAAGACCTATATAAGGATCAATATTTGATTCATAACACTTTTTAAAAATATTTTTAATTGTTTTAACAGATCGTTCTGTTAAACCATTAGACTTAGGGTAATAAGGACTGGAGGTTAAATACTCAATATTCCAAGCAGATAAAAAGTTTTTATATTCAATTGAATTGAAAGATGCTCCATTATCGGACATTAAAATTTTAGGTATACTATGCCTAGCAAAGAAAGATTTGAGATGGTTTATAATGTTTTTACTTATGTAGAGTTTTTCTTTAAATTAGCAACCTCTACATATTTAGAGTAGTAATCTACAGTTAATAGATAAACTTCGTTTTTCCAATGAAAAAGATCAACAGCTAACTTTTCCCATGGAAGATTTGTTGGTAGATGAGGAGTAAGAGGCATTTTTGGATTTGATGGTCTATATTTACCTCATGTTTTGCAACTAAGGACAATATTTTTTATGTCGTTGTAAATATTTGGCCAATAAACAACGTCTCTATTTTGATTCAAACATCTTTTAATGCCGAAATGACCTCATGAATTTTATTTAAAATATCTCTTCTCATAGATTTAGGTATGATAAGACTTTTGTTTTTAAAAATAAAAGCATTAATTACCGTTATTTCTCCCCTCATATGGAAATAAGGCCATCCTTTCAAACAATATTCTTTGACGATTTTCAAAGCAACATCATCATTCGTTTTTCTTTTTATTTCTTTCAATTTTGTCTCTGTTACTGACAAATTTGATAATATCGAATTTACATGTACATTATCCTCATCAGAGCTTTTTTTAAATTCGGAATCATTAACACAGCATGCTCTTGATAAAGTGTCTGCAACATACATTTTTTTTACTGGGACATAAATAACGTTTAAAACATAGATTTGAAGCTTAAGAAGAATTCTTTGAAGCCTAGGAGAAACTTTACATAAACTTTTTTTTTTAAAAATCGATATGAGTGGTTTGTCTGTTTCAACCGTAAACGCTTGACCATACAGATATCTGTGAAACCTATTGCAGCCGAAATATGTATATTGCCAATAGTTCCTTTTCAATCTGGGAATAATTTTGTTGAGTTTCAGTTAATGTTGTAGATGCATAGGCTATAGGGCTTTTTTAATGCAAAATCACCGCTCCCATCGCATCTTTGGAAGAGTCAACTGAAAGTGTTATTGGCTTTTTAGGATCAAAATGACATAATAAAGGTGACTTACAAAGTAAATCTTTAATTTTTTCAAACTCTTTTTGATGTGAACTAGTCCACTGCCAGTCAATGTCTTTTTTAAGAAGCGATCTTACATAGATTTAACGTTTCTGCTGATAAGTTTTGAATGTAAGCACCAAGATAATTTACCATGCCTAAAAATCTCTGTAGGTCTTTAACACACGATGGCGTAGTCATGCTCTGGATAGCTTTTATCTTTAAAGGATCCGACGATATACCTTCAGGTTCGAAAATGTGCCCTAAATATTTGATTTTAGAAACCCCTATTTTGCATTTGTTTTTATTTAGTTTGAGTCCTAACTGTTTTGTTCTTTCTAAAACTAGTCTTAAATTATTATTATACTCTTCTCTCGTCTTTCCATGCATTAAAAAACGTTTTCTTCCAAAAGGAGTGTTGAAAGTACAAAGAAAAAAACTTTCTTTGTCTAATTCTAACATCCAGAATCCTGAATTTGCATCAAAAAGGCTAAAGAACTTAGAACATGCCAGCTGGGAACGAATGTATTCAAAATCAGGCATCTCAAAATGCGGGCAAACTATTTATTTAAATTTCTAGGATCAAGGCAGACTCTGAGTTCTTTATCTGCCTTTTCTACTAGAACAATCGAAGTGGGTTCATGAACATCTGTTATTACACCAAGCTGGGCCTGATTATGAGGTTCGCGGCGAATCGTTTTGCTAGCGAGTTTGCCATTTTTCAATTATTGCTTTCACTTTCGCCTTCTTCGTTTTGAATTCGACCAATTAAAGAATTCGAAGGCGAGTTTGAAATGTCATAATGTTTGTTGGCGAGTTGAATCCGATAGCTTTTTTTTTGGCGGATTCACAGGCGAAAGAGTGTTTATTTGTATTCATTGTTCGATTTCGTGGATTATTTCTTTGTTTTAATTTAAAAATGTGAGTTAGCTTTTTAAAATTCATTCAAGGAACGATAAAAACAAGAAAACAAATCGACATCAATTTTTGGCTCTCGCCGAGTTTATGAAAAAAAAATAATGGCATTGCAACGGGAGCACTCGTCGCACACTGGGGCCATTTGTATGAAGAGCGTGCTCAAAATGCAAAATTGAGAATAACGGTATCCTGCAATTTTTTTTTTGTTGCACAGTTAGCATAATTTTCTATTAATCTGTAAAACTTTGAAGGTCGGCGAGGGAGTAGGGTGCTAGAAAACAAGCGGTTAAGTTGTGTTTTGGTAAATAAAAAAATCTTTTGTGCTCTAATCGGTCAATTAAAAGTAAAAAAAAAAACAAGTTTCAGTGGTTTTAAAAAAAAAGAAAAAAATGTCATCGATTAATCAAGGTCAGTATATAAGTAAAGAGTATTAATATTAACATAAATAATAAAACTCGAGGAAAAAAAATAAAAAATGAAAATATCCATATAAAATGTTTAAAACATTTTTTTTTATAATTTGCAATAGAGGCTTTTGAAACTGAGTATGTAGACTTATCATATAGATGTTCTTTTAGTAGAAATAAAAGATAGAAGTAAAAGCCTCTGTTGCAATTGGAAGTTTTTTAATTAATTCTATAAGAAACGAAGATGTGGAGGTTGAAAAAAATCTTTTTTTTTTCAGATTCTTCATTAGAAATTTCTTAAAAAAAAAGTTTTAGTGGACAAATTTATAAATAGTAATGACAAAGATTTCGGTAAAAAATTTGATCACATTGTTGACTTTGTTATGGAAATAACGGCTTGTCCTAATGAAAATAGAAACAAAATTAAAACGGAGCTCCGAAACTTCAAGACCCAGCTACGTAGTAAGTGGATAAAGTATTCTAAGCACAATGAACGACTTGTAGCAAATGAAAAAAGTTGGTTGGAACAGAGTTGTGTGTTCAAAAAATCATGTGTTCCTAGGGTGGGGATGGGAAGACGTACGTTAGATTTTGAGGAGTGCAGTGATCAAACTAAACGTAGAAAAACGGCTAGTTTGCGTTCTGAGATTCCTGCAAATGTCTTGGCTTTTGCTGCTCAGATGTCTTTCAGGGCTTCAGGTAAAAGTCAAGAAGCAGAAGTTATTAAGAAAGTTGCAGAGTCACATACCTACGCAAAAGATTGCCTTGATTTAAATATTAATTCAAAAATAAAAAAATTGTCGCCACGAGAAGCACTTTCAATGATTATTGAAGCTCAACTGTCAAGAAAGCAATATGACACCATCAGGAACTTTGCAAAAGATCTGTTTCCATCATATAAAATGATTCAGGCAGAAAAGTCTTTATGCTATCCTAATAATGTTTCTGTTAGTGAAACTAAAGCTGAGGTGTCTCTTCAGTCGCTGCTTGATCACACAGCTAATCGGTTACTTAATTCTCAGCAAAATATTTTCGAATTACGCACTGTAAATCCATCTGACGAGATTGTTTTAATTTCAAAATGGGGGTTTGATGGAAGTTCCAGCCATACGCAGTACAAACAAAAGTTTATATCTGAATTTTCTGATGACAAATATATGTTTTTAACGTCCCTAGTACCTTTACGGTTAGTGTTAAATAAATCGAATGAGATGCCAGTTGTCTTGTGGCAAAACCCCAGACCTTCCTCACCCAGATTTTGCAGGCCCATTAATCTTGAATACGCAAAAGAAACAGATGAACTTGTTAAGGAAAAAAAAGAGAAAATTGATGGCGAAATCAGGAACTTAATAAGTTCAATAGTTTATTTAAATGGAAATTCATATGAAGTAAATCACAAACCCATATTTACCATGGTTGATGGAAAAATATGCAATTCCTTAACTGATACAAATTCGACACTCAGATGCTATTTATGTGGTGCAACGTCAAAAGACTTCAATAATCTTGAACTAGTTGGTCAAAAACAGACACAAAGTGATTACTTGTCATTTGGCATTTCTGTACTACACTTATGGATTAGAACTTTTGAGTGTATATTGCATCTTGCATACAAATTACCAATAGCTTCTTGGCGTGTCAGTAAAAAAAATAAATTAATCGTTGAAGAAAATAAAAATAGAATACAGACAGAATTCAAGAGCCAAATGTCTCTCATTGTAGACAAACCAAAGCCTGGTTTCGGAAATAGCAATGACGGAAACGTAGCTCGAAAGTTTTTTCAAAATTATGAAACGTCTGCAAAAGTAACAGGAGTGAATCCGGAGCTTATCAGACGATTTTATATGATACTACAAGCCATATCAAGCGGCTTTAGTATCAACTCTGAAAAGTTCAAAAATTACTGCCAAGACACTGGTCGATTATATGTAGAATTATATCCGTGGATGCCAATGACCCCAACTGTACACAAAATCCTTATTCATGGGTCTGAAATTATCAATAACGCTTTGTTACCAATTGGTATGCTTAGCGAAGAGGCACAAGAGGCCAGGAACAAGGACTTTAAAGCATACAGGGAATATTTTAGTAGAAAGACATCCAGAATAGATAACATTACTGATATTTTTAATCGTTTATTTATCTCATCTGATCCACTTATGAGTCTTATGCGCTCATTACCTGTTGTAAATAGAAAATCGTTCGACATTGAAGTTGTGGATTTATTAGAAGAAGAACGTTAAAACTTAAACCTTTCTTTATCTACTACGTAAAGCTACACTTTGTAAAATATGTACATATACCTTTTTTTTTAAATGAATTAAGAAAAATATTGGTTTATTAATGAATTGTATTTCCTTTTTATTAACTAAACACCCATTTTTGAAACGAATCCCATAGATACAGAGTTTTGAGCACGCTCTCCATACAACCGGCCCCAGTGTGCGTCGGTCCTGAATATCGGGCTAAAACAAATGAACTGTGGGACAATATTTCAAAAGTTTTAAATAGCCTAGGACCCCCTCGAAAAAATGTTGAAAGCGGGAAGAAAGTATGCATACATTTTGTTCTTTTAACCCTATCATGAAATGAAATGGGGTGGCGCAACAGTCCGTTTTTGAACCAGGGCCTAGTGACTTACAACTCTCAACCATTCCTGTGTGCGAGTACTGTTGTCAGGAATGGAAGGGACCTACAATTTAAGGCCGAATCCGAACGGCTAGTTTGAGAAAGCACTTTTTCATGACAAGAATTACTCTTGAAGGATTTGTCAATTCCTCGCAAGAGGCAGTACCCGCGAAAATTAATTTTTTAAATTAAGCTGGAACAGGCAGGGATTGAACCCAAGACTCCTTGCATGACAGTCCAACGCACTAACCATCATGCCACGGGTACTACTTTTAACCCTATCATGCTATGATTTTTTTTTAGGTTTGGAAGGATTTCAAATACAACATAAGAAGAAAACTTCGTCACAACACCAAATGCATCCGTGGAACAGGTGATGGGCCAAATACTCAACACGCGTTCTCTCCCCTTGAAGAAGACATAATAAAGCTTCTTGATTTGAAGGCATGTGAGACTGGGATGAATGTGTCTTCATATGGGTGCCAGGAGGAAAATCGTCCCGAACAAATGGACACGAGTGCATATCACTCCAATGAGGATTCAAGTCCTAATCGAAGCATTTCTAGTCAAAATGTCAAAGGTGATGAACAACCAGAATGTTGTTTTTTTTAGCAATTGAATTGCGTTTTTATTTTTATTTTATTTTTAATTAGGATACCTATATACTTTAAAACATCGAATGTGATTTTTTTTAATTAATAAACAAATATTTTTACTTTATTTACAAGCTATCTTTTATTCGATTTCTTATTTGTTTTGAAATATTGGAATAATTATTTGCTTCAGATGTGGAAACTAAGTCTGAGACATCATCCATGACTTGTGATTGAAATTCTTCATCCAACGGGGTATTAAATTTTATACACACATTGTGCAACGTAGCACATACATTTACAATGCGTGCAGCCTTCTCCGGACGATAATGCAACTGTCTAGATTGCAAAATGCATCTAAACCTTCTCTTCAGCAGGCCAAAACATCGTTCAATTACGTTTCGACACTTGGAGTGAACTGTGTTTAAATTCACTTCACGACTTCCACTTGCAGCTGCCCTGTACGGTGTCATCATCCATGGCTCTAAGGCATAACCAGCGTCACCTAAATCGAACAAAAATTTTACGTTTGACAATATTGAGTTTCAGTTATTTGTTACCGAGAATCTTGCTGCTATCCCCATGTCTAAATTGTTCTTCCATAAAAGCTCTCTCTTTACTCATTGACCACACAACAGAGTCATGAGAACTTCCCCCGTAACTGGGATTAACGCAAGTTATCCTTATTTTGTGGTCACAGGCCTGTAAAATAATTTAAATAATTTAAAAATGACCTTATTTTACACGAATATACTCAGCACCATTACATTTAAGCTATCATATCCTTTTCTGATGTAAAAATGGTGTTCATTTGTTGTAGGACAAATAATGCTTACATGCGTTTCATCAACGCACATTATAACCCCAGGAAAACCACTATTTTCATAGAATGCTGTTTTTGCTTCTAGCTTTTCCTGTTCATTCATTTTAAAATTTATCATTTTTGGGCACAACTTTCTCTCAAGAGTTTTAAGAGTTTCAGACAAAACGTTTGAGACTGTTGGTTGTGCCATTCCAAGCAGTACGTCTTGTCCAACTCCTTTTTGGTACGATTCCTCAGCAAGAAATCACATAGTAGCGGCAAGCTTTAAAATTTAAGGAATGCCGTTGCTGTTCTGATCCTTGAATTCCTCACTGATCTCTTGCAAAATGAAGACAAAAGCTTCTTTGGAAAGTCGAAATAGTTTGATAAATCTATTAAGACAAAGTGTGTAAATTAATTGATTAATTTGATTTCAACTAAAAGGGAACAATACTTACTCAGTTGAAAGGAGATCCAGAGGAGAAGATTTGCTCCTTAGTAGTCTCCTGAACACCCGTAATCATGAGGATTCCTGGGATTCCTCAAACTCCTCACTTTCAGAATAAATATAAAACATAATTGATTCCATTTTTTAATTTTAATATTGTTTATTAATTTAATAATAATATTATAATTTTACAAATTCAATCAAAACAAAGCAAAATTTGTGGAAAGCTGTCAAACCAAAAGTGTCAAATCACTGGAATATAGTGAGAAAAAGTCAAACCAAAGTGTCAAATCACTGGAATATAGGAAGAACTACTTTCGCTTCGCCGCGAGTTCGTTAATAAGGAAATACGAAGCGAGTCGAATTTGAAAGGTGGAATTGAATTTTACATCCGGATTTACTTTTAAATTTATTTTTTCTGACAAAAGACCTAAACCTTCGAAAACATCACTGAACTCTTTTAATAAATTATTTTCACAAGTTTCATTAGATATTTCATAGACTTTTTTAATAAATTTAATTCTTTGCATGTTTTTAAGCCAATAATTGTAATACAATCGTCTTTTTAACCACAAAAAATCAATATCGACATCTTTTTTACTTTCTAAACTACATTTTAATTTGCAAATTCCGCTATTAATAATAATTTCACCGGTATAAGAAACGATTTTAGCAATAGTAGGTTTAAGTTTAATATTTTTTAACAAAAGTTCGTTTAATGTTTTTTCTGAAATTACATTGGCTTGAGCGCCGCCGGTGTCTAATAAACAACTAACTTTTTTCTTATTTATGCATAACTCTATAGTCCATACATCATTACCAGTTATCGCCTTACCAAAATCACCTTCCATCTGCTTGATTTTTCACAAAAATAACTCTTCTTCTTCTTCCACATTTACGACTCTTACTTGAAGTTTGCTCTTGCACATGACAGCATAACGATTCCGTTTACCGCATTTTTTACATGTTGACCCTAATGCTGGGCATTTGAAGTGATGTTGTTGTCCGCATCGATAACATGGTTTTTGTGTAGGTGTAGCTTTTGTCTGGTGATTTTTCTCCGCTATTGATGACGTCTTTGTATTTCTACCTCTTTCGGTTTTGCATTGCTGTATTTAACGTTAGATTTCGGTAGCCTTCTATCTATTTTGGCTACTACAGTTGTTGTTGGAGTTTCAAGTTGTTTTGCCTGTTCTTTCGTATTTTTCATATGGCAAGCAATTTCTATTGCTTTTTCAAGTGTTAATTTGTCATCTGGCAATAGCTTATCTCTTATGGAACTATTTTCTCTACTTAAGCCACAAATGAAGATGTCTTTTACTATGCTATTTTGTATCGTTCCAAATTCACATGATTTGCTTAAATTTTTTAAGGTTTGTGTCAAATTCTGTAATGGACTCACCACTGATTTGTTTTCTCGTAAAAAAGTTGTGTCTTTCCATCGCAATATTCTTTTTTGGGGAACAGAATTCTTCGAATTTATCGATTACATCTTGCAAACTTACTGTGTCCATATCAAGTCCAAACGAGCTGAAGATAGGCAGCGAGTCTGGTCCAAGATAATGCAAAAATAAAGCCACTTTTCGGGGATCTTTTTCTGTTTCCATGTTGGATGCTCTCAGGAAAATTTTAAATTGAAGGATCTAGTTTTTCCAGAGATCGGATAAGTTTTGATGACCATAATGTGTAAAATCCAATGGTGGCAACGGTGGGACTATTCCCACGTGCTCTCCTTTTGTAGACATAACTTCAAGTTTGGATTTAGTTTCCTTAGTTTCTGTGTTATCTTTAGTCAATAAATTTTTATTTTTAAATTTTTATAAATTGCAATTTTTTTTTTATAAATGTTTTTACTTCTGACACCATATTATAGTATGAAGACGAGAGTTGTTTTAAGACTGATTTATTCATCAATATAATATAACTTAAAACTATGACATTTCTCTTATGTACTAAACCTATAATAAGAACTATACTTCTTAACTTCATATGGTATGTTCTCACAACAGGTGGGAGATGTTTCACTCAATTTATCATTACTCAGAGGCCCAGAACAATGCCAAGATATGTTGTCTGTTCTACATAAATTTCGAATTGATACCAATGTATGTGCCGACATTAGCGAAATGTTGAGTGAGTTATGTGATGAAAGTTATGGTCTTTGGGTTCACATGCTTTTCGTGCTCAGCCGAGTCCATAAAAAACCTAGATGCCCGAAGATATGCTGATAGTCGCCCAGAGGCTGTCAGAGTCATCATTGAAAGTCACTATGTTGATGATTTTGTATGCAGTTTTACTGATGAAGAGGAAGCATTATCTGTTACCAAAGATGTCATCCTGGAGCTGGAGGTTTTGAACCCCGCAAATTCTCGCCAAACTCTGCACAACTTCTCAAAGGTCTGCAAAAGGAACATAGTGACCAGAATTCTATTGCCAATATGGACTTTACCAATAATTCCGAGAAGATACTGGGAATGCACTGGATGCCTGCTGATGACGTCTTTACTTTTCGGCTGAATATACCCCAAACTAACCCAGAACTCTTCAGTGGTGAAAGCTATCCTACCAAGAGACAATTCCTCAGTATTACAATGTCGATCTACGATCACTTCGGGCTGCTGGCAGATCTTACCATTCATGCCAAGTTGATGCTGCAATCCTTATTGAAAGCCAATATTAAGTGGGATGATGAAACACCATCTTTGATACACCAAAAATGGAGAAAATGGATTACAACTCTGAATGCAGTTCAGCAAATAAGCATACCAAGATGCTACTCGTCTTTGATCAGCACAACTTCGGACATTCAATTGCATATACTGGTGGATGTGAGTGAGGAAGTCTTTGCCGCTGCCGCTTATTGGAGATTCTCTCATCACGATCTATTAGTACACGTCACCTTTGTAGAGGGTAAATAGCGATGAGCTCCTGCCAAACTTTAATCTATTCCTCGCCTGGAACTTCAAGCCGCCGTCTTAGATATTCGACTTCGTCGTAAATGTCTTCAGTCACACAACCTAAGAGTTACGAGTTGCGTATTCTGGAGTGACTCAAAAACCGTTCTGGCTTGGATCAAGTCTGCTGATCCAAAGAGGTATAAGCGGTTTGTTGGTCATCACATTGCGGAAATATTGGAACTGTCCAGCCAAAGTAAATGGCGCTGGATATCTACCCATCTCAACACCGCCGATGTAGCCACTCGATCTAAAAACTTATCAAGCTACCTGCCAAAAGGAAAATGGATTTTAGGTCCTGCCTTCCTAGTAGATAATGAAGCAAAGTGGCCTTTGCCTTCTGAGAAAGAAAATTCTACCATGATGCCAATGTAAGAACTTCGAGTGGTCTTTAGGGCTAATACAAATGTTTTCCATGTAAGTAGCCCTCAAATAGATCTCACTAAATTGTCTGACTGTTTAAAGCTAAAACGAATCATGGCTTGGATACTCCGTGCACTATGCCTGCCAGGGAAGCGGCCTAGCTCAAAAATACTTTGTGAATGGTCCAAAAGCAATGTTTCTGGGAGGAGTACCGGACTCTCGAAACTGGATAACACATCAAAAAATCTAGTCATCTCTATCGGCTTACGCCCTGTTTGTATATATACTCCCAAAAGACAACTGGCTATCATATCTCATCGTTCAAAGAACCCATGCAGCCTATCATCATCAAAACCACGATACCATCTTATGTGAAGTGCGTCGAAGGTTTTGGATTCCCACCTCAAAGTCTTGGTCAAAAATATAGCAATTAAATGTCAGACGTGTAAAAATTGGAACGCCAAGCCGCTGGTACCTCAAATGGGTCTACTTCCTAAGGACCACCTGACACCGTTCATACGACCCTTTACGTTCACGGGTGTGGACTATATGGAACCTGTCATCGTTACTATAGGAAGACGCTGGGAGAAACGCTGGATTGAGCTATTCACGTGCTTAACCATCAGAGCTGTACACTTGGAGTTGGCCACAGACTTATCAACCGATGGATTTATCCTATGCCTAAAGAACTTCAAGAATAGACGTGGTGTACCCGACAACGGCACCAATTTTGTCGGGGCAGAAAAATAGCTGAAGACGAAAATGGATATGTTCGATCATTATGCAATTAGTGATTTCTTGTCAACAAAGGGAATTCAACTGCAATTCAAATCCCAGTACCGGCAGTTGCTGGGAAAGATTGGCTCGATCCGTAAAAAGAGTACTCCATGTAGTTCTTAATGAAATTGAGCCAAAAGAAGACATCTTTCGAAGCGCACTTATAGAAGCAGATATAGTGACCTCACGAAATCTCACACAAATACCAGTGTCTTGTCTTGTGTGAGGAACCGCTCACACCAAACCATTTCATCTTTGGATGTGCTAACTCCTCGTCCTCGCAAACTCCTGGACTTGGCAGTGATGGCCCTATCTGCCTACGTAAGCAATGGAGAATCGCTAAAACTATGAAAAACCGTTTTTGGCATAGATGGATTGCCGAATACCTGCCAGACCTAACGCGTAGGACAAAATGGTACAAGAAGGAGCCCCCCCTGGCTGTGGGAGACTTATTCATCATATGTGAATCAAACATTGCCAGAGGCAGTTGGAGACGTGGCAGAATCCTGTAGACATTTCCCGGAAGAGATTTACAAGTATATTCAGCGGAAATTCAAAACATCAACAGGACCTTTGCGGAGGCCAGCTTTGAAGTTAGCCAGGTAAGATGTTCGTGAATACCCATGAGGCGATTCACGGGGGGGGCGAAAGTAGTTCAGACCCTTAAATTTAATGTTTTCAGAACGCTTCCTTTTTATTATTTTTGTATCGTAATGTTGTCGGTCTTAAAAGTTTCATAAGTTGTAACCCTGTCAAAGAAGGAGAGAGGAGCAATAGTAAGTACAAAAAGAATATAAATAAAAAAAATTGTAATCATAATTTATTTTTGTAATCTTATATTTAATTAATAGAAAATAAATGTTTATCTGAACAGATGAGACCAAAGTATCTAGAGGCATATTAACTTTTAAAAAGGACCTCTTCTGACAGAACAAGCAGCGTTAATTCAAAAAGCAATAAGTACAGCAGCGAACGTTTCGATAGCTCAAACAACTCCCACTTCCAAAATGCAGACTAAAAATTCTGTCCCATAGTGGTACCCAGTTCTCTCTACACTACGTAAATGAAAGCACTGAAAGAGTTCCAGCAAACACCTTCTCAACCCAATTTGATTTCATACAAAAAGACAAATGCTAATTTTAGACTCAAAGAAAGTAAATCACAAAGTTTTAAAGAATTAACATCCAGCATAAACTCCAAATTTACTTCCACCAAAATCTGGCAAAACATCCGCCGACTCATTGGTAATCCAAATTTACTTACAATAACTTATATCCTTTCAAATAACACGCTTATAATAGACCCTACACAAATATATAACCTATTTTCGGAAACCTGGTCTGAATATTCAAAAGCGCTAATTTTCTTTTGCTTTTAAAAACAAAAAGAATGATTGTACTAATATTTCTTGCTACACTCTTAACAAAAATATCTTAACCCAACGAATAGAGGTACCCATCTCACTAGTGAAGCATGTTTAAACAAAAAAAGGGCAAAAGACCTGCCAGAGATAGGATTAGTTATAGTTAGTTAGTTGACTATAGTTTGGCAGGGATGCCAAAAGTAGACATGGTTCTATACAGCTCGTCCTTGTATATGCTGTCATATGCGGCATTGAAATCGATGAAAAGATGGTGGGTGTCGATTTGGTGTTCTTGGGTTTTTTCAGGATCTGCCGTAATGTGAATATTTGATCAACTGTGGACTTTCCTGGTCTAAAACCACACTGATAAGGACCTATCAGGTTGTTGACGATGGGCTTTAGACGTTCACATATTACGGCAGAGAAGATTTTGTAGGCGATGTTAAGTAGACTTATTCCTCTATAGTTGGTACAGTTTAGAGGGTCTCCTTTTTTCAGGATCGTGGAAACAATACTGAGGTTCCATTCATCGGGCATGCTTTCTTCCGACCATATTTTACAGATAAGTTGGTGCATGCTCCTAACCAACTTATCTCCAGCTGCTTTTAAGAGCTCGGCATTCAAGCCATCCACTCCAGCGGCTTTATTAGAATTCAGCTTAGATATGGCTATCTTTACTTCGTCTAAATCTAGAGGACGGGATTGTTGGCTTTCGTCGTCTATGTTGAATGGATCATCCTGCCTGACAGTGGAATTCAGTTTGTAGTCGCCGTTATACAGTCTGCAGAAGTGGTCCTTCCATATCCTTAGCATTGACTGCGGTTCCACTATGAAGTTTCCTCTTTCGCCTTTGCTGCCTTCCGTTCTAGGTTTGTGTACCCGTGAATTTCGTTTCACCTGTTCATAAAACTTTCGAACTTCATTCCTGCTTTTAAACCTCTCAACATCTGTGACCGCATGCTTCTGATGCCCTCTCTTTTTCCTTCTGAGAAGTCGGTGTTCCTCTCTACTCTTCTGCACATAGAGCTCACTAGCAGCTCCCGTCCTTTTATGCAGCGCTGCTTTGCGTGCCTGTTGTTTGGCTGCATTTGCCTGCCGACATTCCTCATCAAACCAGGGGTTCCTTGTTGGTGGCTGTTTGAAACCCAGCACATCAGAGGTGGCTTCTCTGATTGCATTTTGGCAATGTTGCCACTGGTTTTTGATACATTGTGTTGGTGCCAGAGAACTTCGAGAGAGGTTACTTGTAACTCGGTCGGAAAAGGATTTGGCGATCTCTGGCGATTGTAGCCGTTCGACTTTGTACCTTCTCCCAGCACCTCTCTGTTTTGCCTTGAGTCTGGATATCCGAAGTGCTACCTTGGCTACAACGAGGTAGTGGTCCGAGTCGATGTTAGCTCCTCGGAAAGTTCGTACATCCATGATGCTGGAAGCGTGTCTGGCGACGATCGCAATATGGTCAATCTGGTTGACGTTAGATTGATCTGGAGAAGTCCAAGTACCTTTATGGATGTTGAGGTGTGGAAAACGCGTACTGGGTACCAAAACTATTTTAATATCGTAGCTAGGTCACTGCTCATATGTTTTTTCTAGGAGCTCGAAGAACATATCTTTGGTGTTGTCGTCTTTCTCTTCTGTGGGGGCGTGCGCGCATATCAGGCTAATGTTGCCGATTTTAGCCTTGATGCTTATGGTCATGAGGCGCTCATTGATGAACATATAGCTTAAGACTTCTTGCCTAAGTCTGGCTCCGATGACGAAGTCGCATCCAAATAAGCTCTGTTTTCGTGGTAGCAGTCACCATAGTAAATATCGCAGTTTTTCATCCTCTTTTTGCCCCGCCCATCCCATCGTATTTCCTGGATGGCGGTGATATCTGCTTTATAGCGGTCTAGGGCCTCCGGTAATTCTTCGGCTGCACGTGGTCTGCTAAGGGACCTGACATTCTACGTGCATATCCGAAGTCCGTTGTCCTTTATTCGTTTGCGTTGGTTGTCAACAGTAAATCCGTCCGTATCCGAGGCTTGTTGGTGCTTCCCAACTATGAAAGCTTTTACGTGGCCATGAAGTCACCCCGACGCACAACCCCCAACCTGGAGGGCCAGATCCTAAGTATAACTCCAAGGATGGGGAGCCGGATAAAACAGCTCCTTATATACCTGGGCTCCAAATAAGTCAAAGGAGCCCTATAAGGTGTTCACTAAGTAGTTCAACCTTACTGGAACTGTAGACGCCACCGTTGATTCCATCTCGGGAATTCCTCCGCTGCCGTCTGGATAAGGAGAGGTGCTGTTTAATAGTGGCAATTGCATTCTCTTTTCATTTACATAATATAGTTACGTACAGGCATAAGTAGTCTACATACTCAACATGTACACTAAAACCAATGTATATGTTATAAAAATATATTTTATCATGTCACTTGTGGTTTGACAGTCAAGTTGTTAACATTAAGTTAATTTATAATAAATGAATAAAAACTAAACGGTTGAGTATTATTTAAAGACTGAACAGGTGCCTTAGTGGAAACACCTCTCCCCACCTCTCTCGTTTGCTCCCCCAACAACTTTCAACTGGGGTTGGAACCCAATCTCCAGTTGAGGTACTAGGCACCCGATGTTAACCACGGGAAGGTTAGAGTAGGAGTTGATAGACAGAGGTTGGCTTTGATAAAAACCTGTGGACGCTTGTGTCCTCTTGAATGCACATGTCTACCATTTGAACATCGTCATCACATACAAAAGATTAAAACAAAGAAACAAGGAAACCGAAAAAGATGCGACAGCTTGGGAACATTTCGATAGATTGGACGAAGTGTATGGAGCCAAACATTCAATTCCGCCTCCTGTCCAGAACTTGTTCTCCTCAATACTGACTCCTAGCAACATCTCGACAAATCACCCACGCAGCAGCTTGGATCCATTGTCTTCTTCGAACGATCAGACTCCATTTTCGTCTACTCTACGTTTTCGGAAGTAATTGGCGAGGAGTCTTATAAAGCACAGGAAGAAATTATTCCCAATAAGCACCATCGTAAAACCAAAGAAAACGAGACGTTGGAATTTCTGCGTCAGGAGGCAAAGCGGGAAGACGAAAGGCACTCGGAAGTTATGGAGTTGGAGAAGAAGAAACTGGACATAGAACTGCAAAGAATTCAAGAAATGCGGGAATTAAAAACAGTTTTGCAGCAAATGCAGCATAATAAAAATTGAAACTAGTCAATGTAATGTAAATAAGTTTTTGTTATTCTTTTTGTTATTGAAGTTTTTTTTTAGTTTTTTAATGAAGTTTTAAAGAAGTTTTTGTTATGTTTATACATATACTTATTTATGTGTATTTAATTGAAATCAATTTTTTTTTTTTAACTTGCCATTGGAAGTTATTGTAATGGGTTTGATTTGACGAATTGAAAATGTTGGCATTTATCGACGTTTCAAGGTCCCTAGAGTCGAAATAAAAGATTTTTAGAAAGATGTCTGTGCGTGCGTGTGTACGTACGGTTTACTCTTTCTTCTTATGAGTATAAGTGGACAAGCAATTTCTAGCGATCTATTCATGTGTGAGGTCATTGACTTTGTTGTCAAGTTTGCTAGCGTGTGGAGAAGCACTGGATAGTCCAGGGTTTAGTAAACTTTGTAATAAGTCAGTTTTCCGATAGTTTTGAAAAGTCAATGGGCTAGGTCTTTCATCCACATTGATATTGAACTGGATATATCTATGATCAGAGAACAAGTGTTCTTTGAACACTTTCCAGTCCAAGATCATATGGTGAATAGTATCTGAGACAAGAGTTATGTCTAGGACTTCTTGTCTAGTTTTATTAATAAAGTTTGGTTCATTTCCAACATTACTTACTAAGAGGTTAGTACCAAGAATATAATCAAAAAGAGACTCACCTCTGTCGTTGATAGCTCAATAATTAAGCGGATCTTTTGCCGTTCCCCTTCAGTGGCCCAGGTAGTCATGGCCAAGATACGCCGATACTAGCCAGAAAATTCCTTTGGTTGTTTCCAGCCTAGCTACGGTGGTATGCAAGATCTAGGGTCACCTTTATCTGTCTCATACAGTGTGTAGTACCCAGGTGTCTTGTCTTCTTCGTTTCTTGCCAGATGAAAAAGAAATGAGGTTGAGGTTGTACTAACTGCAGGATTTTGGCTACAATTTGGCAGATCAACCTCCACTACGGTCTTGTTTTGGTATTCTGAGTTTGAAGTACTATATTTATTTAGTCCTAAGTCTCCATGAAAGTATGACTGTTGTCGACTTTTTTAGAAGGTCGAGTCGTGATAGGTAGTTGGTCTTTTAAAAAAACTCAGGGATAGATAAGGCATGAACCCAAGTCATTAGACAAAAAGGGCATTTCGTCTACAATAAGCAGAATACTTGATATAACGCAACAAATGGAACTTCCTCCAAAAAAGCCACAAACCTATCAGTTATGATACCCGCACTAAACATCTGATTCCTTCTATCTTGATGGCTTTGGCTCGCTTTACTAAGAAGAATACCAATAGCACAATTTACTGCTCATTTTTTTCAAACATCTCAACCGAACTTTAAAACAAAGATTGAAAATTCATTTTTACCGACGGTTCCATATCGCAAACCCGTAGGTATATAGTTCGTAGTGACATAAGAAAACGGTTATATTCTGTCCGTTGGTACCCTCCCGAAATTCACAGCAATTTTCTCAACGGAGGCGTTTGTAAGTTCGTGATATGCTCAGACAGTTTATCTGTGTTAAGGGCGCTAAACAATGCAAATGACAACACTGACCTAGTTTCCTCAATAAGAAACAAGTTTGCAATGATGCCTAGTAAAATAAAACCTACATAAGTATACCCCCGATCACGTAAATATTCGTGGTAATGAGGAGGCTGACAAAGCTGCGAATTCTGCTAAAGTGGCACCACTCCAATATAGCTACAAAGCAAGACCTTAAAATGCGGATAGATAACAAACTAAAAACTATCATAGAAAGTGAATGGAGTCGGTACCACCATCACTATAAGAAAATCAACCCAACAAAATCAGAGCAATCAAAACACAAAATCATAAACTTTGCTCGTCTAATCTCAAATCCAATTTAAGAATCCGCCTTTCAAAATATATATATTTATGAAATATTAAAAAAAAATCCAAGTTCAACAAACTTAGAAAATATAACGAAATTTATTTAAACTGTAAAATAAATTGTATACATATTGTATTATAATGAATAGTCAATAGTCTCTGCAGCTAGGCTTTATAAACTTATATAACCTTGCAATTTCAAATTACCTGTAAATAAATGATAATAAAAGGTTTTACCTGCTTTTTTCGAATCATTTACAAATGAGACAAATGTTTTTAAACAATGCGAATAATAGTGCAAACATCGTTTTTAGTTTTCTTTTCGTAGGATAAATAATATGAAAATACGATACATTTCCCAGGTACGTTAACTTCAGAAATCTCATAAAAACATTAAAATTTTGTTTTTTTAATATCTACATATTAAAAATATATTCATGTAAAAGTAACAGTTTTAATGGTCACTTATTTAAAAATTATTTTCAACACCATATCAATAGTTATTGAGGTGAAATTTAAAAGTTTTTATGTGAGTTATCTATATCTTAATTAGAAATAAAAAAATAATTAATTTCAATTTTTAATGTTAAGGGTTATTGAGTTTAATTCTATTAAAAAGCTTTTGGAATTTCAATACATATAAGACAATAATTTCATTTCATTTTGTGTGTATTTATGTTATAAAATCATATTTCAGAACATACTCGTAAATTTTATAAAAATGTACGGCTATAATAAAATTTAATTTCAACATGTGCGAAAACAATCGACAATATTACAAGTTATTTGCTAGAATGGCAATTTATGTAACGTGATAATTTAAATAATTGATAACACCTGACAAACATTCAAAACCATTTAAAAAAACGTGTGTTCACGTGAAAATAAATAATTTAATCATATGAGTTTATATATAATAAATACAAAATTGAAATAAATTAAATTTTTATTTAAAGAAAAGCCATTACTCTATCATTAGCCATTTGTCCGTTTTTGGAAACAACCAAAATGAGGGAGGATTCTAGGTTGTTAAATTAATTTTGTATACTTTTTTGGTTTGGTAAATTAATTTAACAAAATTATTCCCTAGAAACTTCCTTACCTTTTTATAAATTTGAATCTCAGTCTATCCTTTAGACTTCCTAATCAATGTAGTGTATTCCAGGCAGAAGTAATGGCGATTAAAGAAGCACTATCCTGGCTCATAGCAAACGTTATATCTTGCAAGGATAAACGAATCTTCTCAGATAGCCAAGCCGCTCTTAAATCTCCCTCGTCTGTCTCCACAAACTCTCGAACAGTCCACGATTGTCGATTATCTCTGAATCAGATGACGGAACAGTTTAATATTCACCTCATTTGGGTGCCGGGCCACAGAGACATTCCGAGAAATTGCAAAACCGATGAGCTCGCCAAAAACGGAACACTTGTGCCTAACGTTAGACAAAAACATAACATATTAACACCACTTGCTACATGCAAATATCTTCTCAAACAATATGCTCTAGAATCAACAAATGCTAGATGTTCACAGAGTACTACCTGCCTAGCAACCAAGCAAATATGGCCAAGCATAGACTTAAAACGGTAAAAAAGGCTTGATATTCCTGAGCAGACAAAGTATAACCTCTACAATTGGAGTAATAACAGGACACTGCCTAATAGGAAGACATGCTCTGAGACTAGAGGTCTACACAAATGAGACCCCTAGAAACTGCATGGACGAGGAGGAAGAGGAAACAGTATGTACATGTCCAGCACTCTCCATAGAAGGAATAACTTTCTCGGTAATCCCTTCTTCGATAATACCAGTGAACTGGCAACGATTGACACAAAACGTCTCTCTAACTTTATTAAAAGTACGATATGGTTTGTTTAAGTTCATTACTCTACCATGAGTAACCTCATTAGTGGTATCACAATGAACTACTGAGGTCTACGTGCGTCAATGACATCTGGACAGCCACTCCAACCTAACCTTACCTACACCACGCCGCCGCAGCGCAGCGCCAGACAAACAAAATGGAATCCACCAGAGTGCTTTGGATTCACAAAAAGTGATTTTGGCGATGAGGCGGTGGCGGATAAAAGTTTAGAGTTGAAACAAATCCGCAGAGAATTAAAGGCAGCAAAACTTCAAAAATTGCTTCAGAAGAAAGAGGCCAATTTCGTTTCAGATATCTATAGGGCAACAGATAGACAGGAATCCGTAAGGAATTCAAACTCAAAGTGGAACAGTGTGTATGGAGATGCAAATCCTTTGGAAGAATATGTGCCCAAAGATGACGGCGAATATATCCCCGGCGTGATATATTATGTACTTCTCAAAGAGAAAACACATACAAACGTGTTCATATGGTGAGTAGTCTACCGCACATTTACATAGACAAACCGCAAAACCAACCAAGCACAAGCAAGTCGATGTTAGATAGAGAAGTATCTAGATACGATGAAGACAAGACGGAAATTTCATTGAGCGGGACAGACATCTGCAAAGTGAAATAAATGTACATCATTGGCTTCAGTTAAACAAAGCCACCCATAGTAACAAAAAGATCGTTTACCTGTCCTGTCAAAAAAATTGCATTTTTAGAAGAGAAATTAAGAAAATGCAAATTGCATCAAAAAGAACCAAATGCTAAAGTCATTGGTCACAAAGACGACGAAAGAAGAAATAACCTGCACTATCTGGACATGATGAACACCTTTGTTGCTCGACAGACAAAGATAGATTTACCAAAGTTCAACGATAATCCGGAAGATTGGCCACTCTTTTGCATTGCGTTTATACGAACGACTGATTATGGAAAATTCACCATTCAAGAAAATGTGACACGATTGAGAGCAGCTTTTAAAGACGAAGCGCTAGAGGCAGTAAAATCCCTTCTCATCCTTCCATACAGTTCAGATAGGATTATGCAAATATTAGAACGACGATTCGGACGTCCTGATTACATCATTAAATCTCTTCTAGGTAAAGCCAAGACGATTGCAGCACCACGAGAAGATAATCCCTTGTCAATCGTGAAGTTCACCGCTTGTGCTGAAGATCTTACAGCAATGCTAGAACTGATGGGACGTCCAGAGCATCCTGAACTTTTGGAAGAACTAGACCGCAATTTTTTTTTTTTTTTTTTTTGACAGGAGGAAATCTTCAAAAGACACTTGGCAGTATTCGACACCAAGTAGTGTGTGACTTTTAACCACTAAAACCACCTCTTCATCAGGACCAATCTTGAAGGATCGACTTCCGATTTTTCATTCGTAATTTTGTACAATCACTTTGGGGAAAGTTTAAACTTTTAATACTTTCCCATGTTTTTTTAGACCATAAGCTCATGAGGCTCGGTTCTTCTTAATCTCCGAACATGGTTTCTTATATTCAAGACGGACTCCATTTCAGAATTAGTATGACTTTGCAGTCTCTGGTTGTGCGATACAGCGTATTTTTTAACAACTTCTGTAACCATTTCTATTTGTAAGTCACGATGTAGATCGGTATTTCTTATGTACCAAGGTACATTAACTATTCCACGAAGGACTTTTTTTTGGAATTTTTGGATGATTTCGGTATTTGTTTTCTTTGTACAGCCCCATAATTGGATTGCATAGGTCCAAACAGGCTTTAGTACTTGATTATACAGCATTATTTTGTTTTGGATTGATACCAAGCAACCAGTACATTTTTCTATATTTCAAGTTTAGTTCTTCTCTTTTCTTTTTGATGTGCTCTTTCCACTTTAGTTTTGCATCCAAAGCCATTCCAAGGTATTTGGCCGTATTGGCGTAAGGTACAGCTTGATTATTAATGATTATTGGAATATTGTTTATCTTTTTATTTGTAAAGTTTATATGTGAAGATTTTGTTTCATTGAGTTTGATACTCCATTTTTCGGTCCAAGCTCTCACTGTGTCGAGGGCATTTTAAAGTTTTACTGCTGCCTTAGAGACACATTTCTAGGGTACCAAAATTGCGATATCATCTGCAAAAGTAGCCATTATGGTGTGATTACCAACTGGAATATCCCTTGTGTATAGTAAATACAGGGAGGACCTAGGACACTTCGTTGTGGTACACCGGCTTCTATTTCCTTCAATTCCGAGTATTCTTGATTGTACCTTACTCTAAACAATCGGCCTGAGGTGTACGATTTTAATATTTCAAAGTACTGCCTGGGGAGATCCCTTTGCAGTTTGTACTCAGTTCCCTCATGCCAAACCTTGTCAAAATCTTAAGCAACGTCTAAGAAAATAGCTGAACATACTTGTTTTTCTTCTAATGCTTTTTCTATTACATCCGATATTCTATGAACTTGGTCTATCGTGGAATGTTTATTTCTAAAGCCAAACTGATGGTTTGGGATCAACCTTCTTTCTTCTATGATTTTGCTAAGTCTCTTCAGAAGCAGTTTTTCAAAAACAATTTTCCAATGATGCGGGACATACCGGTGCTTAAGGCATGCATTTATTATATATTGGAGTTTTATGAAGGCTTTCAATGGCATTTCTTTCATAACCTGAGCAGTAATTAGATCGTAACCTGGTGATTTTTTATTTGGTAGTTGATGTAAACATATATTTTTTATTTCTTTAAGTCTTACAATTGGTATTTCACTTTCATCTATCTTATCAACAAACTGTAAGTTATTTTCAGCCGCGTTTGATGAGTATGGCTTAAAAACATGATGAGTATGGCCTAAAAACATTCGCAAGGTGTTCAGCGAAAAGGTTAGCTTTTTCTTTTGGGTTACCGATCCATTTCCCATCTTGGGATTTCAAGGGCGAGTTTCGTAACTGCGGTCTTTTCAGGCGTTTAGCTGCTTTCCATAGCGAAAAATCGGTTGGACATCAGTCATTAAATTCCTTAGGAATATACTGAATTATTTAAACGTTGTTTTATCATCTGGAAATCTACTATTTTGCCATTTTCTTCTTCTTTTCTCTGTTATCAACTCTCTTATCTCCAAAGGATATTTTATTTCATTTTGTCTTCTGTTAGAAAATGTTGGAGTACTTTCTTCAGTGGCCTGTTGCACATCAGGCTCCCTGAAATTACGCCATAGGAAATTACGCCAAAAACTGTTTTGGAAAAAGAGCCCAAACAATTTTGGCGTAAAAAAATAGGAAAAAGCGCCCAAAAACAAAAAGGAAAATAGGCCAAAAAGTGTGGAAATTACGCCAAACTTTTGGAAAAAGAGCCAAAATACTAAAATGGAAAAAACGCCAAAAAAATAAGAACTTTTTGGTGTAATTTCCAAATTAGTATTGGAAATTAAGCCTTTAAAGAATGAACAGAGCTTTTTCTGGCTTAATTTCCAAAATTAATTTGGAATTAAAGCCCAAAAAGTCTATAAAAGAATCTGAACGTACGACGCACGTAACATGGAGCGGCGCGGTGCAACCCGCGTGGCGCGGCCGGCGTGGTACGCGCTGCCTCCCCCGCTGTTGATTATATCATAGGTACTTGTGCATTTGTTTTGTAGAACACATTTTCTTATAACTCTGTTTATTTCAATTTGTCAATTTTTGTATAGGTATTAAATGTAAACCTGAAGGATATCTGCCACATTTTCCCGACAACACGGACATTGGTCAACGAAGTTCTTTGCTTTTACACACAAACCATCACTTTTTACTTTTATTTTAGCACAATTGTTAATATAACAAATGTAAAGAACATCTTTTTTATACACACATTTTTTTTGTGTATTTGTTCTTGTTCTGTTACGTACAAAAGTTTGCTATTTTTTTCATAATCAAAACTTTCCATTTTGTCCATCGCTTTTTCAAAATGCTCTTCTACTAACGGTATGGAAACAACAAACTATCAATCACTACTGATCACGTTAAAAAATTTAACAATGAAAAACATGTAAAATACTGTTATTTGCCGTTATATAATTTTGTATACCATATGAATACATTCGACAAACATGTACTTTTTTGTTTTTGATTTGGAAGGACGAACGGTTAATTTTCTGGCTTTTTTTCCTTATTCGATTAGGAAAAAAAGCCAAAAAGTTTGTTTTGTGGCGTTTTTTGCTTTAAGATTTGGAAAAAAACTAAAAAGTTTATTTTTGGTCGTTTTTTCCTTTTTTGTTTGGAAAAAAAGTCCAAAAGCAAATTTTTGGCGTTTTTTCCAAACAAAAATTGTTTGGCCTTTTTTCATTATTCTAAAAGGAAAAAACGCCAAGAAATTTTCGGAAAAAATAGCCAAAAAATCCGGAATTAACACCAAACTCTTTAGGTTCTTTTTCCTAGGAAAAAAAGTCAAAAAATTGTATGGAGAATTTTTGGCGTTTTTTCCATTTTATTTTTTTTGGCGTAATTTCCTATGGCGTAATTTCAGGGAGCCGCACGTCAGCAATAAATTGTTCCACTTCATGGTCAATTTGCTCGATTGTATCCATGGGAGATCTTAAATTTATAAAACTTAAAAGCCTTTGTCTAAAATCATTCCAGTTTGTTTTCTTATTTACTAGCTTTGGATTACTTTTTTCTAGTACTTCCGATTCTTAGTGATAGAATCACTGGAGTATGATCTGATGACAGGTCATAATTACCTTCGACACTAATGTGATTTCGTTTGATTCCTTTAGCTATGAAAAAGTCAATAAGGTCTGGTATTTTGTTAGTATCGGAAGGCCAGTAAGTTGGCGACCTGGAGGAATAGAATTCGCAATTGTATTTACGGCCTGCTTGGAAAAGTCTTTTGCCTTTTGTTGATATAAGCCTTGAACCCCAATGGGTGTGTTTCGCATTGAAGTCTCCGCCAACAAGAAAGTTATGCCCAAGAAGATTAAATAGATCTGTATAGTCATCTTCTGTTGGGAAGCGCCTTGGTGGGCAGTATATAGCTGCTATCTTAAACTCTTTCTTTTTCATACCAATACTAATAGTTGTTACTTGTATATTTTCACTAGTAAACTTGGCTATTTCATAATGTTTTAATCTTTCTTTTATAAGAATCGTCGATCCACCTCTTGCCTTGTCAGCTGGATGTGGAGCGTCGTTACATGAATAGTTTTCTATTACATTATCTAGACTTTGCCCATGGGAGATATGAGGGCACCAGGCAAATATCGATATGTTCTAGATCTAAAAAGATTTTTAATTCGGATGAATGTTGTATAAGACCGTTTGCGTTCCAAGTAGCGATTTTAAGTGTTCTGTCCATCATTGTTTTTTAAGAGTGACTTTGTCGCTTAGCAGTTTGATATTCAAATCCTGTTTATTAATTCTTGGAAGAATAAGTTGTAGCATTTCTTTTATGGATATCTCTTCATTCTTCCGCACATTTTTAACAATCTGAGAATATGCTTTATTTTTATCTTTTTTACTTTGAACAGCCTTTTTAGGCGGTTCCTTCTTAGTATTGTTTTCAGCAGTTAAATCAATATTTACTGTGTTTCTGCGTTTGTCTCTAGCAGATGTATTTTTGCTTCTGAACTCTTGGAATTTTTTGGCAACTGGGCAGCCTCTATAGCTTGCCGGGTGATTACCCTTGCAGTTCACACATTTTGCTGTCCGCAAATTGAAACCAATATTTAGCATATTATGGTCAGAATATAACGTCGAAAAAAAAAAAAGTGAATTTGCGTGTTTTCTGCGATTGGTTGGAAAAGAAATCCCATGCAGCGGGTTTCCGAGCAACCCTGGTCCAACTGCAACAACAACTCATTGCACAGAAAACAGAAGTCAATCGAACAAAGGGCAAAGTAAATGTAGCGTCCATCGAAAAATTCATCGTAGAATCATCAAAGTGCAGCGTTTGCAAATCCAATTGCAATTCTCTAGATACATGCAAAAAGTTTCTTGTGATGGGCATTGACGAAAGATGGCAATATGTACGAAAATTATCCCTGTGTTTTGCATGCTTCAAGAAAAATCACCAGACCAGAATGTGCCGCAAAAAGAGTCCATGTGATATCAACAGTTGCCAGTGAAATCACCACAGTTTGTTGCACAATCATCAACAGAGATTGTGAACTAAAGCTCCAGTTTTCCAACCACAGAATCCACAAAGCCACACAGCTGTAGCAAATGGATTCTGCACAAATGGAAGTACTCTAAGCAAAAACACTACCAGGCTCAGAATCTTACCGGTAAGTCTCAAAAAAAATTCAGTGGTAGTAAACACTTTTGCCGTACCTGATCGGGGCGCTACACTGACCTTGATAAGTAAAGCAGTTGCTTGCTGCAAATTGACGACGAACTTGCACCTCTATCAATCCAGTGGGCTAATGGCGACGTTGTAAATGAAGATGAATCCAAAGTCGGTTCAGTTCACATCTCTGCGACGTTCCTGAATGCACCAATATGCTCTTAATGATGTGAGAACCGCAACCAACAATTTTAATCGGTGAGAATAATGGATTACTGACTGCTACCCGACAATTAATCCATAATAAGAGCAAGAATCCCATCGTTGGTCAAATCTTCATTCCAACTCGACGATATTTTAACTAATGGTTGTGACCGTAAACGATCTCGAGAAGATGAAAGAACATCATAAAGACGACGACGACGAAATTAGAGTACTACAGGTGGCAGACTGGACTGTTATGGAAACGTGACGATACCAGACTTCCGGACAGCAAGTTTGCAGCTCGCCAAAGGTTATGTCTGTTGGAGAATAAACTCGACAAATATCCTGTGTTAAGAAAGGCATACGGTGACATCATAGACGACTATCTGCAAAAGAAATATCTTGTTAATGCTGAAGATAAAGACATGATTGGAAGTAGAACCTGGTATTTGCCACACTTTCCAGTAGTCAATCCAATGAAGCCACACAAGATAAGAATTGTGTTCGATGCAGCAGCGAGATCAAATGGAATTGCACTTAATGATGAACTCATCCAAGACCTGACGTGTTACAATCTCTAGCGGGTGTTTTGTTCAAGTTTCGCCAAAGACAATTTGGATTCACGGCAGACATTAAAGAAATGTTTCATAGAGTAAGAATACGAGACGAAGACAACAACAGCCAATTAATTCTTTGGTGAGGTGAGAATCGAACCAACAATCCACGGATCCTGAAGATGACAGCAATGATGTTTGGGGCAACATGTTCTCCAAGCTCAGCTATTTACGTGAAAGACCTTAATGCTGATAAATATTTGGATACCTATCCCGAAGCCGTATACGCCATCAAAAATAATCACTATATGGATGATTATTTAGGACACGCAGACGACGAGGTAGCAGCTAAAGTTTTAATTGACGTCGTTATTAGAATTTACAGGCTAGGTGGATTTCACATCACAAATTGGAGAAGTTCTTCTAAATCCGTTTTTCAAAACATCCCAGTAGACGAGTTAGCAAAAGACGCTGATCGAAAAATCAACATCGACAAGAACAGTGAAAGTCGTACATTGGGAGTCCTTTGGAATACGCTAGAATTAGAAAAACTAGAAAAGATTGACGACAGCCTTCTAAATAGCCAAAAGATTCCGACCAAACGGCAGGTGTTGAAAATAGTTATGTCTGTTTTTGATCCTTAGGAGTTTGTGGCACATTTTGTTGTTGTGGGCAAGATGTTGTTGCAAGTTATTTGGAAAACATCTATAGACTGGGACGATGAGCTGACTAAAGACTTAGTGCCACTGTGGAGCAATTGGATTCGTGATTTGAATAAGATTTCATCGGTGAACATTCCAAGATGTTACTCACCACTTTTTAACCTGGCACATGAACTGGAACTTCATGTGTTTGTTGATGCGAGCGAGTCTGGATATGAAGCAGTGGCTTACGTGAGAATTGTTTTCGAAAATAATATACATAAATGTTTCTTTCTTTGCAGCTAAAGCAAAGGTCTTACCTCTTAAGCTAATTATGACGATACCACGAGCAGAACTGCAAGCTGCTGTTTTGGGTTATCGTCTCGCAAACACAATCAAATCCCAACATGACAGAAAATTTAAAAAAGTTTTATTTTGGACTGACTCGACTAATCAAAACGATTTAAGCAGTTCGTGGCAAATCGCCTGAGTTAAATTTTCGACCTGACGAATATATCCGACTATAATTGGCTGCCGACAAATCTTAATGTTGCCGACGACGCAACTCGAATGACACCAAAAGAGTTTGAAGCTGATAGTAGATGGTACACAGGACTTTCCTTTTTGTATGAAGACGTTTCTATGTGGCCCAAAATGAAGACAAATAAAATGACCAGATATGACGAGGAAGATGAGACGAATGAGTTTGGTAGAACAATTTCGGTACCAGCTAGATTCGTTTTACCAGATGTGACAAGATTTTCAAATTGGTCTCGTCTGATAAGAGCTACTGCTTGGATCATGCGCTACATGGAAAATATCAAAATAAAAGGCCGAATTACTCGAGGTGATAAAGATGCGGTGTACTAACAAGGTGAACTGACGACTATTGAAATTGAATGGACGAATAAACTGTGGATACGACATTTGCAACAAAGTTCTTTCCACAAAGAAATTTTTGAATCAAGGAAGAATAAAGTTGTTAGCCGTTCAAGCAAATTATTTAACATCATTCCACAACTAGACGACGAGGGTATCATTCGATTCAGAGGGCGCATGTCCAATATAGACGCTGATCAATGGCTGAAGACACCAGTGGTTCTCGACGGAAGAGATAAGTATACCGAGTTGCTTATCAAGTACTACCACGACCAAGCCAATGACATTGGTCATGAAGGCGATATGAATGAGATCAAACAGAGGTACTGGATATTGAAGCTTAAACCAAAACTGCGACAGAGAAGACAAAAATGCAATACTTGCAAGATAAGATGCGCAAAGCCCGAGCACACTACTATGGGACAATTACCTGCGGTAAGACTTTTGTCAAATAATAAAGCAATTACATTGACAGGTGTCGACTATTTTGGGCCGATAAATGTTAAAGTTGGCAGACACCTTGAGAAGCGCTACTGTGTATTGTTTACATGCCTTACAGTAACGGCAATTCATATAGATGTTGCATCCAGTTTGACCACCGACTCCTGCATCATGGCGCTTAGGAGATTTATTGCTAGACGTGGATGTCCAAATGAATTATTCTCGGATAATGGCACGAACTTACTTGAAAGGAGCTGACATGGAACTCAAGAGATGTTTTAAGGAGCTTGTCCAGTCTGAAATAAGATGCGCAATTACTAGGCATCGTATCAAATGGCGTTTCATTCCTCCAGCAGCACCACGTATGGGAGAGACTTGTAAAATCCGTCAAGACATTATTGTACGTATTATTATAAAAGAAGTAAATCCATGCGATGGGACGCTGAACACATTACTTGCTGAGACCGAGCACATAATTAACTCGAGGCCTCTAGTTGAAGTACCATATTACCCAGACGAACCTGAAGCACTTACGCGAGACCATTTTTTGATTGGCAGCAACTGATATCGTCAATAGACTGTCACAAGAGATCAAAGATCTATGTCTGGACTTTGTAAAACGTTTTGAACAAATCGAAAAAAACGTGACCACCTACATGAAAAACACAGATAAGACGATAAAATCCCTTACAGAGCGAATTGAGAGAATGGAATCCCATCATTTGGCTGTTGTTAATGAACTTAAAGATGACTTAGCTGATCTATTTACAACAGCGATGTGACTTGTCTGAGCGGAAGGAGGTTGCATCTGATGCTGATCTTCTCGGTATACCTTAACTGCCAAAGGAAGACTTTCAATCTGTCTTAAACCGCATCTGACATGCGGTTGACTGTGTACCTCCCACTGTAAAAGCTGCTTTCCGACTGCAACGTAAAAATAATAACATCCACGATGCTCCGATCATACTTAAATTTAGTTCGCCATTTGAAAGGAACTTGGTACTAAAATCTGTTGCTCTCTTTCACAAAACACACAAAAGAGAACTGCATCTTGACGATATGGGAATAAATGTGCAAGGAAAAAAAACAAATAAAGTCTACCTGTATGCAAGCTTAACACCTAAAACCCGATTTTTCCTTCAACAGGCAATGCGTCTCCAACATTGCGGTGTTCTCACTAAAGTGTATACACGCTCTGGTTCTATTTACGTTAAAGAGAGCGAAGAAGGAGAGACAATACACATCAACAACGATACAACATTGAAAGCTATATAAGCTGCCTCTGCTGTGACAGGCAGTCAAGAAGAAGAAGAATTTCACCAGCACTCAACATGATGAACCAATTTGTATTGTATGAAATATTATTTCTTTTACTATTACTATTACCTTTCACTTTTTCTATTTTTCCTCTTATTATGCTCTATCTTATTTTCCTTTTTCACCAATGTATATTTATTATTGCTACCATATGGAAACCCTTTTGTAAAAGTTGTTGCTTTGTTCCCCATCATATTATATGTATGTTACTTAGATCTCGCCTTATAAACTAGTCGTTTCAGAGTTGAGTGAACGATTGGTGGGCTCCATAGGATACACCAGTGATGTTATATTGCTATGTTAAAAATTTTGAGTTGTCGACGTGACGGTTTCAAGGTTGCTCATATCAATGCTCAGAGTTTGATGAAAAAGATTGATGAATTTAGATTACTCTTTGAAGATTCACATATCGACGCGATCTGTGTTTCAGAAACGTGGTTCTCTGCACATGTAAAATGTGCATTATACTCTCTTAGTGGTTATAGGATCTTCCGTTCTGATAGGTGCGGAGGAGGTGTTGCTATATATGTTAAGGAAAACCTTATCTGTAAGAAGTTATACTATTCGTCACCCAGCTCTTCTTGTGAGTATTTGTTTTTGGAGGCTAAAGGCAGTGAAGGTAATCTTCTCTTGGGAACTATCTATAGACCTAATAGGTATATCGATTTGGAACAAATCTATAGAGTTATTGAAGAAATTACTGTTACCTCTTCAAACGTTATTATATGCGGTGACTTTAACTGTGACCATTTAACTGACAAAAGGTTAATTGAAAACATGAGATCCTTTGATTTGCACTCAGTGAACAATACTATAATAAAATATAGAACAACCTCCGCAAGCTAGGAATAGGCAAACAAAGAAATAATTTTCCAGCTGAATTGAATATTAATGAGCTAAACAGTAAATTTGTTTCTACACCTATAATAACTCTATGAGACCATGTATCTCTTAATACCATACCTCCACCTTCTACAGACACTTTGTTCAATTTCGATTGTGTGAACGCCTTAGACATAGTTGAAAGTTGTATAAGTATAAAGTCAAATGCCACTGGTGCTGATGATTTGAATCCTATTTTCATTGAAGCTATTCTTCCTTTGCTTCTACCTTATTTTACACATGTAATAAATTCAATCCTTACGACTGGCATTTTCCCACATCAATTGAAAAAAGCAAAAATAATTCCCATCCCCAAAAACTCGCTCTGCAATGAATTTAGACCAATTTCAATACTTCCATTTCTGTCTAAGGTATGTGAAAGGATAATGCAAAAACAATTAAGCAACTTCGTCAGTCGCAATAACCTTTTAGTCGATGTTCAATCAGGTTTTCGTTCGCACCATAGCTGTATAACGGCACTAACTAAAATAATTGAAGACATAAGGACTGAACTCGATATTGATAATGCAACTTTTTTAGTCCTATTGGGCTTTTCAAAAGCATTCGACATGGTGAATCACTCGATACTTCTGAATAAACTGCGTCACAGATTCAACATATCTTCAGAAGCTATTAAACTACTTTCTTCCTATTTGAATGATAGAAAGCAAGCCGTTTTCTTAAATGGAAATCTCTCCGATTTTCTTCCGGTTCAACAAGGAGTTCCTCAAGGATCAATTTTATCCCCCCTTCTATTCTCATTATATGTGAATGAAATCGGTTTCATTATAAATGAAGTATCAAAACATTTTTATGCCGATGACATTCAAATTTACAAAAGCTGTTCTTTGGGTTTAATTGACGACTGCGCTTTCACCCTGAACCAAGAACTAGAAAAGATATCCTACTGGGCGTCGTGCAATCGGTTGGTTCTCAACGCAAACAAATGCAAATGCCTGGTTATATCAAGAAAAGAATTAGACTTAACATACTTTCCTTCCATATTTCTAAACCAGAACCCATTAGAATTCGTAAATTCCAGTAAAAATCTAGGAGTAATCTTCAATAAAACATTGACCTGGAATGACCACATAAACCAATTAGTAGGTAAAACTTATGGAACGCTTAGAACGCTGTGGACCGCCCAAAACATCACTCCATTTAAAACCAGACTAATGCTTGCAAGGACCATTGTAATACCTGTTCTCACTCATGGATGCGAAATTTTTTACAACTTCGATTCCATCAGCAAACATAAATTAAACATAGCATTCAATAGTATCATTCGATACATCTTTGGCTTAAGAAGGTACGACCATATTTCACATTTGCAAGTGATTCTGCTTAGTATGCCTTTTAATGACTTCATGAAGCTTCGAACATTGATACTGTTTTTTAAAATCTTGAAAACACGCAAGAAAAATCTTGAAAACACTCCAGAAAGGCAATTTTTCATCGCTGCATGTCGCCTCTGGAACTCACTTCCAACTCATTTGCGGGATATAAGTGATATACATATTTTCCAAAAAAGTATTAAAATCATCTTTTCGAACCAAAGCAACTAACTTAACTTAAAGAACTATCTTCTCTTCTTAACTTTACTTAAGTTAACTATCTTTTCCTTGTTCTATTTCTATTATTTCTATTTTAACGTCAATTAATATTTTATTTATAAATTATTGTTATTTTCTTTTTTTGTATATAATTTAATTTTATATTATTTTCTTACCGTATTTAAAAAAAAAAATTTGAATTGTTATATAAAGTTAAGTCATAGGCTTTCACTTATTTATAAGATATCTATTATCTGTGTAAGCGTTATAAATAAATAAACTGAAACTGAAACTAATACCGGACTTACAACGAAGCATTGTATCAGAACTTGAATTTGAAAACTTTGCTTTTAAATTTTTTAGATTTCACAAAAATAGTAAATCAAATAAATACAATTGTCTGAAAACAAATCTAAAACACATACAATAAAATGTATTGTTTATACATACCTTCTTTACATTGTTAGGTATGAATACAAAAATCTCAGGTAACGTTGGCAACGACTAATTTTTGTTTCCATTTGAGTAATTTATTTTATTTACATATTTCAATATTTCCAGTCGCTTATAGATTCCAGACTTATTTTTCGTACAGGCAGCGCCCCATGGCACTCCTTCCATAACAAAATTTTGTGTACCATGATAGTTTTATTCAAATAATATATATACAAAGTTATATGCATACAAAGCTCTATTCCTTTTCTTTTACTGCGCGTGGCCTTACACAAAAATATACCAAACGTAATACAGTTGTACAAATTTGCCAACCGTGCTCAGTTGACATTTTCGTTAAAAAATTCGTTTAATTCCTTTGTTTCGTTAAATTCCAAAAATGTCAAAATATCCGTCATCTTGTTCTTTTTCGAAGAAACGTGTAGCTCTGGTCAATTTTTTGTAATCGGGCTTTATATTTTGTTCTCTTTTTGAAATTATTGTAAATTGTTTAAAAAAGATCAAATATGTCGTCGGCTGCTTTAACATGCATCAATTGCAATATTAAGTTTGCCAACACTGATTTTCACCGTGAACATTACAAAACTGATTGGCATCGCTATAATCTTAAACGTAGAATAGCAGCATTGCCCCCAGTCTCAGCTGACGAATTCCAAAATCGAGTTATACAAATGCGTAATGCTGATACGGCTGCACTAGAGCAAAAACAGACTAGTTTATATTGCAACGCTTGTAGAAAACAGTTTTCTAGCAAATGCTCTCACGACAATCACTTAAATAGTAAAAAACACAAAGAAAACGTTACAAAATTCAATGAAATCAATGGAGAATCTAAGGAACTAACCACCAAGAGTATTCTACAACCCAAACAACAACAAATGATGGTTGAGGAAGATGCATCCATTGAAGAGGTGAGTTAGACATTATCGCAACACAAGGATTCTTATCAAGTTAAGATCGCTTATCTCTAATAATGTTGAGAACTTAATGTATAAATTTGTCAAATAAGACAACAATTATGTGTTAATATCTATTTCAGTTGAAGCAGTGAGTATCGATCATTAATATTGTGAAGATTAAACTGTTATATTTGTTTTTTAACAAACCCAAACTGTATTGGAAATTTCACCACGGTATTATTTTACCAGTTTTAGAGCCATTTTGCAGTACCTACAATCTACATATAAAGTTTGTTTCTTCTGATGTCTTAAGAATTGTACATTTACCCACTTGTAGATTTTTAAATCTACAAATTTTGATTGAGTTGACTGTAAATTGCTCTGTGCTGAGACCCAGTTGCTTCATTAAGACATTTTCCTCATAACATATTCACTTTTGCAATTAAGTAGTACAGTGACTCTTCCTAGTAATTGAAATCAAAGTTATCTATGTAAAGTCCATGTCACACTCACTAGCACCATGTCACACTCAGACCACTCGAATAGTTTGAAGTGCCATTATTTTCGGTAACCGGTAATTATCCATATTCATGATTGAGCACATTATCAATCTGCCTTCGAAGTGTTCGTAAAAAGAGTGGCTGCAGTCCCGTTTCCACCAAAACTTTATGGTAAGGTGTATTTAGTGGCAGTCGGAAGACTTATAACGAAGCTTAACAATTTTTCAATATCTTCATATTGCTTCGTTCCCCATATTTGAGCTGCATAGAACAAGATTGATTCTGCTATTGCCTTAATAACAGTGTACTAACTGCTGTGTGCGATACTTTTGTTTGAGAAACACCTACTCCCAGATGCGCTGATGGCGTCTTTTTCACTTAAAAGCCTTTCTCTCAGATGGGTTTCCATACTTACATTTTTTGTCTAGTTTACTCCAAGGTATTTTAACTCTGACAATATCTAGTTCTCACAATTGTAGTTTAATTTTTCATAAAGGCAGTTTCTACCTCCTCCGTTCTTGAAAATAATGATCTTGGACTTTTCCATGTTTACTATTAGGTTCCATATTTTACAGTAATCAAAAATCCAGTTTATCATAAGCTGTAGTCATTCTGTAGATGGCGCGAGAACTACAATAGCATTCACAAACAACAGTGCTTTAATTAATTCTCCAGCGTGTTTGATACCAGCTGATAAGAAATCGTCTAAATCTTCGATAAATATGTAGAGCGAATAGTCTTGGACTCACCGTACAACCTTGTCTAACGCCTAATTCCGTTCTGTACCATTCCAAACTGCTGCATTAGTATCCATATACAGCCTTTGCAAGACTCTTCCAAACTTTAACGTCATTCCCATACAAAACTTCATTATCAATACCGGGATATGTAATATGAAAGTTGTTTCCTTCATGACTTGGGCTTAGACAATTTTAAAATGGTCTGCCAAAAACATGGGGCTCAACTTGGGACGGATTTTAACGGTTTTACCATTCAAATTTTTCATTTTTTTTTGGAACACAAGGTCTTGTAATAGTTGTTTGCTTGCAGATACTGTCCTTGGAGATACTGTCACTTGAGCAACGATAAGCTCTTAACCATCCAAATGATAATATTCTGGCCTTTTTACAATCTAGATCAAACCAAGGTGCATTAAAGCTATCTTGTGTTTTCCTAATGCTGCGCAAAAGTTCTCGGATATGATGCTTTCATGATCTCTTCTAAATGAATCAGGTTATATTGTTTATAACTTTGAAGGGAACTGTTAAGATTTATTTGGTATTGCACTCTATTTTTTGGTTCCACCTAAGTTTTGGTAGGAGTCTCATAGGGTTATGTTACATATGTTCTGATTACTTGTGCAGCAAAATCAAAAAAGTGTCATAATGCATATTAGCATTATGGTACCTGAAATATAGGAAGAAAAATAGATGAAGTCGTTTGTGGCTTAAATGGCACTAACCATTGTATGTAAGTAATTAGACACATGCACCCGCGACAACAAGTATTTTGAATTGCTCCAAAATGACAACAGTTTGAACAAAATTTACAATTGCATAATTCCCTTGAACAAAAATAAAATAAAAAAGCAAATCAATCGCAAAATATGCAAAAAAAAATATCCCTTACGACCTTGTCCCGTACTTGGTAATTAAAACTTTTTATTTTGTCTTATTAGATTTGACATATTTGCAGCAAATAAATATAACAATAATAATTAAAATGCCACTTGCTAGAACTGGGTTGTGAAATTAGATCGGATCATCATAGTGATGGATGAAATGTAGGATTATTAAATTTTTGTTTCAACTACATATCAGACGTAGTACCTTGACTTGCTAGACTGGTTACTAGGACTGCTTAGGACGAATGTAAAGAAATTGGGCTTTAGTACTCTAAAGTTTTGCCTTAAAAAGATAAAAATCAAATAGTATTTGAACAGCAAATAACCAATACTTAAATTGAAATTATATTACAAGACTTGCATAAGCATATGTATGTATGTAACTCTACACAAAAGAAAATATATTATTTGATGCATAAACCCTCAAGTATGTACTTACGGAGAAAAGTAAGCTTGAAGGTACAGAATATTACTTTAATGTTTGTCTTACGACCAAAATGTCTGTTGTCCTTTGTGATTCAATTTAAGTTATTCAATTTAAGGTTCGTGCTTTTCTTCTGAAGGGATCAGGGTTGGGAACATTGTATAAGATAACGATTATGACTAAGTTTTCATTCCATAAACGCGGTAGCTTTCATTCTATAATTACAGTGGCGCTGCTTGCTCACCTATATTAGCTGAGGAGATAGGAATACCATGTATTCAACAAAACAAAACCATTAATAGATATTATTATTTCACTGATTTATTTTTTTCAGGTCGACTCCGATGAATGGGAAGAAATTGGACCGAATCCAATTGCTGACAACAATTGCATATTTTGTGACGAACACAGCGAAGATTTGGTTGGAAACTTAAAACACATGTCTATAGCACACTCCTTCTTTATTCCTGACGCTGAATTTTGCACAGACTTAGAAGGTCTTCTCATTTACTTGGGTGACAAAGTATGCAATCATTTTATTTGTTTGTGGTGCAATGACCGAGGTAAAACGTTCTATACCTTGGATGCAGTACGGAAGCATATGATCGATAAAGGTCATTGCCAAATGTGGCACGAAGGCATTGCCTTAGCTGAGTACACAGAGTTTTACGACTACAGTTCTAGTTATCCAGATAATGTAAGGTTTTCAAAAAGAAACTATTCGCAAAATGTATTCACTTTTATTCATTGTGCTAATTTTAGAAAGAAGATATGGATATCGATGAAGAATTCGTTCCCGATTTGCTTGAAGGTGATGAATATCAATTAGTCCTCCCATCTGGGGCTGTAATTGGGCATCGATCATTGTTGCGTTATTATAAACAAAGATTAAATCCCAATCGAGCTGTTACGGTCCATAAGTCCGATCGTAAGTTGCATAAAGTTCTCTCGCAATACAGATCATTGGGATGGACCGCGACTGAACAAAAAGCTGCAGCTCGTAAAGCTCGTGATATTCATCTGATGAAGCGGGTTCAAGCTAAATGGCAAATGAAATTGGGTGTGAAAGCAAATAAACTACAATCGCATTTCCGTCAACAAGTCTTGTTTTAAATTAAAAAAAGAAATGTGAAGTACGTTTCAAAATAAAATGTTTATTCAATTTTTTTATTATGAAATAAAAATGTACGATTGTGCATGTTCTTATATATGTATATGTTAATGCTTATTTTCTATTTTTCTTAACATCGATTATAAGATGCTATATTGAGCTTAAATGCAAAATGAACAAAATTTTAACATTTAGAAATAAAAGTTTTGTATTCCCATTTTTAGGCGAGTTCACCAAAAATTATTTTTATAAGCCAGATTCTGTATTTTACTTTCAACAAATTTCAACTTAAAGCGATTGAATTATCATCTTCAAAGAATTTGAGAAGTGTTTTAGTTATTTAAATTAAAATGCGGAACGCTGAAAACAAGTGTACTCCTCCAGATTTTTCACATCAAAGGAAATGTAAACATCACAGGTGTGTGAAAATCGTAAAATTGGTTACATAAAACAAGACCGAAGTAACCAATTTGTGTATACAAATTACTATTCGCTTCACCTTTGGTTGATAATGAACTAGTATTACTAAAAATTGATATCTCGAAAAATTTAAATTCATTACCACCACATACATATATAAAAATCATGTGTGTCCATAAAACTTAGCTTTTTATTAAGGATATTGTGAGGTATGTTGTATATATTAATATGAAATCAGGAAAACCCTTTACAAAGATAATTAAGACGAAAACAAAGATTTATAATTTCATTTAGCGACCACCAAATCAGTAAAGAGAATGTTAGTAATTTTGTATCGGAACATTTAAAATACATCTATTATAAATAGTAAACTATTTTAAACACCATCCTCAAGTCTTTATTCACCAGATTAATTTTATTGTCGACGGCTTCTTTTGCCTAATAACTGTCCCCTCTGCAACATTGAAACACATTTTGTTTAGTGAGAAATCAACGATTAAAGTTATAACGTTTCAATATAATTATGGTTAGTGTGTTAAGGAAAAAGAAGACAAATACAAAATAGTAGTGGTAGTATTCAATATCTAAAACATATGTTTGAAAAAATACTTTAGTAATTTGAAAATCTTTATTTTGTGTCTTGTCTTTATTAAAAATATGTATATAAAACTACAATTTTAATGTATTCAGTCAACTAGTTTATTATTTTCTTTATAAATATACAAAGAAACAATAAAGGAATCGTCATTAAAGGAATGACAAAAACAAAAGTGAAAATATTACTTTCGAACGAGAAAAATGAAAAACGAAGATATGAGACGCCCCTACTTCCTTGTGATGATGTCCTATTTTCTTAGTTTCGATCTATTTGAAGAAGGAGGGTCAACAAGAACTTCATGTCGAACGACATCCATGTTGCCCATGCGAACCATTTTCTCTTCCCATACAGTAATATCCTCTCTGAAACATAAAACAAAGAAGCTAAAACAAATTCTTACGTAAAGATTATTTAGCTCACTTGTACTTGACCAACATGTCTCGGAACATCTGAAGAAATGGTTCTTTTTGGGCATAACTTAGTTTGGACCATTTTTGAGCCATGCTGGCATGCCATTCCCGATAAGTTTGATTGGAAGGTTGAGGTGTTTCTTTTCTCGCTTTGGAAATAAACAATAAAAAGGCAGATGCTGGCTTTTTGGGACGATCCAGTTCAGCAATGCGTTTTTTAGTCATTCGCCGTTCTTTCATGGCATTGTTTTCGTCTTTTAACTGCTTAATTGCAAAACGTTGCTCGTCGGTTATTTGACTATCATACTTGGCACGAATCTCAACGTAGACCATCTTTTCTCTTTGATATTCTTCTTGAAATTTTTGCTTGAGTGCAGGATCAACCGTTTCCCATTTTTTAGAAATTGTTTTAATGACATCCGTAACTTTTAGATTTGGATTCTCGGCTAGAACAGTCGGGCGTACTTGTTTGATATATCGAAAGAATGGGGTGAGTGGTTTTTTTGGTTTTGGTGGGAGTCCCACTTTTTCTTCGTAGTTTTTTAACCCAGCAGCAGGTTGACACTGAACACCTGGTCTGAAGGATATGCAGTAGGTTTAAAATCCAAGATATTAGATGTCATTTAAATACCTGATAGAGTTTTTAAATATACTGGTAATTGTTAAATTGTTGCCTGCCCTTAAGGCACTAGTGAGTGAAATCATTTTTATATAATTGAAATCTAAACAATTTGCGTTTAAGACCAAACCAATTAGTATTAGGAATTAAAATAACGTAACCAACAAATTCTTCAATTTATCTGTCAAAACAAAACATGTTTTCTGACAATCCGCCAAATGCGACAATCGCGTTCAGGCAAATAATAATTATCGACTGGCTTAAGGCGCTAGTTATAGCTATCATTGAAAGCGAACCAGAAAATTTTTTGAATTGATATTTGACGGTGTTTGCATTTGATTAAAATGAAAATTACATAATGATCGATCAGAAATCACACAAAGAATTTTTTTTGAGAAATGTAGTGTAAGTACGTATTAATTTTCTCTATAAATGTATTTTTCTATTTTCCGGGCGGAAATTCATTTTCCTGAACAGCTTCCTTGTATATAACATAGAGGAAATATATTATTATATAACATATAATATTTAAAATCTTAAAAACTACGTATAAATATATTTTGTTTCTTTGTTTCCTTTTTCCTTAAAGCCTAGTACATACTTGTGAACCATCTCGTGAACCCATACAAATTTCAGTTTTTGGTTCACCCGTGAACTTGCTCGTGAAGCTGAGTGGAGAACAAAGTGGAGAGTTTTCGTTCACGGGCAATTCACGTGCAAAATGTACGGGAACTGTTGGTGAAGCTTTGACATTTGGTTTGTTCATGTTCACAACGTGTACTCACAAGTGTGTACCAGTGAGCAATGTCAAAAGTTCACTTTCTCCACTGGCGAACGTTCACTTCACGAGGAAGTATGTACTAGGCTTAAAGCTTTTGTTTTCCCTTCTGAGTTCCAAAATGATCAGTCCGATCAGCACAAATTTGGTGATAGTTTCTTGATGTTCGGTTGAACAGCTTACTGTTGGAATCATGTCCTTCACCTTCAAAACATTTTGCGTCCAGGTATCAGCCAGTTTTTCCATAGCACTCATTGTTGAAAAATTGTGCAAAAGAAGTATGTTTACATCAGGTGATCCAACATAATAGGCAATAGTTTGTTTCCAATTCTTGTTTAAACCTCTAAGTGTAAAAAGCATTACCTTAGAGGCCACATGGTTTTTCCTTCCGAATTCTTCAAAGTCGGTGTATCCATATATAAAGTCATCCTTGACGTTAAATTCCAACTCCTTTTTAATCAACATCTCGTCGAATAGCAGCGCGCACTTTTTGTCCATCGATGTCATGTCCTTAGCTTTGTCAGTGAGCAGCTCCTTCATCCTTTGGCCCAATCCTGTGGGCAGACGGATTTCTGAATACCACCGGTAAATCGTGCTTACCGATGGCAGCTTGAAACCTGCACTCAACATAAAATTGTAGCATGCTGGGGACTTAAAGAAAAATTTGATAAACAAATCTTTCTCTTTTGGTGCCCAGGGTGCATTTGCCTTGTGAAAGAGCTGGGAGAGGATGAAAGTTCTCAATTCCCCCGAAAAGTCCTCCATATGGGCAGCAAGTCCTTTCCTCAGCTGGTATTCTGGTCTCACTGCTGTTTTTTTGGGTGTTTCCAAGTAACACTTGCACAAAAGTTGTGAAGTTTCCGGTGATTTCACGAGCGGGACAAATTTGTAGTTTCCTAAACCAGGGAATGGCAAGTGCTCCGGTATGATTTTTGAACTGAAATCGGTTGGTTTTAAAGAAAATCTGCGTATATAATTTGCAGAACCAGTCGCAGCCGCATTAACGATTGCTACGGCTGGACTAGAAGGAACCGATGGAAGTGTGGCTCGAGGTACATTTATAGGCTCAAAATCCCGAATCGTAGAGGTAACCGTGGAGGTTGGCTGAATTCGTGTTTTGTTCGCTTCTATTGTGCGAACGCACGATCTGTCGTGGGATTTCTCAAAGCAACAACAAATGGAGGACGAAAAGGGAATGGGAAGCGCCGATTTGGACAGACTCTTATATGTAGCGCGTACATGAATGTTCTTAGCATAAAAATGGTTTTTGCACATGAACATTGTATATGTATTTACTACAGTACTCTCATGAAGAGGAACGATCGAAGCGACATGTGAGAGGTGTGTGTGCAAAAAAGTACTGCAAGAGTATTTTTTGGGGTAGGTAGTGAATATAATATATTTTATAATAGATTTGTTTTTCAATTCAATAGGGTGTTCCTGATAATTGTCTTTATTTTTGATATGACTCTTAAATCAAAAAAATTATATTTTATCTTTTCTATACCAACAATTTAGTTTCATATAATTCCCTTAGTTTGTCCGTTTTATATGTATATGTATATATTTATAAAGGGTGAATTTTTAAAAGTAATATGAAAGTTAAAAACAAACACATACAATTCGGAAAAATGCTTAAAATCTTTATTTGAATGGATAGTACGGTTCATATAATTTAATTTTTAAAGATTATTTCATGCTGATGTTGAACTTGACCGCGCCTCAAGGCGTCCATTCGCTTAGTCCAATTTTCAATGTTTCAATTCAATAAATTGCAAGCGTTGTTCGTTTGTAAGACGATTCATGGTGCAATTATAGACCAAGCTGAAGACGTTTGATAGTGAAACAAAACACGAAACGTGCGTCAGCTGTTTAAACCAGTCTTGCCAAAAAGGTAACAGGTACAAAATCTCCCTTCACTTTTAAAGGGACTCTTTCGTTTTCAAAAGGACTTTTTTTCTTGATTAGCTTTTCGGTAATAATTTTGATTTCGTCAGTACTTGCAGTTAAACCTCAAACTATCTACGAATTCTTTAGTAAGATCTCATATGCTAGAGTCAAATGGGCTATTTGTTCTGATAAGATATCCATTTTTGAGAAGTTTTTGTTGCTAAATTACTAGACATGCTAATTAAAAAACTCTTGAAAAAAGGTGCAAACTCGGCATACAACGCACTTACAAGTGTGTTTGTATCTTTTACAAGAAAAGACCTTAAAAGATTAAAACCGAAAAAAGTAAAATGTTCTGGACTATATGAATCGAAGAGTTCCATAAAAGCAATTATGTAATGTTATCATAATGATATCTCCACACAAGAAACACTTCCATTATGTCAAAATTACGATATCTTATATATTAGGCTTATATCTTTTCAATTAAGGCATTGATATCTGTAAGGTTCATTTTTGAACCTAGTTTTATATTATATTGTATTTATTTATTTGAATATTTTTACATAAAAATTTAAAATTCAATTCAGTACACCCTAATTAGCCGTTAAAAAACAAAAATCATCCAAGTTTTGAATAAATTTTAATTTTTGATTGTGTTTATACTTGATGAGTACAAATAACAAATAATACGCAAGAATAACAACAACAAAATAACTGAATATATTTAAAATCTCCAATGCATCATATGCCAAATATGGCAAACATTTCATTTTTAACAATAATTAAAAATTTAAAATCTAACGACAATTTTTAAATTCAAAATACCTACTACGTTAAAGTATACATAGCTACAAGCATATGAATACATATGCACATCTCCTCTACATTCACACGTGAAAGCAAAAAAAAAATTTAAACAAATATTATTCCTTTTTGGTTTGAAATTTGCATTATAGCTATCTCCCTCGAACATATTAATGCTTATGGAGCCTAAACAAATTTACATTTCTCATTCTTTCTTTAGTAATTTTCTCCTCATTCTTGATTTCCTACCAAGCATTTTGATACACGCAGCGCCATAAACGGCGTGGAGATGAAATACAAATTTTCGTTCCATACGAGTACTATAAGAAATATATATACAATGGTTAAAGTATACATAGCTACAAGAATATGAATACATATGCACATCTTCTCTACATTCACACGTGAAAGCAAAAAAAATGTAAACAAATATTATTCCTTTTTGGTTTGAAATTTGTATTTTAGCTATCTCCCTCGAACATATTAATGCTTATGGAACCTAAACAAATTTACTTTTCTCATTCTTTCTTTAGTAATTTTCTCCTCATTCTTAATTTCCTACCAAGCATTTTGATACACGCAGCGCCATAAACGGCGTGGAGATGAAATAAAAATGTTCGTTCCATAGGAGTACTATATATACAATGTGCAAACCAATCGAGCATTTTTTTTTCTGTTTGTTAATGTTATTTGTCTTAAGTTGTGCTATTTTGGATTTGATTTTTTTGTTTTCAATATGAAATTATATTTTCAAGTTGTCCAAAAACAAAGATAAAAGATTTGTTGATGTACTGAAATGGTATTACGATTACAATAATAACTATTTCTTGTAGAACTCTTCCTTTGCAATCAAAACATTCTAAATTCATTTCATTTGACCAACATGGGCCCAATCTTTGCGTTTTCGTTGCCAACAACCAAGAATTCATTCACTTTTTTCCTAAAGTCTACTTCCACTTTTTTTCAAGAAGTGGTAACGCTGTTGAACACATGAAATCACGAACACACGGACGTGGTGAACCAGAACATAAGAAGAAAAACGAATACAAATATTGGGTCATATTCATAGATGTTTGCTATACTCTTGAACAAACATAATGAATTCAGGGTAATCTTCAATTATATTTCGCACGCCCTTAAGTTTTCCAAAACTGGTGGGAATTTAGCAGGTGCTATATTCTTTTAACAGGTTGCTTCAAAATCTACTTAATGCACGTCATCTGTGTCAGCCAGATAAATGTCCCTAGTAGCAGCGATATAGTAAGACATTTATTTTGGTGCTAAAAGCTTATGAATGTTTTATGGCTGAAACACATACACGCTTTAGCTTCGGCTTCGCCTGACGTTTACGAGTTCAGCCATAGGAATTCAATGCATGCTATCACAATGAAGCTTCGACCTCACGTTTCGTTTGACAATCGTAAGGAAAAGAACGTAATGTAACGTAATGTGACTCCAAACGGAAGCTCTAGTTCAATTATCTGAACATTTGCTTTGGCTGACAGCTCATCAGCTGTAAAAAAATGTCAACAAACAAAATATTTGCTCTTTGGAGGGATTAAATAATATAAATGTCATTCAAAGCAACCTCGAAGCAGGCCTAACGTAACGGAGACGAAGCCGAAGCTGAAGCGTGTATGTGTTTCAGCCATTAATTCGTACTTACACAATTGATCTCCACGCGTTTTTGCGTCTTTTTTTTTGTGAGCAGTTGCTATTGCTGCTGTTATGTCGTACCAACACCAACACTCAGCTGCTGGGAGTAGGGCGTTAGTGGTCCACTTGCATCATTGACTTGGTGGTGTTTTTGCTGATGGGTGTAACCGAATTACACATTTTTTAGTTTTTTTGTTTAGATGTGCGAAAGAGTTAAAACTTAAAATGAATTTAAATGTTGACGACGATACAATGTCAACATTTATGTTTATTTTGATTGTTCTCGACGAATACGCTGTCAGAATGACAGGAGGGGAGTTTCAGTATTATGGAAAATTTAGAGTTATACGAGTTGCAAGCTTTTTGGGATATTTTTTTTGGGAAGCGTTCGCAAAGTATAGTCTGAGAGCGGGAGAAAAAGATTTTCGTTAGCGCGAGAGAATATTCGATTCCGATATCTCACGATTGAACGGTTCAAATGAGTTTGCTGAATCTTCTATGTACTAAATGGATAGGTTGAGGAAGAGGTTCGAAAGGAAAGTCTTTATTTTCAAGAAAAACCTTCGAAGCTGCAACAAGGGCATTTGATACCTGCAGCAAGACCGGTAGAAATCTCAAATTTAAAAGTAATTTTAAGTTGATTTGAACATTCAGTTTTTTTATATATCTGAGTGAATTAATTATTTCATCATACATTTACGAAGAACGAGGAAATTGTGGAATTCCAGGATAAATCCAGGTATTTTGTCCTTTATTTTATTAAAATTCAGTTTTTTTTTTGTGACAAATTTGCATATGTCTATGCATATATATATATACGTATAGGACGTTTAGGACATAAAGCCGTTAATATATGTATATATATCACCTTATGCACTTAAACTATAATTTCGTGCAATTAAGTGATTTGAGTTACTTTAATCCAGGGATTTCGAAGAAAAATCCCAATTTTCCGACCAAAGAGGCACAGGCGCTCAGGAATTTGGGAATTATCCAAATCGCCTAAAAGTATACCCCAGCGAACAAGGAATTTCAAACTGCTCATTTCAACATCAATTTATAGAGGTACCGAGGTCGTGATCGTCTAGGCGACGTACCACGTACCTCTCAATCTAAGGGTCCCTGGTTCGAATCCCATCAGAGACTTGATCTTTTTTTTTGTTTTAACTTTTTTTCATTTTTTTTAACTTTAACTCTAAACATTTAATTAAATTTAAATGCCAAAATAGAATACTTTATACAAAAAAAATGAATTTCCTATGAATTATTTAATATAATATTAATTTTAATGAATTGTATATCGATTAATTAAAATTGAATTTAATCATGAAAATCAATCAATTGTTGAAAATTTATTGAGCATATGATAGTGAACAGCACAATGTGCCAGGACTAATTTTTTAATATTTAGGATGAGGGTGAGGAACAAGGGAGAGGACTTGGGATGATAGCAGGGTAAGAAGAAGCCTGACAAAGGGGTTGCTCTGGCGAGAGTAGCAACCAAGGTAGGGAGGGTAGAGGAAATTTACTCGCGCGTCTATCAACATCCTGACGCAGGCTGGATAATTTTTTTGTAACTCCATAAGGTTCAAGATCCCACGACCGAGCTAGTCAAAGGGAATACTTCCAGCCAACCGAACCAAGGCAAAATAAAAAATAAATAAATAAATTGGGTGGCGCAACAGTCCTTTGAGAACCAGGGCCTAGTGACTTACAACTCTCAACCATTCCTGTGTGCGAGTAATGTTGTCAGGAATGGAGGGGACCTACAGTTTATATGCCGAATCCGAACGGCTAATTTGAGAAAGCACTTTTTCAAGACAAGAGTTACTCTTGGAGAATTTGTCAATTCCTCGCAAGAGGCAGTACCCGTGAAAAGACTTTAGATGGCATAGGCAGGGATCGAACCCAAGACCTCTGGCATGACAGTCCAACGCACTAACCATCATGCCACGGGTACTACCAAGGCAAAATAGGAGGTTACAAATAGCGCCCATAACGTGGAGCCCTCTATCTTTTAGATAGAGCCAATTCATTTTAAACTCAATAGTTTACTTTTAACTTTCATTCAAATTTCAAATTAATTTCATTCAGTACTTCAAATTTTATTTTTTTTTCTATTGTTTTATTGCATTTCAAAGTCTTCGGTCATCCTCAATAAGGATCCCCGATTGTCCGAATCAAACGAACACAAAATATAATGCTGAAAGAGACCCGTCGATCTAAAGGAAGGCGTCTTCGGAGGTCCTTTCAGCAAGCCCTATCAAAATCTCCGAAAGTCTCAGATGCCTTCAAAGATGATGGGTTCGTCTCTCGAAGTTCTGAAACCCGAGGAGAATATATTTTTTTTCAGAAGTCCTTTCCAACAGTAGTATGCTTTATTTTTTTGCTCGTCGGCTCTCAGAACAACGTCTTCTTCGTTCCGACTGTCATCCATTCTTCTTCAGAAAACTCATCCTCATCCTGAGCTAATAAAACATCTGAAAACAAAACAAATTAGATTTTTTTTCATCATAACATTTTTCAAATTTCAATATATATATATTTTTTTTCATTACATTTTATATTTACATACATTTTGGTCTTGAACAAAAATTTTGAAACTTGTTTTGCCTAAGTCAAAAAAAGGTCAAATCTTTGATCGTCGAACTAAACACCTCTGATTTTGATTTTGATTTGCATCACGGGGTCCGATTGGATTTTTTTTTTCGATTAAGTGGTACTGGAAGAGAAATTTCTGGATTAAGATAAAAGTTTTTTTTATATATTTTTTTTATCAACACATTCAAATATTACCTTGAAAGATCCTAGTATTTGGAATTGTGAATTTTTGATTCTTTCACTTTTGTTTAAAGCACATTTTATAATTATTTTTATTTTCCTGTTTTGGGTCATAAGTATTTTATACATTTTTTATTTTTATTTCGTTTGTGTGAATTTAAATACAATATCTTTAAAGAATTTTGAAATTGAATTTAGTTTAAATTCTTTTGGAATATTTACGACTCACTCACCTTTGCTTTGAATTTACCTGGATTCTAATATTTCCTTAAAGTTTGTGTGGTACATTTTCATTTTTTTTTTGGAAAAGTATATACATATTTTTTTTGCCAAGAATAAGAGTAGCAAGGACCTAATTGTAGAACACGACTAGCGTGGTTAAGTATGAATAGTGATCATAATCTTTTAAGTGCAGAAGACAACGGTCATAATTTTAACCCTCAGAACGAAGCTGATTTCGAAGAGTTCTACCGAAGGTTTCATACCACCATTGATAGGTTTAATTTAGACGCGACATTTAGTTTCTCTGAAGAATTAAACTCTATCATCTCCAATTCTACCTCTAACATGGTCGATCAAGAGGCAGGTCAGTGTCGTGACCATAATGCCGGTCAGCTTCCGGAATGCCCAGAAGGAAACGTTGAGAGATTGGAAAATCAGGGTGAAAATAATGTTGATCCAAATGAGGACCTTCTCTCTAGGATGGAAAGAACTATGGTTCGATACCAAACTCGAATTTTCCAACAAATGAATGCGTTCATGGAGGATGTGTCGCAACGGCTTGAAGGTTTGCGCATACAGCCACAACAAGCAAGCAACCCTTCCCCATTTGAATCGCAAAGATCGACAATGAACCAATTTCCTCAACCAAGGAACTCAAACTGGTCTACGACTTTTGTTGCCTCAGGCCCTTGTAAGTTAAAACGTTGGAATATCACTTACGATGGTTCCGAGAATATTTCTGATTTTTGCTGAAAATAAGCAGGATGCAATCGTCATCAGCGTATAGTGATGAACAGATTGCCGCCAACTTCCACATTTTGCTGGAAGGTAGGCCTAATAAGTGGTTTTGGCGTTTCATCAAAAAGAATCCTAACGCGGATCTTTCAGCTATAAAAGAAGCCATAAAGAAACGCAACGCCAAAGAAAAATTAGGGGAGATTCTTCTGTCAGCTGAAATCAAAAATCTTGAACAGCTTCGGCAGAAGGCACGCGATGCTGAAAGATTTTTAAATAAACGCACAGTCGGTCATCGATCCGTAAATGAGATTGCGGTAGAAAACGATTCTATCGACGAAGAATCGGAGATACATGAAGTCGCGGCCATGTATTCGTCAAGAAAGCCGGTTTCCATAGCCAATTATATCTGTTGGAACTGTGATCAAAAAGGCCACGCCTATCACTTTTGTCCATCGACCACCAGAAATTTATTTTGTGTCCTATGTGGAGCAAAAGGTGTTAACGCAATTCAATGTGGCAAACACCAAACGGGAAACTTTTCGAGGGACGAAGCGAGGAGTGGAGAGATTCGTTCCTCAAGAAATCCTCCGAACCACTCGCAAAATTAGACACCCCACATAGAACAAGTAACCTAAATGAAACTGACGAAGATGCAATTCCGATTAAGATTTTAAAAATGAAAAACCCAATTTCAATGTGAATCATTTTCATCCATATGAATCACATCAGCTAAAGTCTCTTCACGAGCGAAAACTAAATTATGAAAAGGTTAGGGCTAAAATTTTCGCAACCAACAACAAGCCAATTAGTTCGCAAATTCAAAAATGTCGTCATCGCTTTCAAAAGCGAAAAAAGTGCCGAAAGGAAATAATCGAAACCATTGTATCATCTGAGACAGATGGCCGTTTATACGCTGAGGTTCTGTTGAATGACGAGTCGGTTTTTGGACTCCTCGACAGCGGGGCATCTATCTCGGCATTAGGAAAGGGTTGTTGGGAGTTGGTCCGAAAAACCGGAGTAAAAGTCTTACCATACAATAATGTTGTACGAACAGCAGACGGTAAGTCTCATAATATTGAAGGGCATTGTCAAATAGATACAAAATATAACGGTTTAAGTAAAACCCTGACATTTTATCTAATTCCAAACTTGACACAAAGACTATATCTCGGGATGAATTTTTGGAGTAGTTTTAATTTGTTGCCGCAAGTCAGCGAGCTAGCTGTAGATTTAAATGCGGATGATAAGGAAGAGAATTTCAAAAGCGAAGCCGAATTGATAAAACTTACAGCAGAAGAAAACTTTCAATTGGAAAATGTAAAATTGCAATTTCCTAATTTTGTGGTGTTAGGGATAGGAAAAACAGACTTCGGATGCCACATTGTTGACATGGGAAACGCTAGCCCGATCAAATCGCGACACTACCCTCTGTCCCCTGTGCGGCAAGAGGAAGTTTATAAGGAGCTAGACAGGATGTTAGAATTAGGGGTTATTGAAGTCAGCTACTCACCTTGGAGCTGTCCTGTCGTACTCGTCAGAAAACCGGGAAAAGTTCGGCTTTGTCTCGATCTCCGAAAAGTTAACAAAGTCACTATAAAGGATGCGTATCCGCTGCATCACGTCGAAGGTTTGCTAAGTCGTATAAAGGACACGCATTTTATCACGGGGATCGATTTGAAAGACGCTTACTGGCAAATTCCATTACATGAGACTTCGAGGGAGAAAACTGCCTTTGCAGTTCCTGGAAGACCTCTCTACCAATTCAAGGTAATGCCATTTGGCCTAAGTAAAGCGGGTCAAACTCTTTGTCGAGTAATGGACAAAGTAATTCCGAGTCATCTCTGTGATAATGTGTTTGTGTATTTAGACGACTTATTGATATGTACTTCTACCTTTGAGGAGCATATGCGCATTCTTAAAGAAGTGGCAAGTTGTCTTCGTCACGCTAACCTGACCATCAATCTAGTGAAGAGTAAATTCTGTATGAAGGAAATTAAATTTCTTGGATTTATTGTAGGTCAAGGAAATTTGAAAACCAACCCGGATAAGATAGAGGCTATGGTTAATTTCCCTGTTTCAACAACGGTTAGGCAAATAAGGAGATTCTTGGGTCTAACGGGGTGGTATAGAAGGTTTATCAGGAACTATGCCGATCTAGCTGCTCCTTTGACCAATTTTCTTCGAAAGAAATCTAAATTTGAACTAACGCCGGAAGCAATGGAAGCTTTCGAGCAGCTCAAAACGGCTCTATCATCGGCTCCTGTACTATCTGAACCAAATTTCTTCAAACCGTTTACGATTCAATGTGACGCGTCGTCTGAGGGAGTAGGGGGTGTCCTCTTTCAAGTGGATGAGGACGGTAACGAAAAACCCATTGCCTTCATGTCCAAAAAACTAAATAAGTCCCAGAAAAATTACACCGTAACCGAGCAAGAATGCCTTGCAGCTGTGTTGAGCGTCCGAAAATTTCGAGCATACGTTGACGGGCTACCCTTTACGATTATAACCGATCATTCGAGCCTCAAATGGCTCATGTCAATGAAAGAGTTGTCAGGCAGACTAGCCAAATGGAGTTTAGAACTCCAAGTTTATAATTTCTCCATCCAGCATCGCAAGGGGTCGCTTAACGTAGTTCCCGATTGCCTTTCTCGGATAAACATGGACGAAATCGCAGCGATTGGCAACGTCGGTAACGGTGGGATTTTGGAGGCCTCTTCGATGTCCACATGGGGTGAAATCGATTTGGATTCAAAAGGTTTCGATTCCGATTCATACACCCACCTGAGAGAGAACATTGTCCGAAACCAGTCAAATCTACCAGATATCATAGTTTCTGGGAAATATATCTACCGAAGAGTTCGATTCAGAGAGGGGAATGTAGACGAAGAAGACTCACTTTGGCGCCTTTGGCTACCTGACAGTCTAACATTGAAATGCATTGAATTGAGTCATAACAGTAAGCTTAGTTGTCACAGTGGTTTTGACAAAACATATTCCCGTAAAGCAGCAAAATATTACTGGCCTAAAATGGCAAAAGAAGTAAGAGTTTACGTGAAGAACTGCGAGGTTTGTAAGATGGTAAAAGCTCCGAATGAAACCCTTCGCCCACCAATAGTAAGTCAAACAAAAACCGAAAGACCAATGCAACGGATATGCATAGATTTTTTAGGTCCCTACCCGCGTTCCAAAAGCGGTAACGTTTACGTATTTATCGTGGTGGATCATTTCACCAAATTTATGTTTTTTAAGGCTTTACCGAAAGCCACTTCAAAACGAGTGATTCAATACCTTGAATCTGAAATTTTCCACACTTTTGGGACCCCTGAACAAATTCATTCCGACAACGGACGTCAGTTTGTGTCCAAGGATTTCAAGGAATTTCTGGACGAGTACGGGGTTAAGCATGTGCGTACAGCGGTGCATGCTCCGCAGGGCAACATTTCAGAGAGGGTAAACCGAAGTCTACTTAGCAAGCTAAGAATTTTGATTTCGGTGCAACAGAGCGACTGGGACATCCATCTGTCCAGTGTAGCCTGTGCGTTGCGTTCAGATATTCACGATTCCCTAAATGCCAGCCCTACTTCGCTATGTTCGGTCAGTCAATGGTTACTCATGGGTCAACATATGCACTGCTTAGAAAAATAAATGCTTTACCCGATCCTGAAATGTTGGTCACACCCCGCGCACTGAAATTAACCTTGACATGACAGAAGTTGTCGGAGAATTTGGACAGAGCATATGTTAAGTCCAGAGATATATATAACAAAGGTACAAGAAACGTTACTTACCAGGAAGGACAAGAAGTGTTCCACCGTAACTTCGCTCAAAGCGATTTCGTACAGGGAATAAACGCAAAATTGCTTCCTAAATTTCTTAAATCCCGTATAAAAAGAGTTGTAGGAAATTGTATGTATGAACTGGAATCACGGTCATGTAAACCTCTTGGCGTTTTCCATGCCAAGGACATACGCCAATAAAAGCTGGAAAGAAAAACATAAAATTTCACAAAGCATCGAATTTTGTTTTGAAAAATTATAAATGTACTTATCTGACGATTTTTGAATCAAGTGCCCGTCTAGCATAAGTGGGTTCGCGTCCCACGTGGATTGTAGTTGACAACATCCTTGTATTCGGTTGCTCATTATTTTTTTTTCGACGAACAATATCCCGAACCGACACATAATATAACGATATTCGCACCATGGGACAAATGAGAACACTTTTCATTTATTAACAAAATTCGAGATAAATTGACCATTACAAACAACAATGAAGACGACGAGAATTACCTCCGAAAATTTTAAATGTGATACACTTGACACTAGGGTAATCGACTTCTACCCATTTATTTCCACAAAATGACTCGTTATATTTATTTATTCACATTTTTATTAATTTTATTTCTATTAATCGATTTAAGACAAAACACCTTCCCGACGGCACTTAATGCGAGTGTAAAATTCGGACGGCAATTTGCAATTTTGTATGTTTTTGTTTTGTTGTGTTGACGTTTGGGTTAACGACCTCTTTTTCGATTTCCGAATACCGATAGATTTAAGAAAAGCCAAAAGGATGTGCCGTTGTTTTGTTTACAAACAATTTGAATGAGCAGTTCGATGCTCATAATACTTTCTCCTTCACACACCAATCATCCCTTTTTGTTTTTGTGTTTACCGTTTTCAATTAAAATTGAATAAAACTTATTTTTTTACACAACTTTTAGTATATAAGGTAACACAAATGACACGAACACTCGAAATAATACTAAACTCTGACGAACAAACCTTACTGAAATTAACTTTAAAACACTGCAACATTTAGCATGCATTCACTCTTAGCACTAAACACCAAAATTTGTGGGGTATTATGGTCTACCGCCCGCACGATTACCCAATTGCCCGAAGTTCATACGTGGGTTCGTTTGCATATTTCTGACAACGTTTTTATCAGAAAAAAGCAAAGCCCTGTAACTGAAGTACACTTTTTTAAGTTTTTTGTTTAGATGCGCGAAAGAGTTAAAACTTAAAATGAATTTAAATGTTGACGACGATATAATGTCAACATTTATGTTTATTTTGATTGTTCTCGACGAATACGCTGTCAGAATGACAGGAGGGGAGTTTCAGTATTATGGGAAATTTAGAGTTATACGAGTTGCAAGCTTTTTGGGATATTTTTTTTGGGAAGCGTTCGCAAAGTATAGTCTGAGAGCGGGAGAAAAAGATTTTCGTTAGCGCGAGAGAATGAGAATCGAATATTCGATTCCGATATCTCACGATTGAACGGTTCAAATGAGTTTGCTGAATCTTCTATGTACTAAATGGATAGGTTGAGGAAGAGGTTCGAAAGGAAAGTCTTTCTTTTCAAGAAAAACCTTCGAAACCTGCAACAAGGGCATTTGATACCTGCAGCAAGACCGGTAGAAATCTCAAATTTTAAAGTCATTTTAAGTTGATTTGAACATTCAGTTTTTTTTATATATCTGAGTGAATTAATTATTTCATCATACATTTACGAAGAACGAGGAAATTGTGGAATTCCAGGATAAATCCAGGTATTTTGTCCTTTATTTTATTAAAATTCAGTTTTTTTTTTTTGTGACAAATTTGCATATGTCTATGCATATATATATACGTATAGGACGTTTAGGACATAAAGCCGTTAATATATGTATATATATCATCTTATGCACTTAAACTATAATTTGGTGCAATTAAGTGATTTGAGTTACTTTAATCCAGGGATTTCGAAGAAAAATCCCAATTTTCCGACCAAAGAGGCACATGCGCTCAGGAATTTGTAAATTATCCAAATCGCCTAAAAGTATACCCCAGCGAACAAGGAATTTCAAACTGCTCATTTCACCATCAATTTATAGAGGTACCGTGGTCGTGATCGTCTAGGCGACGTACCACGTACCTCTCAATCTAAGGGTCCCTGGTCCCATATTTATATCGATTAATTTAAATTGAATTTAATCTTGATAATCAATCAATTGTTGAAAATTTATTGAGCCTATGATAGTGAACAGCACAATGTGCCAGGACTAATTTTTTAATATTTAGGATGAGGGTGAGGAACAAGGGAGAGGACTTGGGATGATAGAAGGGTAAGAAGAAGCCTGAAAAAGGGGTTGCTCTGACGAGAGGAGGGTAGAGGAAATTTACTCGCGCGTCTATCAACATCCTGACGCAGGCTGGATAATTTTTTTTGTAACTCCATAAGGTTCAAGATCCCACGACCGAGCTAGTCAAAGGGAATACTTCCAGCCAACCGAACCAAGGCAAAATAGGAGGTTACATGGGTTTGTTACATTGAATGCGTTTGACTATTGGTAGAGATGGTGACATCTCTACCGTCAGCATCTGTGGCAGCTAAGGCCATTGAGATGTACAGCTAAGGCCATTGAGATGTACACACAAATACAATGGGTAGCATCTATCGTTAAAAACATTGATATTATTTTGAAATATAATATAAAAACTTAAATGTAAGTTAGCGACTTGTTTACTTTGTGTTTTTAATGGCAAGCATCTGATATGGAAACACAGACTAGAAAATAAATCTATAATTGTTACGACGCCTTCACTGCAATTTGACTTACTTTTTATTTATTGAAGTAACCTCGTTAAGTTTCCGTTGTTTTTCAGCCAATCCAACTGAGGAAAACCGGAATAATTTGAAGCACTAACCATCATTCACGGGTACTAAAAATCTTCACATACATACATATATCCACTGGTCCGGATATTATCCCCGCTATTGTTCTGAAGAGGTATTCTTCTACGATGGCAAAACCACAGCGTAAGCTTTTTCATCTGTCCCACTCCTCAGGTCTCGTTCAGAAGCGGATGGAAAACCGCATTTGTCCAGCCTATCCCAAAGGCGAATCTTCCTCACCTTATTATTACCGACCTATTGCACTTACGTCCCTTATTTCCAAGGTCTGATTATTTATCACCTCAAGATATATCTCTAAGGTCGAAAGCTTCTTAATACGGTTTTCGTAGCAATAGGTTCACTGGTGATCTCAATAATCATCTCACCAAGCAGTGAAGCAAAATTTTACATCGCTTTAGAGAAAGTAAGATTATTGCACTTGATATTTTGAAACCATTTGATAGGGTTTGGCATCAGGCTCTCTTTTCGAAAATGCGTGCGTTCGGTTTTCATGCATCTTCATTGGATTGGTAATTACCTTGAATCCTTAAATACAAGTTGTATGGGATGGATTCAAGTCTGAAAACCACAAAATAAATGCTGGTGTGGCCCAGTGCTCTGTTCTATCTCCAACACTCTTTCTCAATTTTTATTAAAGATCTCCTGTCTGCAACTTTTCATATTCGTTTTCAGATTCACATCCCTCTTCTTCTGATGTGGAACTGCAACGACAAAATATGATAAGCTCATTAAATTTAAAACTGAACATATCGATATTCTCGGTATGTGTATCACCAACTACCTTTTGTGAAACGATTACATACACGATGTCGCATAAAATGCCGCAAAATGTTTGGGTTTTCCAAAACGATTTTTATATTCGTCCAAAGCTTGAACATAACTCTCATATCTGGGCTGGTTCTCCTGCAACTTACTTAAGCCTCTTGGACAATATTGAACGTAGAGCATTCAGATTGATTGGTGATATTACCATCATAAGATAATGTACGTCGTTTGAACATCGTCGAAATGTTTCTTGTCTCACCCTCTTTTACCGTTATTTTAACGGTTTATGCTTGCATTGCATTGCTCCCCTTAAACAGTTCAACCGTAATACTCGCGCTTCTAGGAATGCTCATCATTATGCCATCATTATACCCCCGAGCCCAACTTCGCTCGTACTGTCAAGTACAGAGATTCGCTCTTTAGCCGTACTACGCGAATGTAGAATGCCTTACCACACGCTGTTTTTCCCAGCCATTGCAATATCATAAATTTAAAATCAATGTGCACCGATACCTCCTTTCAACCCCTCTCTCCCTTCCGTAGTGCTCGCACTGTGTCAACATAATAAGGGCAGTATTATCTCCTTGAGTGTGGACTTCATATAAAAAAATCTAAATTCATTAAATAGTTTTTTTTTTCAATAAAACTTTATAAATACTAAAATAAAGACTCAAATTACCAATAAGAATTTCCAAAAACTAAGTAAAATACTAAAATGATTCAAACTCTTTCAAGAGCATAAAAATGTGTACCTTGCAGGATCCTCATACAATTTATTGTTAAGCGATATGTTGAGATTTAACTTCGCTTTAATAACCGCATTTTCGGTTATCTTAAGCATTTTTATAAGTACAAAGTGAATGTTTAAAATTTTAACAGTTATTTAAAAACTTTACATGATAGACAAATTTAACACAGGATTCATATTTAGGACATTTTTGAGGGAAACGCGTGTAGAGAAACAATAACGCGATACTCTTCTGGAGGATGCTGGAAAATCACAAAGCAGGATTCTTTGGCAGGATGTCATCTCGTTTTTATTTATCAATATCCATCCATATAAAAGTTAATAAAGCTAATTCAAAGCAATGTTTTTTTTTTTAATTTCAAAGGCTTTCAAAAGTAAATATAACAATCAGGTCGTTTCTAATGATGTCCGATCGCATACTGTGGTTCAATATTCGTCCAATGGTCGAAAGAAATTCTAGAACATGTTTATATGAATTGCAAACAAAGAAGTTTGTAACTTTCGATTTTGTATTAATTACTCAGCTTTTTAATATTAAGTAGGTGTTTTATTTAACTTTAAATTAATAAAAAAGGTATTTGCACGCTAGAAATGGTGAGCAAAAATATAAAAGTATTCTCTTTGATTGTATCCATATTTATAGCACACAAATTAATCACAAAAGAGGTTTTTTTTGCAATCATTTATTTCAACAAGCCCAGCAAATAATCTTACACCTTATTCGAAACAATTTAGAAGTGATTACAAAATATTCTCAAATGAGACATTGTCCTTATTCATGTCCATCAACATCATCATCAATTTATAGAGGTACCGTGGTCGTGATCGGCGATATGTTGAGATTTAACTTAGCTTTAATAACCGCATTTTCGGTTATCTTAAGCATTTTTATAAGTACAAAGTGAATGTTTAAAATTTTAACAGTTATTTAAAAACTTTACATGATAGACAAATTTAACACAGGATTCATATTTAGGACATTTTTGAGGGAAACGCGTGTAGAGAAACAATAACGCGATACTCTTCTGGAGGATGCTGGAAAATCACAAAGCAGGATTCTTTGGCAGGATGTCATCTCGTTTTTATTTATCAATATCCATCCATATAAAAGTTAATAAAGCTAATTCAAAGCAATGTTTTTTTTTTTAATTTCAAAGGCTTTCAAAAGTAAATATAACAATCAGGTCGTTTCTAATGATGTCCGATCGCATACTGTGGTTCAATATTCGTCCAATGGTCGAAAGAAATTCTAGAACATGTTTATATGAATTGCAAACAAAGAAGTTTGTAACTTTCGATTTTGTATTAATTACTCAGCTTTTTAATATTAAGTAGGTGTTTTATTTAACTTTAAATTAATAAAAAAGGTATTTGCACGCTAGAAATGGTGAGCAAAAATATAAAAGTATTCTCTTTGATTGTATCCATATTTATAGCACACAAATTAATCACAAAAGAGGTTTTTTTTGCAATCATTTATTTCACCAAGCCCAGCAAATAATCTTACACCTTATTCGAAACAATTTAGAAGTGATTACAAAATATTCTCAAATGAGACATTGTCCTTATTCATGTCCAAGTCCCTTAAACCCTTAACTTTAAAAGCATGCCTACGAAGCAGTGTTGGATTTAATTAAAAGAAGTAAGTATTTTATAACTTAATAAACCCAGCAGGTTGATGTTTCATTCATCAAGAACATCATCTAGCCATTGTTGAATTCCTTCTCGGTTTTCTTGCCCTTCTGCTACATTATTATTTCCATTTGCGGGATCTTGGACCTCATTTATTGGCGGAACATCAATATTAACCATAGAGACTTTATCTGTGGTAAGATTCAAAAGATCATCCAACTCTTTATCTATGTCATTGACAGCCTTTTCAACAGTTTCTGGTTGGCCTGAATTATGTTTATTTACGGTTGAATTTCTTGCTGTCACGCTATTAATTTTCCCTTTGGAATCTCTTTTAAGATCATCAAGAACAGTTTGGTATTGTTTTTCAGCAATATCTGCTGCATTGTTCATTGCTTTCAGTCGAGATTTTCCAAACCATGATGAAGGAAAATCCAATCGCTTATAAAATGGGATTGTTTGAAGACCAGCGTTGAGGAGATTCAAGTCCAAAGTGAAATATTCACTAGCTTGGGTCTTGTTTAAAAACATGTCCTCAGATTCCCAATTTTTTTCGGAGGTAAACTGAAAATGTCCTCCAACAGAGTTTGGCATCTGAGTAAGCAACTCAAAATCCGCTGCGTGCATTTGTTCATTATCAATATCACTATCAATAGCTTTTGACGACCAATAAATCGGCCGGCCACTTATACGGTCATCACTTGAGTCTGCTACATCGATAAGACTTCGAATTATTTCAACTTGAGAGGATCCATTGTTTTTGCGATGGAAATTTTTCTTATGATGTTTCATGCTAGAACGCTTGCTAGAAGATCAGAACCCAGATGTGACAATGAAATGTAGGTTACTAGATTACTTACTCCTTGTGTCTATTATCTTTACTTTCCATTTTTATAAATTATTTTTTCAGGAAGTTGTTTGTTTGCGTTTGAGTTTCCGTGGAAACTAAAATATGAAACGGTTTTGAAAAAAAGTAAAAACTGACAGTGACAGAGACAAGTAAAAATCGAAATCAGCTGTTTGAGATCTTTGGACTATAGTAGGGTTCGGAAAAAAGTTTAATGAAATGGATTGTTAACAAAACTAATGTATATAAAGAATGTCACTCAGTCACCATCACAGAATAGATTTATGACTTCCTGAGGAAAAACTTGTGAGTTAATTTACTGTATTTTTCATCCCTTTAATCTGATTACGTATGTAACTATTTTTTTCATCCTTTCTAAAAACAGATTTAGATCTTGTTTTTTCTGTGTTTGCAACTATTTTTTAACTAATTTTTGTTTAGTGATTTTCTACTTTTGGGTCTTTTTTAAATTTTTTGATATTCGAAGTTTGTTCTTATTATTTTTTATTAATATATTAAATGCCTTTGTGGTGTAATTTAATTTTTATTTTCCATAATTTCTTAGATTCAAATTACTACATATTTGAATAGCACTATCATGAGGAGGAACGCTCAGCCTACATCTTTTCATCGACTTCTTAAAGCAGCATTCACATGAGCGCGACCAACGAACGACGAATGCATTAAAAAAATGGAGTTTATATAGGTTTGAAGACTTATTTCCACCCAAATTCTTAACAAAACGACTTTTGATTTACGATGCATACTTCTACTTTTCGATATCATATATTAATACATTTAAGAAAACAAATTTATTCTTCGCGAAAAAAATTGTAGTTCATACCAAGTGTCAAACTTTATTTGCGTTCCACATTATCCACACTCACAAGTCTTTTTTGACATTCAGTAATTTTTTATAAAAATCCAACAGTTTTTCCATACAAAATTAAAATTTACAAACAGTACGCAAATATTACTAGAATTGGTAAAAATTAGTGTTTGACCAAGATCTCGTTTACAAAAATAGATTTTAAAATCAATCTAATTAATCATATTCAACATATTATTTGTTTTAATGTTTAAATTTCTTAGAATAATTAAACGAAATGGGAAGTTATTAGTGTGGGCCACTGCCTCTTTTCTTAATATGTATATGTATATTGAAAATATATTCATGTTTAAATAACAGCTTTAATGTCTAATTATTTAAAAACTCTTTTTAGTTGATGTGATATTAAAAAAAAAATGATGTGATATTAGCACCATATAAGTAGTTCAAAAGTAATGCTGTGAAAATTGAAATTGACAAAGATTTAGTTATAAATAATAAATTAAGTTAATTTTAATTTGAAGTGAATTTCTGCAATGTTAGGTTAGGTTAGGTTGGAGTCAGATGTCCAGATGTCATTGACACACGTAGACCTCAAGGGTCCATTGTGATACCACTAATGAGGTTAGTCATGGGAGAGTAATGAATTTAAACAAACCATTTTGTACTTTTAATAAAGTTAGAGAGACGTTTTGTGTCAATCGTTGCCAGTTCACTGGTGTTATCGAAGAAGGGATTGAGAAAGTAATTCCTTCTAATGGAGAGTGCTGGACATGTACACAGAAGGTGTTGGACTGTTTCCTCTTCCTCCTCGTCCATGCAGCTTCTACAGAAGTCATTTGTGTAGACCCCTAGCCTCAGAGCATGTCTTCCTATGAGGCAGTGTCCCGTTATTACTCCAATTGTAGAGCTTATACTTTGTCTGCTCAGTGATATCAAGCTTTTTGACCGTTTTAAGTCAATACTTGGCCATATTTGCTTGGTTGCTAGGCAGGTGGTACTTTGTGACCATCCTATGTTATGTTTTTGTCTAACATAAGGCAGAAGTGTCCCGTTTTTGGCGAGCTCATCGGCTTTGCAATTTCCCAGAATGTCTCTGTGGCCCGGCACCCAAATGAGGTGAATGTTAAACTGTTCCGTCATCTCATTCAGAGATGATTGACAATCGTGGACTGTTCGAGAGTTTGTGGAGACAGACGCGAGAGATTTAAGAGCGGCTTGGCTATCTGAGAAGATTCGTATATCCTTACAAGATATAACGTTTTCTTTGAGCCAGGATAGTGCTTCTTTAATAGCCATTACTTCTGCCTGGAATACACTACATTGATTGGGAAGTCTATAGGATAGACTGAGATTCAGTTGTTCTGAAAAGATACCACTTCCAACTCCGTGATCGTTCTTTGAACCGTCAGTATAGAAGTGTACCGCATCGTCTTCCAGGGGTCCCTCTTCTTTCCAGGAGGATCTTGAAGGAATGGACACATGGAATCTTTTACCAAATACCATTTTTGGGGTGGTATAGTCTAAGCGATCTGGGATAGATCTGAAATTGTCTAGAATAGTAGTATGTCCAGTATTGTTACTGGTCCATTAAGAGGTTGCTCTAAGCCTTACATATGAGTTGGCAGCCACCTTTTTAGAGAAGATGTCAAGTGGTGTTAGGTTTAAAAGCACTTCCAGTGCTGCGGTTGGTGTTGTGCGAAGTGCTCCTGTGATGCACATACCTGCTGACCGCTGGACTTTAATGAGCTTATTTAGATTTACAATCTTGTCCAGTGCGGTCCACCATACGACGGCTCCATAAATGAGTATCGGCCTGATTACCGAAGTGTATAGCCAGTGGGTTGTTTTTGGGGAGAAGCTCAATTTTGTTTAAAATGAGGCCCAAATATTTAGCTTAATCGGAAAAGCTTAATGGTATTCCTCTAATCTTGGGTGGGCTAATCTGAGGAATTTTATATCTTCTCGAAAAGAGTATTAATTCTGTTTTGTGTGGGTTGACTTCCAATCCACATTGCTTAGCCCATGTAGTCAGCCTGTTTAGGGCATTTTGTAGGAGTTCCGAGAGAACTTGGGGGTGCTTCCCAGATACGGATATCGCAACGTCGTCAGCATAGGCAATCACCTTGAAACCCTCCGCTTTCAATGCTGTAAGTAGGTCGTTTACTACCATGTTCCATTAAAGAGGCGAAAGGGCTCCACCTTGGGGAGTGCCTCGATTCACCAATCTGGTGGTAGTAAAACTTCTCATGTTAGAAATTATTGTCCTGCTTTTGAGCATGAGACTTATAAGATCTATGAGTGACTTCTCTAATTTCAGCTTATCCATTGCTGTTGTGATCGCCTGGTAACTGACGTTGTTGAAAGCTCCTTCAATATCTAGGAACGCTACCAGGTTATATTCTTTGTATTCGAGGGAATGTTCAATAGTACGTACCAGCGAGTGAAGTGCTGATTCTACTGATTTTCCCTTAGAGTAAGCATGTTGAGCTGTGGAAATGAGACATGGCTTTAAATTATGTCTGATATAAATTTCAATCATCTTTCCAAGGTTTTAAGAAAGAAGGATGATAGGCTGATTGGTCGTAGATCTTGAGGGTTAACGTGTGAGGGTTTCCCTGCTTTGGGAATGAAGACTACTTTTGCCATTCTCCAGGCTTTGGGAATATATCTCAACCTTACACAGCTTGTCAGAATGATTTCCAATGGTGGAATACTTATGTCTGAGCATTTTTGTAGTTCGGCGGGAATAATTCCGTCTGGTCCTGGAGATTTATATGGATCAAAGCTGTCTATGGCCCATTGCAGTTTTTCCCGCGTTATTAGATCAACTAAATCGCTTGTATAAGCTGATGACTCTGATGTTAAGTCATTGATTATGTTAGAGCTACCTGGAAAGTGGGTGTCTAATAACAGATTAAGAGATTCTTCATCTGTGATAGTCCACGTGCCTGCTTCTGTCTTTAAAGCACTGGGTATTGTTTAACTATTTTCTATTTAACCACAAAAATTTCTCCAAGAAGACCTCTTACTCTTCCTTAATTCTTTTTATATTGCTTTAGAGCTTGTTTGTATAAGTCCCAGTCAGAAGGAGATCTAGTGTACTTAGATCTGTTGAAGAGTTTGCGACAGCTCTTTCTGAATGGTTCTAGTTCTTTACGCCACCAGTAAGGTTTCTTTTTACCCTTTAAAACGGTTACAGGGCATGAAGATCTCATTGATTCACTTAAGGCTTCGGTGAGATGATTTACAGAAAGGTCTAGTTCATCTTTACTGGAGGAGCTTTTAAGAAGGTTGTGATTAAGCAGTTGTGCTAGTACTTCCCTATAACGCCCCCAGTTAGTATTCCGGTGATTTCGAAATCCCGTAGATGTATTTGCTACATCTTTGAGCTCAAACTGAATGTATTTGTGGTCAGAGAAGGAATTCTCTTTTGACACATGCCAGTTTGAAATCATATTGTGGATCAAGTCAGAGGTAAGTGTAATATCAAGTACCTCTTTCCTATTCTTGGTTACAAAAGTGGGTTCATTACCAATATTACTTATGAGTAGGTTAGTGCTTGATAAATAATCAAACAAGTACTCACCTCTCTCATTTATATCAGAGCTACCCCATACCGTGTGATGGGCGTTAGCGTCTGAACCAATTAGGAGACCATATTTTTTCGATTGCTCGTCCGCAATTGCCTTCCTCAAGGTGTTTCCTGGAATTGGGCTGTCGTGGCCAAGGTAGGAGGATATGAGCCAGTAGGTGGCTTTATCCGTTGTTAGGACAGCGGTGGTGGTGTCTTTGTCGTGGTGTAATTGAACTAATAGATTTGAAAATTTTAATGTCATCATCATTACATTAAAACGGAGGAGTTTTTTATAACGGGTGTTATGTCATTTATATATAAGATAAATAATAAAGGACCTAAATGGCTACCCTGTGGAACACCAGAGTTGACGTAAAATTGGTCGGAGAATTAATTTCAGAATATAACGCTATAACTTCTGTTCTTGAAATAATACGAGATCCACGTCAAGAATTTGTCGTTAAACCCTAAGGCCTTAAGTTTATGGACTAAAGTCTTGCGACACAATTTGTCAAAGGCTTTGCTGAAATCTGTGAATACGCAATCTACTTGCTTACGATCTTCGAAGGAGTCAAGGTAGAAAGAAGTGAAGTGAAGTAGGTTTGTAATTGTTAATTTGTTCTGGACGAAACCATGTTGATTTTCACATACAATTGAATTACAATTAAAGGATAACATCTTACAGATAATGGACTCAAATAGTTTGGGAATAACGGAAAGTTTGGCCATAGGCCGGTATTTCATTATTTCATTCTTAGACTCTTTTTTATGAATCGGAGTTATAAATGCACTTTTCCATAATAGTGGGAAAACTGAGCTTCTAAGAGATTCATTGAACAAAACAAACAGAGGGTACGATAAATGAGACACACATTTTTTTAAACACATGATGGTACTCCATCAGGGCCAGGGTGAAAACAGTCATCAAGTTCTGAGACACAACGAACAATTGAATCCTCACATATTGTCAAGTCAAGTGAGTTAAGGTGGGGATAATTTTGGGCTGGAAAGAATGAATCGTTAATTTGAAAAGAAGGAGGCACGTCGAAAGCATCTTTAAAGAAATTAGCAAACATATTTGAAATTATTTGGGAGTCATTACTTGTTGTGTTATTAAAAGACATAGAGTTTGGGTAACCGTCAGTTTTTCTTTTACTTTTCACGAAATCCCAGAAGTTTTTTGGGGTCTTTTTCAATTCATTTTCAATTTTTATAATATAGTCAGAGTATAGAATATTGGAGTAGTCAATGAAAATATTTTTAAGTTCGGAGTAAATCCTGAAGTCTTAGTAAACTAGAGCATACTTAATTTTAGCCATGCCTTATTTCTTTTATTTTTTAAGTTTTTTAATTAAGTGTCAAACCATGGTGGAGTTTTAGATTTATAGCGAGATTTTCGTAATGGCATAGTTTCATAAAAACAGTTAAAAATAATACTGTACAAATTTAGTCACATGTCATCAATATTACGATTGAGGAGCATTTGATTCCAGTCAACATTACACAATAAGTTAGTTAGTTCATTAAAGTTACATTTTTAAAATTGAATTCGAGTTTTTCATTTGATGTATTAGGGATATTGCATGCATTTATATTCAGTGATATATTTAAAGCTGGATGGTGACGGTCTTCTTTTACTAGTTTAAGATCGGCTGGAGATACAGCTACGTCAGTATTTATCGTGTAGGAGAAAAATATTAGCTCTAAATATTTGTTGTATTGATTGGCAACCCCATTAAATTGAACAAGTCCCCAAGAAGCTAAACCATCAATAATTGTGAATTCATTGGTTCTCGTTTGACTGATAGCTGTAAGATAGTTGGAATCTGATGATTTTGTCGTTGTTTGGAAGATTGAAATCACCTACGATCAGCAGTTCATCATTATGTTCCATTTGGTCGTGGATCTTCTCAGTTTAATGCATGCAATTTTCATAGACAAAACTGGTAGATCTTGGAGGTATGTATACTGAGTTGATAAAGAGATAACCTGTTTCCAATTTGATTTTAATACATAGCAAATCGACGTCAGAAAGATCAAAAGTATCAATCAAAGTGCATATAAGGTAGTTTTTTTTACCGCGAATAGTATTCCACCATATTTGATTTTTGTTTGTGAATTGAAAAGCTGAAAAAGTAAATAATATCAAATAAAAATATCGATTGATACCGCAATTGAAGAAGATATGGATTTCTTAGAGCAGTTTGAGTTATTTGGAAAATATACAAAACACGGTTCAATTCATTTAAATAAGATACAAGAATTTTTAGGAATTATATCGTTTATATAAAGAAACAGGCACATTTGTTTATTTAATCAAGAAGCCTTAAACTAAAGATCAAGAATCACGACATAAGTAATTCTCTATGAATACGTCCCAATGTGTTTGCGATTTAAAGAATAAGTTTATTGTAAATTGTTTCGATATTTAATAAAATTTGATATTTTTCAGAGCAAAAACCTTAATAATGAAGAAAATACAAGTTCACTTCATTAAATAAAAAATAAGTCAAATTGCAGGGAAGGAGGTGTAATAATGATCAATTTATTTTACAGTCTGTGTTTTAATTTTAGATGCTGCCAATTATATACCATAATGCAGTAAGCAATTTTTCTCAAGGCAGAGCAAAAAAGTCGCTGATTCAAGCCGAGATCAGTTGTGTAAATACGAATCGAAATATTCATATCGTGGTCAAGTGTAAATTTTAATCTTCTAGATGTAAATCCAAGCTTGTAGTACCAAATGTCTTACTATATCGCTGTCACTGAAGGACGACAGGGATAGTTAGCTGGGTGGCAAAGGTGACGTATGTACATAGATCAGGTAGCTGATCCGTCGATGTCGATTTGAAGCAACCAGCTGAGATAATAAAGCATCTCCTAAATGAGGGTATCCTTTGAATGAAAATTGATAAAGTAATACTAAAAATAGTGAATTAACTAGAATCACGCAGAAGAACATCGACACAAAACTAAAATCCTAAATTGTGTTTTTGTGACATGGTCCGATTGGGATTTTAAATTTGCTTCGCAAAAGAATGTCAACGAAAACGACTAAAGCCACAAGTTTTGAATCTATGGTTCTACTTAGTAGACCTATTCCGGGAATGGTATAATTATAACCTAATTAATTGCATTGTGCGTTCGTTGACTAGAAGGCTCATGAAGGCAAGATTACTTTAAGTAGTTTTACATAAGTCACAAACTTTGAAAGCACTAATTAATGTTTTTTGCAGCACCTAAACAAAACAAAGCGGTATTGCAACAAACTCTGCAATGGGGATCGATTTAACTCTGGGTTTATTTTATTCGACGACATGCTAAAAATATCATCCACTGTCCACTGACACTCTACGTTCATCGTGGCGCAGCTTGTTTTTAAACACCGATGCCGATGCCACTGATCTGATGAACGAAGCCACCCTAGTTGTCAAGACCATGAAGATCTTGACTATTTTCGAATTGCTGTAGATGATATTAATTTGGTAAGTGTTGCCTACTGTAGTAATGAAGTTAAGTGTAGATAATTTTGTTACGGTAAATTTTACAGTAACAAAAACCAGCCTTTGGCTGTTTTCTTTTTCCCGTTGTGGCTGCAAAATATCGGCAAAGTTGAGGGCAACCATGGTCTCATCAACCACAGCTGTATCTAGCCTTTATTTTGCAAAAGCAACAAAAACAGGTGATAGAGATCGAGAACGAGTTCTTTCGACAAGGTTGAAAATGTCGGCGGATGAGCCGAAGAAGTATGTGGTCAGGCGGACACTGCTTAGACAATAACAATAACAACATATTTTTATTTTAAAGATTTAATGTAGATTTAATAACATAACATTTAAACGCTTGTGTAAAAAATGGGTTTTTAAAGTCGATTAATTTCATATTTGGTACGAAATTCACACCTCGAACCTGCGCGATATTAATAGTAATAGGAAAATGCCTAGTTTAGACTTCTTCTCGATTTTTGTTTTTCTTTGAACTTTCTCGAAAATAAGAATAGTTGAGAAGGAGCTGAACTCGCCATTATGTTTCGGCAAGTTTTGGAAACTCATCCAACAACTTGTCGAAACCGTGATTATGTTTGTGAAAGTAAAGTTTCGATGAGAGTCAACAACGGTGGCCTTCCTGATGAGTGTAAAGCTTCCAGGAAGCCGCGGTACCGTGACCGACAATCACGAAAACGAATATTTGTGTTGAATGAATGTGTGTGTGACTGGAATGGTCGAGGGAGGAAAAACTAGTTTTAAATTAGCTTGGAAGGCACTCTAGATAGAGCCTTGCAAGCGACAAGTTAAAGAGCAGCAAAAAGTTCGAGGAAGTGTCAAGAAGAAAAGAAAGATTGAGAAGAAGGATAGGAAATCTGAAAGTCGAGGAAATTAAATGGAAAATTTAAGAGTTGGGGGTCGAGGTGTGAAGATCGTGGAAAATAGGAAAGGAGACAAAGGAAAAGATAAGTAGTTCTTTTGTTTTTGTTCATTTGTTCGGTTCGTCGATATATATATAAGTTAACACTTCACTCACAAACCAAACAATCTGGAAGTCATAAATTCCATTGTTTATGATGACCAAGCGATACGACTCAACCAAACCACCACTTGAGCGAGATCGGAATGCCATTAAACGAAGTACATGTGCATTGGTTCAAGTTACGATGAACAACCCCCATCCAAATGAGAAACACCAAATAGCAATACTCCGGTCAAGATGTTCTTCAATCCAAATCCAGTCGTCAAAAGCGCCAGTCGTCTTTATTAATCTTGTAAAATAATTTTGTATCTTTTTAAGTTTAGATAAATAAAGTTTTTTTAAAAAAAGAAAAGTTAATCGAAGAACTTAATTTATATATACAGATATAAACGCGTCCGGTGTTAAGAGCCCATTTTCTTTTGTGAGTTATTTTCTTTGTTTAATTTAAATTTCATTCGTTTGTAATTTTCACTTTTGTTTTGGAAAAAATTTTGGTTCTTAGTCCAGAGATCTTCAATCCCACGGTTTTCCAAAGAAATAAATTCTTAAATTCAAAAATCAAACGTTTGTTACTTTTTTTTAATCGCTTCACTCATCATAAGAGTTTTGGAATTTTCTTCTTCGGTTTGTAAAAAAAAAATTCCTGGCGCCCAGTTTTATTGCAGCGTACCCCACTGTAGGTACTTGCAATAACATATTTCTAAATTATAGCAATTTGATTGAGTTTATAAATCAATCAACATTGTTATAATTTATATAAACAAATTCTTCCAAAAGAACCTAGCCCAGCTGAGCAGCGGCGGTTACAGCTTCGTCAACGAGCTGTATTGTTGCGCTTTTTTTTGTTCTCTTCTCTGTGTCGAATTTGTACTCGGTTGAATAAAGGAAATATATTATCTAGAGTCCCGTCCCGACTTAATGGGTTTGCTCTCTTTCGGCTACAAACTAAATTGAGAGAATTTTGCCCGTTAGCATAAGTATGTGTTAGTTCTCCCGTGCATTTCTTATGGGAAAATCCAGATTCTATGTAGTTTTTATGGGCTTTTGGTGAAGTTTGCACAATTAGGGGGAAAACAATATGAGGTGAACTCAGACGTGCAAAAAAGAAATCCTTTGAATTCAAAAATTGAAAAATGAATGCAATATTTTAAGAAAAATGAATCTTACAACATCTTTTAAGTGAAAACTGTGCTAAAAATAATATTTGAATGCTTTTGGCACACAAATTCTATGGTTTCCATGAAAAAAAAAAATAGATAAAATCGTGCTGAAAGTATAGGCGCACCCTAGAACTGCAAGGCGAATGTGGCTCGATTTGAGTTTAATCCTTTTTTGACGGATTAACAGCGAGGTGAGTATTTTGACAATTCTGCGAAAATGTAAACAACAAAATTCAGTATCAATAATGCAAATGAAGGTAAAACAAAAATATGAATTTATTGAAATAAAAATATACAAATAATGAATTTAATGAATTTAATTTAATTCACAGATAAAGAAGAAACCAAGGATAATGTTGCAACAAGAAAAGTGGAATCCCCCAAGTAGGAAGCCAGCAACGCCGACATATTTATTATGGAGTGAAGAGGTACAAATTTAAGGTAAATGTGTTCACATTAATTTTACACTCATATTATATGAATATTGTTTTGTTTTGTCTTTTAGTTAAAATTACAATTCACAACAAGACTTTGTTCCTGGCAATCAAATCAAATCGCTCTATTCTGACGGCTTATATCCTCATTTTTAGCCCTGTAGAAATGAGAAGGACCATTTACAGCTAAGGAATCGATGTCGCAGAAGGCTGAAAAGCTTCGCTATGCAACCAGGCAGGCTTCATTTGTCGAGATGGATATACAAGTCGCGAGTTGATATGAAATTGAGGAATCTCTTTACTTGGAGGTCATTCATATCCAAGCCAACTTGAACAAATACAAGTTGAATCAATTGCAGCTTTTGATGGCATTAGCACATTCACGTCATGTGTCACCATCTGTGCAATGCAAAGCACTTCTTTCAGCCAGCTACGGATAGGCAAAAAATTGCAGTGTATGCAAGTCCTTCCTCATGATGTGAACAATAGTTAATTTAATCTACAGTCAGTTTTTCAAGACAGTACCTACCACCGAGGATTTGATCGGTTTCAGTATGTTCTTTTTTTGCAGAAATTCACATTTCAATATCTTCCTTTTACATTTTTTGGCGAACTTTGTGATGTAGCTGGTAAGGATATTTTTATAAATAATAAAATAAGAACTATCTTAAATTTGTCTCTTTCTAATTTTAATTGTAGGTATCTGGGACTTAATTGAAATACTTTCCTTCATTCATGACATATTGCTGTCGATGCTATCAACATCTTCAATTAAACCCGATTCCAGACTTACTCTTTCTTATCAATTATGGTTTTTGAGATATTATTTTTTTTTTTTGTAATTCGAAAGCACTTACAGGCCTTTCGAAGCTATCAATTTCATGAAATAGTTTTTTTTCAAAAAAATGTGATGATGAATCTACAATATCTTCCTTCTATATTCCGTTTACATTTTTTTCTATTGCTTATTACAGATTTGTAGTCTTAAGATTATAACAGCAAGTTCTTGTAATACATATATAAAATTTAAAAAAAAAAATAATTTTGAAAATGGGTATTTCTTAGTTTTAGCACATGTAGCTAAAATCGGAGTTCGGATTCGTAATCAGTGTCAACAATTAGACGAACTATTTAAAACTATACTACAATTAAAATCATGGGTTTTTTAAAACTTCAGGTAGAGTCAAATAAGAAATGACTTAAACTGTAGATAAAAGCAAAGACATGTATCTTGCAAATTCATCTTGCAATTTAAAGTTAAGGGATACGTCATGTTTTACCGTTTTTGGTTGTTCTTAAAATGTATAAAGGGTATATCTTAAAAACCTGATGTGATAGAAAAAATGAAGGTGAGGTTTGAAGTCAGGATAACTTAATCCTCTCAAAAAGTATAATTTTGTAGACCACTGTTATCAGACTCAACTGAATTTAAACTTCGCACTCTGACGCAAGAAAAAGAGTGTCTGGTTAATGCTGTTGGGCACAGAAAATCACGAAGGAATAGGATTAAAAATATTAGATTTATAGTTTCCTTGTATTGAAAATATGGCTAGATTAAAAACATTCAACCGAAAAGAAGTGTTTTTCGACACATTTACATATATTTTTTTATTATTAAAAGCAAAGAATTACATTTCAACATTCAACAGTGTGCAAAATTGCACACAATTTAAAAAAAAAAATAAAATTATTTAAAAACTAGCAGCGCTACGACGAACCTTGTTCATTGCAGGATTTGTTGCAATACCGCTTCGTTTTGATTTGTTGCTGGAAAAAAAAAACAATTAGTGCTTTCAAAGTTTGTGCTTTATGTTTAACTTACTTTGAAGTAGTCTTGCTGTTATGAGCCTTCTAGTCTTATATTATACCATTACCGGAATAGTTCTCATAAGTCGATCCGTTCATTAAAAAATTGAGGAAAGTCGTTTGTGACATTCTTATGCGAGGCAAATTTCAAAATTACAATCGGACCATGTCACAAATACACAATTTCTGATTGTATTATTTTTGGACATCTTTGGCAGGTGAAGGTTGCGGGTTCTCAATTCTAGAAACATCATTAGAGTAGTTTGTAGGGCATTTCTGTGGTCTTCTATGTGATTCCAGTGAGAAAGTTGCACTCTGTAAAACCAGAAAATTGTGCTTTAGTTGCAGCTGCAAGAGTCGTTTTTTTAGGTTGGCTTGCATCATATTTCTGTGCGGAGGACGTTGGAAATCCTAAAGAAACATAGAATTTAATATATCCATGTTAAGATTGCTCGTAAGTAAATGAATTAATTTAACTGGTTTGCCTGCATACTCTGGCGTTGCTGGTGCTGCTTTTGTTCCAAAACTGGGCGGTCGACTATTCAATAACAAGTTTGGCGCTAGTCAAGTATATTATTTGAATAATCCATAGCTAAAAAAAGTAACTAAAATATTATTTTGTTTGTTTTGAGATTCTTTTTTTAAACGTAACTACTTGAACTCCGAGTAGAATAAGTCTCATTGTTTTCTTCTAGTTTCTGGTCTATTGTTTTTCCAATTAAACACAATCGAAGCTCTTGATTGTTAGGGTTTTTAATCTGAAAAGAAATAGTTTCTATTAAATATTTAGACAAAACAAAATAATTTACAAAAACTTACTTGTAGAATCTCAAATTAAATGTTTTGTTTTTGAAATCAAAATTGTGGAACTGTCATTTTTGACAAGAATTCAATCTGACATTTTGCTTTGTTTCCACCACTCACATGTATTCACCGATACGGAATTTGAGAGAGTTCACCTCGAATAAAATTTGAGGGTGTTTCAGGTAGGACGGGACTCTAGATAATTATTTCGTCTATGCTCGGTTGAGTGCAAGTTGCATCGTGGTTCGTCGCTACGCAGCCGCCGTAGTCGGTTTATTTTGTTGTGATAATTTGTTTGGAATAGTTAAGATTATATTAATTATAATTAATAATAATAGTAAAAAAAAAGTGTAACAATTTAAGAAATGTTTATCTATTTTTGACACCGGTAGTCAAAGTAACTTCATACGCAAATCTGATGTGCGGACGCCGAATAATATTTCGAATATTGCTGCCATGTCAAAATATACCGGTCTTAGAAAACAAAAACTGATGACATACGGGACAATCAAATCTGAAATAAAATTAAAAAAAAAAGTGTTGCGGGAATGTATTTTTACTTGTAGTGCCAGATGAAACAATGGCCATTCCATTAATATTAGGTCGTGAGTTCTTAAACTCGTTTAATATACACTTATGTCAAATAAATAACAAATGTAAATCTTTAAAAAGTTTTAATAAAAATCCATTTGATAAACAATTGCATTTCTGTGCGCTTAACTCAAACATTGTTAGTAATTTAAAAGTAGTAGAATAAATTACAAAGCGCCGCGAAGCATTCGAAAGGGGTTTGCGGCACAGATGATATAATTTTAAATGATTTTATGTCAATTGAAATAGAAGTGATGCCGTCCGTTGCGTTGTAGTGGCTCAAAGCTTTTTTGAATATCTTAGAACGCCTGAGAACTCTACTATCGTGTAGGTATCCTAACTCACCACAGCTGATGTCTATGAATTTTGTATCCGCATCGAAGACAGCATAGAGGAAATATATTATATAGAGTCCCGACTTAATGGGTTTGGTCTCTTTCGGCCTACAAGCTAAATTGGGAGGATTTTGTCCATAAGGATAAGCATGTGTTAGTTGTCCCGTGCATTTCTTATGGGTAATGCCTCTTGCTAGGAATTGACAAATTCTCCAAGAGTAACTATTGTCATGAAAAAATGCTTTCTCAAAATTAGCCGTTCGGAGTCGGCATATAAACTGTAGGTCCCCACCATTCCTGACAACATTACTCGCACACAGGAATGGTTGAGAGTTGTAAGTCACTAGGCATTGGTTCTCAACGGACTATCGCGCCACCCAATTTATTATTTATAAGCTAAAAACAGAATAAATTATGCCGAAAGTATAGGCGAACCCTAGAACTGCAATGCGAACGTGACCCAATTTGAGTTGTACCCAGTTAGTTAGAAAAGCTACGTTAGTTGGAAAAGCTACGGGTCTTATCGGTGATCCTAGTGGCAAAACAAAAACAGAACGAAATAAACTAGGGTTGTCGGTCATTGAGACAAATTAATTGCTATAGAAAAACACCTTAATAGAATATACAAGAATCATCAGGATTGACTTTGGGTAACTATAATAGACAGGTCACAAAAATTCCATAAGTTTCTTTTTAGCCCAATCCCCCATTTTGCTTTTTTCTCTCCACTCACATGTATTCACCGATAGCGAATTTGAGAGAGTTTACCTCGAATTTGGGAGAGTTCACCTCGTCAGGTAGGACGGGTACCGGTCGGGACTCTAGATAATATATTTCCTCTATGGAAGACAGCTTGCAGGATAATTGTGAACTGTGCTTGCGATTGTAGTAGCACACTTTGTCGGTCTTTATAGCTGCGATTAGAATGTTGGTGCAGTCTATTGAGCCTAGAACACCAGGTATTCTTTTTTGTTTCTCGATTTTTTGGCAGTTTTCGGTGACAGCATTTCCCGGAGGCCATTTAATGTAGTTTTGTCCTTTGGATACTAGTAACTTGCAAATGCGATTAACTACAACCCATGAGAAAAACTGGGATTTGAAATATTCTTCACTTAAAGATTCAGTGGTCATTATCTAAAGTGGCATGTTTAGTATCTTGAGTCTTCGAGACTAGTATGCTCTTCAAAAAACATTCCTGGGATGAACTCATTCCCGCTGGCACTGGACTCGATCAATTCACGCAAAAGCTGCAATTGTTAAATCAACTTTGTTTTATACAATCTCAATTTCCAGATGTTTTCTTATCATTTCTTTTTGAAAATTGTCAATTTGTTTTACTTTAGTCAGTTTTGTTTGCTAAGTTAATTTTAACATTTGATTTTCAAAAAATTTTCTTCTATTTGTGTGTTTTTTTGAATTATTATTCTAACAGGTCTTCTTTTAGTTCTATCAATTTTTAAATACAAAAATCTAACTACTGCGCATATTCTCACTGTACTATTTATGGAATTCATCACCCGGCCTTTGACTTTAATTCTTTGTACAATCACTTCCAGTGTTGGACGCACTCCTTTCTCGTAATCATAATGGGTAGCCTATGTGCTGGCAGTCCTTTGCAATCATCGCAGATTTTTGATTCAACGGATCACTTTTTTGAACTGCTGAGCTCACTTCATAGTTTTTTCCCCCACGGTTTAGAAACACAAATTGCAAAGCAACTACATTCATAATGGCTTGGTCCCATAAGAAATGCACGGGATATTTAACACATGCTTATCCTAATGGAACAACTCCCCTCAATTGATCTTGTAGACCGAAAGAGGTCAAACCCATGAACATAGAGGAAATATAGTATCTAGAGTCCCGACTTAATGGATTTGCTCTCTTTCGGCCTACAAACTAAATTGACAGAATTAGTAAGTGCATTTCTTATGGAAAAATTCAGGTTCTATGTAGTTGTTATGGGCTTTTAGTAAAGTTTGCACAATTAGGGGGAAAACAATGGGAGGTAAACTCAGCCGTTCAAAAAAGACATCCGTTGAATTCAAAAATTGAAAATGAATTCAATATTTTAAGAAAAATTAATCTTACAACTTCTTTTTAGTAAAAATTGTGCTAAAAATAATATTTGACTGCTTTTGGCACACAAATTCTATGGTTTTTATGAAAAAAATTCGCTTAAAACAGAAAAAATCGTATGGGCGCAACCCTAGAATTGCAATGGAAACGTGGCCCAATTTGAGTTAAGTCCTTTTTTGACGGATTAACAGCGAGGTGAGTATTTTGACAATTCTGCGAAAATGTTAACAAAGCAAAATTCAGGATCAATAATTCAAATGAGGGTAAAACAAAAATATTAATTTATTGAAATAAAAATATATAATGAATTTAATTTAATCCACGGTTAATAAAGAAGAAACCAAGGATAATGTTGCAACAAGAAAAGCGGAATCCCCCAAGTAGGAAGCCAGTAACGCCGACATATTTATTCTGGAGTGAAGAGGTACAAATTGAAGGTAAATGTGTTCACTTTAATTTTACACTCAAATTATATGAATATTGTTTTGTTTTGTCTTTTAGTTAAAATTACAATTCACAACAAGACTTTGTTCCTGGCAATCAAATCGCTGTATTCTGATGGATTATATCCTCATTTTTAACCGTGTAGGAATGAGAAGGGCCGATTACAGCGAAGGGATCGATGTCGCAGAAGACTGAAAAGCATCGCTATGCAACCTATCTGACCGGCTTCTTTAGTCGAGATGGATATACAAGTCCAGAGTTTCCATGAAGTTGAGAAACCTCTTTACTTGGTGGTCATTCAAAGCCAAGCCAACTTGAACAAATACAAGTTGAATTAATTGCAGCGTTTGATGTCAGTAGCACAATAGTTAATTTTATCTACAGTTAGTTTTTCAAGACAGTACCTACCACCGAGGATTTGATCTGTTTCACTTTGTTCTTTTTTGCAGAAATTCACATTAGAATATTTTCCTTTTACATTTTTTGGCGAACCTTGTGATGTAGCTGGTAAGGATATTTTTATAAATCATAAAATAAGAACTATCTCAAATTTTTCTCTTTCTAATTTAAATTGTAGGTCTCTCGCACTCTGACGCAAGATAAAAAGAAAGAATGTCTGGCTAATGCTATTGGCCACATGAAATCACGAAGGAATACATACAAACGTGATGAAGCAAAACTTAAGAAAAATAGGATTACAAATATTAGGTTTTTAGCTTTGTTGAATTGAAAATATACCTAAATAAAAAAAATTGTAAAAAAGAAGTGTTTTCTACACATTTACTTACTTGCTTAAGGTGGCACTACAGTCCTGTGTGAACTAGGGCCTCACCCAACAAACTTCTCCATCTAGCTCGGACCATAGCTAGATGTCTCCAGTTTCGCGCTAGAAGTTTGGTGAGGTCACCTTACACTTGTGCGCGCCACCTGATCCGCGGTCTTCCTCTACTGCGCTGTCCTGTGGGTGCGGATTCGAAGACTTTCCGGGCTGGAGCATTGGTTTCCATGCGCTCTACGTGACCCAGCCATCTTAGTCTTTGGACTTTTACCCTTCTGGCTAAGTCTACGTCGCTGTACAGCTCGTAGTTCCATCTTCTCCTCCACTCCCCTTCGATGCATACGGGACCGAAGATTACACGAAGCACTTTTCTCTCGAAGCGACCCAAGGTGCTTTCATCCGCTTTTGTCATGGTCCATGCTGATGATAAGGGTCTTATATAGCAACACTTTGGTCCCTCGAGAGATGACTTTACCACTCAATTGCTTTCTTAGTCCAAAGAAACAGCGGTTAGCAAGAGTTATTCTGCGTTTGATTTCAGCGCTGGTGTTGTTTTCTGCGTTTACAGCAGAGCCTAGGTAGGCGAAGTCCTTGACTACCTCAAAGTTACGTCTGTCGATGGTGACGTTTTGACCAAGACGTCGGTGTTGTATGTCCTTTCTTGGCGACAGTATGTACTTTGTTTTGCCCTCATTAACTGCCTCGATACTCACAAAAACCCCATTGACATCACGCATATGCTAGTAATTGGACAGACTTTTGAAAGATAGTGCCTCTAGTGTTGACGTGTGAGCTCTGCACTATTCTTTGAAGTACGATGTTTAAAAAATCGCATAACAGCTCATCACCTTGCCTAAAACCTTTTTTAACATCGAAAGGTTCTGTTAAGTTGTTTCCAACCTTTATGGAGCAGCGTGAATTCTCCATGGTCATCCTGCACAAACGGACGAGTTTGGCAGGGATGCCAAAAGTAGACATGGCTCTGTACAGCTCGTCCCCGTCATATGCAATTTCGAAAGCGATGAAAAGATGGTGTTCCTGGGTTTTTTCCAGGATCTGCCGTAATGTGAATATTTGATCAATTGTGGACTTTCTTGGTGTAAAACCACACTGATAAGGACCTATCAGGTTGTTGACGATGGCTTTAGACGTTCACATATTACGACAGGGAAGATTTTATAGGCGATGTTAAGTAGACTGATTCCTCTATAGTTGTTGCAGTTAGAGGGTCTTTTATTTTCAGGATCGGGCAAACAATACTGAGGTTCCATTCATCGGACATGCTTTCTTTCGACCATATCTTACAGATAAGTTGGTGCATGCTCCTAACCAACTTATCTCCAGCTGCTTTAAAGAGCTCAGCATTCAAGCCATCCACTCCAGCGGCTTTATTAGACTTCAGCTTAGATATGGCAATCTTTACTTCGTCCAAGTTGGGAGGACGGGATTGTTGGCTTTCATCGTCTATGTTGAATGGATCATCCTGCCTGACAGTGGAATTCAGTTCGTCGTCGCCGTTATACAGTCTGCAGAAGTTGTCCTTCCATATCCTCAGCATTGACTGCGGTTCCACTATGATGTTTCCACTTTCGTCTTTGTAGCCTTCGGTTCAAGGTTTATGTACCTGTGAATTTCGTTTCACCTGTTCATAAAACTTTCGAACTTCATTCCTGCTTTTAAACCTCTCAACATCTTCGACCGCACGCTTCTCATGCCCTCTCTTTTCTACACATTTACCTTGTTGTTAATGGATGCGATTTAAACCAAATCGACCGAGTCAAATCGAATTCGAATCATCTTCATTGCAGGATTTGTTGCAATATCGCTTCGTTTTGATTTGTTGCTGGAAAAAAAAAAACAATTAGTGCTTTCAAAGTTTGTGCTTTATGTTAAACTTACTTTGAAGTAGTCTTGCTGTTATAAGCCTTCTGGTCAACGAACTATGTAGAAAATTGATTGGTTTTGTATTATACCATTACCGAAATAGTTCTCGTAAGTCGATCCGTTCATTGAAAAATTGAGGAAAGTCGTTTGTGATATTCTTATGCGAGGCAAATTCCAAAATCCACATCGATCCATGTCACAAATGCACAATTTCTTATTGTATTATTTTTGGATATCTTCGGCAGGTGAAGGTTGTGGGTTCTGAATTCTAGAAATATCATTAGAGTAGTTTGTAGGGCATTTCTGTGGTCTTCTATGTGATTCAAGATAGCTAATGCATTTTGTTTTGGTGTGTACTCAGCCGTTGCTGCTGTTTAGTCGTTCCAAAAATGGGCGGTCGACAATTAATGTCGAAGCTTTTACTTGTAACATTGACTTGAATCTCACAAAGTTACACAAAGTCAATGGCATAGCTAAAGATGATCGCTAATTTGGAATTGAATTCGTTGGGTCGTTGCTGCTGGTGTTGTTGCATTACAAGCAGAGACGGTGACACTTCCGTTGACGTTGGCCTGCCCAAATCAAGTATATTTTTGCAATAATCCATAGCTAGAAACAAAGTAACAAAAATATTCTTTTGTTTAAGACGTTAATTTTTCTAAACTTAACTATCTTAACTCCGAGTAGAATAAGTCTCATTGTCTTCTACTGGTTTCTGCTCTATAGGTTTTTCAATTAAATAAACTTGTAGCTCTTGATTATAAGGGTTTAAGTTCTGAAAAGAAATAGATTCTATTAAATATTTAGAAAAAACAAAATAATTTACAAAAACTTACTTGTAGAATCTCAAATTGAAAGTTTTGTTTTTGAAATCGAAATTGTGGAACTGTCAGGTCACAAAAATTCCATAAGTTTCTTTTTAGCCCAATCCCCCATTTTGATTTTTTTTCCACCACTCACATGTATTCACCGAAAGCGAATTTGAGAGAGTTCACCTCAAATAACATTTGAGGGTGTTTCAGTCAAGACGGGTACCGGTCGGTTCTTTTGGTAAATATATTTCTCTATGATTCTAGTAACTTTATCAATATTTCTAGAACAATGAATAGTACGAGATACACAGAAGGAATATCTACCCCCCTTTAGTATTTAGTATTCAAAGATATTAATAAGGATAAAGCCTACATAATGAAGGCCATGACATAAGAATGAAAATAAACTAGGGTTGCCTCCTTATGTATGTACATATATCATGCATGCATGATGCGTGGCCTTAGGAGCCGATGGCCTAACCAAAGTTTGGCATAACTCAGGGTAGCCTGCATGTAAAATTGTAAGTGTTTTTTTTTGGATTTTGGTTCAAGAGGGAATTGCACCTTAAGAAGTTAATGACATGCTTTTAGCATTCAATAAAATAATACAAATGAAAATATTCAATTAGATGTTGGTTCCAATACTTCTGACGAACCAAAGACAGGATAGACACACAAAATATGCTCATCACATAGTGCAATTTGAGTAGTTAGTAAGAAACGAACTTAAAAAACGTAATACACTTTAAAAATACAATACCGTACAATTTGACATAATTTAAATATAGATAAATTAATACAAGATTAAAGTGAGTGCACTGCATTGTATTTTTATTGAGTACATATTTATAATATTAGATATGTGAGTAATTGGTTAATGCCTGCCATAATTAGTGCGGTGTTGGGAAATTGTAAGCAACAATGTTAATTTGTTTACATGTGTACATGTTTATTCTTCACTTAGAGACACAATTCTGTAGCTAAATTTGATTTGAATGTCAATCAAATGACAAATTATAGAAGACTCGATATGGGCTCGCCAAGATAATTCTATATGTTATACCTATATACAGAAATGTCATTGCAATCAAATTTTTGAAAAACTTAAAAATAACTGTTGGATAAAACTGTTTATTTATAAATAAATAAAGACATTTTTACATTTTGTTTTACTAAACATAATATATACAATTTGGATCTTAAATAATATGATACTTATGATTAATTTACATTTGTTGGCACATAAGGGGCCTGACGTTATACAGTGGCTTAAGTTTAAAAAAATTATATAAATATAAATTAAATGTAAAAAAAATGTGTTTAAAAGTCGGCCGATTTATCATTCTCAGGGTGTTCATTCCTGGTTGTCAATGTTCCTTTTGGTGTTGGTTTTGGGGAGGTGGTGCTTAGCCTCGATAGATGGCTGTCCCAGGGGCAGTATAAAACGAGACTTCTTCCTCGTTGTCGATGATTGAGCTGTCATCCAGAGTTTCCATTACACTGAGGTATCTTGGCTCTGTATATCGTTTTTCAGTGGTCGTCCTTCTCATTAGTTGATTTGGGTGTTCGATGGAAAAATAAATAAAGAACTAGCTCCCCTTTTAGAAAATGATAACTTTATGTTGTACAAAAATTACAATTCCCGGCTAGCCTATGCGTCACTAGCCTCTGCTCTATAGTAAGAAATGATTTTATGATGAACTTCTTTTCGTATCTTACGCGACTCTTTGGAAAATTGTGTATGATGCAGCTTTTACAAGCTTCAAGTTTCAATTCAGATTCCCGAACTGATTCTTAAAACAAATTCAAACTTCAGAACTAGGCAGGGTAGGTGTACTAGCAGTACTAGTACTATTAAGATGATGAAAACAAACGAAAAATGGGTGGCAATATTGTTTATTAACAATTACGTATACAATTATACACAAAATTAAAACCTTGACTCAAAATTCTGTTTTGCGGGCAATAGGGACCCTTCAATAGAGTAAAATAACTGATTACCTTAAGAAGGAGTGAAACAAGTGCTATTAAAATGACATAAAATATGTCAAATGCTCTTGTATCGCCTTATTGCTGTTTCACGTGCATCTAGTCGTTGCTCTTGATTTATTGACCTGTTAAATTTTACCGTTGTTAAAATTCGCTGTGCAAAAAATACGCGTATTAGAATAAAGTCGCTCTTATTCGTTGTGTTAAGGCAAGACCAGTAAGTTATTAGTTTGGTTATCATTTGTTTATTCGTATTATCAAAAGTTTCGAGGGGAAGGTAATACATACATAAAACAATTCAGAGACAGGTTGGTTTGGTGATTCTCAAAGCATGCTTATGAATGAATGGACCACACGGAAACCCGAGGAAAACCAAGAAAAACTATCGAAACCATTGATCGACAGTTTATAAATAAATAAAAATGGTCTTAAACCTGGCTTTCAACACCTCAACAATTAGGAAAAGGTTACTGGAAAATATGGGCATCTAGTAGGTCCATTGTTAAGTATTGGACATAGACAAAAACGTAAACACTTTGGAACAAAGAAAAATGGCGGAACATCTTATGGTCGTACGAGTCAAAAAATAATTTGTTTGGTGCAAATGGTGGTACAAATTTTGTAAGAAGATCTTAACTAGAAGGATTTGTATCACAGTACACAGTTAAGACCATCAAAGTGTTATGGTCTGGGGATGCTTTTCCTGGTCTAATGTTTGACCAATATTCTCGATTGGGGACATTTTGAACTCAGCAGGGTACATACATATTTTTGAAAATGTAATGTTGCCGTATGCTGAAGAAGAAATGCCCCTTAGGTGGTCATTCAAACACGATAATGACCCTAAGCATACCTGAAAGCCAGCAAAGGCGTGGTTTACGAAAAATAAGATCAATGTTATAGAGTGGCCAACCCAATCTCTAGATCTAAACCCAATACCTAGAAAATCTATGAAGCAATGTGAAGAGGGGTCTGGGCCAGAAAAAACATAGCTCATAAAATGAATTATGGCAATCAATAAAAGAAACTTGGGAGTCTATTCTTATTCACAGGTGTCAATAGTTAGTAGACTCCATGCCAAAAGGTGTCAAAGTGTTAATATTAATGGATTTGGATAAAAAATCCTGAAAACTCCATAGATTTTCCTTTATTTTTAGATAATTTGCACAGCACAAAACTCTTAAAATTCGCGTGTGGAGCAAAAGAAACTGTTTTTGTTATATTTCTGTTATTGTTTTTTTTATTTATTCTGTAAATTTGAACCGTCTGTGTTATTTTAAATTTTTGTACGCACCACTGTATTTTATCTTATTTGGTAGTACCCGTGGCATGATGGTTAGTGCGTTGGACTCAGTCGTTCTTTGACTTTCAAAGTGAAAACAAGTGTTAGTTAATTTTTAATTTCATTTAAAAAGAAAGTGCATTTGTAGTGTTTGGCAGTTAAGTAGACAGTTTGCCACTGTTTAAAACAACAAATCGGTAGCCCAGTGGAGGTGGCGTCCGGAAACAAATCCAAGGGTCGTGGGTTCGAGTCCCAGTCTGAGTCGACGAAAAATCTAATTGCTTTTTTTCATAATAGAGAAATTGTAGATTTTATCAGTTGGGAGCAAAAAGAAATGGAGAAAGAAAAAAGAGCAGGGGTATCGAAAGATACCTCTGCCAACATATCAGGCGATGTTGTGATGGTGCCAGCAGCGGTACCAAAAACAACCGCAACAACATCAGGTCAGGCTTCTGACCAGTCAACTTCCAGAATGCAAAAAAGGAAATTAAAAAAACAAAGCCCAAACAAGGTCAAAAGAACCAACTCGGCGAAGCGGCAGGCGAATAAAAAAAAAATGGAAGGGAGTGGTAAAGGGGGCTTTACCACTGAAAGTGACTTCTCAGACTATGCTGAGTCTGAGAAAGCGGAATACATTTCCGAAGGTGGAGAGGGCCACTACAGGTCTCCGAATAATAGGTATTCAATCCTATCGGAGCCAGAGCCAGTGCCGTCAACAAAGAAGGTGTTGGAGGGAGAGGGGGACCTCCAAGAAGAAACAGAACTGGTGGAGGCCCTGCAAGCCAAACAGGCTGCCATCAGCCAGTTTGAGCAAAACCTCAAAAAGCTTAAGGAGGAAATGGAGCCCCTCCTTAGACAGTTAAAGTTGAAGCAAGAGGCGCGCCGTCAAGAAGAGGCGGCTCAAAGGCAACAGCAACAAAAACAACAGGAAAACAAAAAAAAGCAACAACAACCACAGCAAAAACAACCACAGCAACAACAACCACAAAACAAGCCCGCTTCCAAAATCTCAGGAGCGGAGCATTTTAAAAAGACACCGCCAGCAACAGCAGGCCCAAGTGTTGAGGGCCCAACAACCTCAACAAAAGCCAAACAACGGCTACAAGAAGAGCCAAAACAGCCGCAGCAACAACCAATCCTGCAGCAGCAGCAACAGCAACAGCAGCAGAAACAGCAGCAGCAGAAACAGCAGCAGCAGCAACACCAGAAACAACCACAGGCTGGAAAAGAAAAAATACCACCTATTAGGACCCATAAGGTTGACATACAGGACATAAAACAGGTATGTAAGTCGGCCACTAAGGGCAAATTTCTAATTAAAATTCTTAACGAAAAAGAAAAGAATTATTCGGTCCAGTGCTTCTCACTGGCCGAATACAAGCTAGTGAAAGAATTATTAAAAGAGGCCACAGCTGAGTTCTTCAGCTACACGCCAAAAAGTGAAAAGTTTAAGACGGTCCTTCTGAAGGGCATAAGTTCCTGCACGGAACCGGAGGAGCTCTTAGCTGAGCTCCGCCAAAAAGCCAGTGACGATCTCGATTTTATCGGGGTCAAGCCTTTCACTACGGTGAAGTCAAGACGAGGGGGTTATAGGCTGCCAATGTTCCTCGTAACATTATCGCCCCAAAGCAGTTTTAATAGTGTCGAGAGAATCACAACTCTCGACAATCAAGCTGTACGCTGGGAGACATTAAAAAGGCACGACGACATTCTACAATGTACGAAGTGCCAGAGGTTTGGCCATGCCAATGCCAATTGCAATATGCAGTTGCGTTGTGTGAGGTGCGGAGAAACCCACAAAGAAGGAGAATGCAAGCTGGGGAATGAGCGGGTTGAGGATTTGACCCTGCTCAAGTGTGTCCTTTGTGGAAACCAAGGGCACCCGGCTAGCTATAGGGGTTGCCCTAAGGTCCAACAAATCAAACAGAAACAGGCCAGTCAAAAAGCCGAAAGAAGTCGAACAGTTCGACAGGCTCCAACACAAAAATTCGTAGATCCCAAATTTTCCTACGCCCAAATGGTGTCAGGGAATGGGAACACGAGACAGGCTCCACCAACGGTTGCCCCAAAGGTCTCTGTGCCTAAGGCACCAGAGGTGCAGCCTGACATTGTAGCCTTGTTGTTGAGCATTCAAGGTCAACTAACAGGACTGCAAAGTCAGATAAAGGAGCAAGGCAAAAGGGTAGATCATCTCTACTCTTTGTTGCCTGGCCTGGCGCAATTTAGACAATAATGGGCGCGCTGCCGGAGACGCGCCTAAAAGTCCTAGCTGTGAATGTAAATTCACTGATTAGGATTGAACGAAGAGCCAATATGTTCCAATTGTTGACAGACTACAGTCCCGATGTGTTTATGGCTAGCGAAACTAAGCTAAACCACAAACACAAATTGACTAATAAAAATTACAATATCGTAAGAAGAGACCGGCCCGACTCCACTCAAGGGGGCGGTGTCGCTCTTTTTATACGAAAAGGCATTCATTATAAAGTCGTATATAACAATGAATTGCGAAAGCTCAAGACGTTAGAAGTTTGCGTTGTATGCATCTCTCTCACTCAAGGGAAGCGGATGTATATGATTGCGGCTTATGCGGCTGGAGCTCCGCAGGTTACTTACTTTGCTTCAGAACTCGAGATTCTTTTTAAGGAACTGAAACTGAGCTTGGAAGAAAACTATTTCATCTTGGCCGGTGATTTGAACGCAAAACATGAAGATTGGGGAAATCAACATAGTAATCCCAGAGGTAATCATCTTTTTAATTTGATGAATCTTTACAGCGTTGAATATGGCGTCGACCTGCTGGCTACTGAAAGGCCATCGTATCCAAGAACCGGCTCCTTTCTGGACCTTTTGCTGTACGACACCAGACTGACAGTTACAGACAAAGTGGGTAATCACCCGCGAAACTGCTTACAGACAGTCGAGTACGACAGTGATCACTGCGGACTGGCGGCTGTAATGCAGATTCCGAACAGACGACTTACAGACCCACACGACTTGGAGGTTAGGACACTGAAGTCGTCAATAAAAAATGTCAATCTGTTGATTAAGGAGAACTACAGGCTATCAATTAACAAGTACTGGGACCGCAAGATCCGGTCAGTTAATTCGAGCGACCCTAGTATGTTCCCTAAAATCAACAAGATATTCAGAAAAAAGAACGACAATGACCTTCCGAGTCTGAGACTCCAACGAACCGAAGAAAACAGAGACGTACTCATGACAGCGCAAATAGATCCAGAAGAAGCCATCTTTGACGATGACTTTTATATAATTGAAGATCCGAAGGAAAAAGTGGAGGCGGTGGGAGCTGCTTTCCAGCAAGTGTACAAGGTGAATGTTAGCATTCGCCCCAACCACGACCTGGAAAACAGAGCCCTACTTAATCACTTTTACCTTCGAAATGATATGACACAATGGCGATCTGAGAACCGCGGTTTCATGCGGTTCAATGACGATTCCTTGGCAAATGCCATAATCGCCGAGCAAACAGGACCAAGTCCCTTGTTAGTGACGAAGGTTGAGCTTCAGCTCATCTTCAATTCAATAAAAAACAAAAAGTCAGCAGGTGTCGATGGTATATCGAACGTTGTACTAAGACATTTACCGATGGAAGCAATTGACATTTACACCACACTCTTCAACAATGCACTGAATAATGCATATTATCCAATGCATTGGAAGACCGCTGTGGTTCATCCTCTCCCGAAAAAGGGAAAGGACAACTCCAACCCGTCAAATCTTCGGTCGATAAGTCTTCTTCCGAGCATCAGCAAAGTTTTCGAAAAAATCGTTAATAGGGCTCTGACTAAGTGGGCTGCGGACAACAAAATAATTCCGGATAATCAGTTCGGGTTCAAGGCGGGTCATGACACAATTCATGCTGCGTCTAAACTCGTTTCTGATATCCAATGGAATAAATCAAAACAACAATGCACAGGTGCTGTCCTGGTTGATTTGGAAAAGGCCTTTGACACCGTATGGTTAGAGGGTCTTTACCTAAAATTGAGCAGGCTTGGCATTAGCAAGCCATTGTTGTATATACTTTATGATATGCTTAACGGTAGAAAGTTTGTTGTCAAAAGTGGCAATGTAACTTCTACCACAACATTCACAATTAAAAATGGTCTTCAACAGGGAGCGGTGAATTCGTCGATTCTCTTCAGCATTTACACCAGCGATCTGATAGGTAGTCTTACAAAGGCAATTGCGTACGCCGACGATCTAATTGCGTACAGAACGGCCCGAAAGGTTGAGGTTATTAGAATTCTATTGCAGCGTGATTTCGACAAGATTCAGCGATATTGCGACGACTGGAAACTGAAAATAAATGTCCAGAAGTCAGAGACAATTCTGTTCCGGACTCCGTTGGCTAGGGCCACGAGGGATACGTGTAAGAATTGGCGCAAGATGGTCATCGTTGATCTTCACGGGCAGCCATTGGCGAGCAAAAGTGTAGTGAAGTACCTCGGTATCTGGTTAGATCAGTATTTATATTTCGACAGACATATAAATGCTGCTCTGACCAGGGCCAGAGGAGCCTTCGCTCTGACGAAACGGCTGTTTTTTAGCAGTCGGCTTGACCCCAGAGTGAAGGTAATTTGCTACATGGCCCTCATACGGCCAATGATCGTTTATGGTTGTCCTGTGTGGTTCAACGTTGCCCCTTCCCAGATGGAGAAGTTTCGGGTGTTCGAGCGGCAGTGTTTGAGACGCTGTACCGGCTTATATCGAACAGCCGAATCTTCTTATGTGCATTATTATTCCAACGAGGTCCTGTACAACGGGGCTCGAATCAACAGAATTGACAATTTCGTGATAAAACTCGTTCGAGGTCACATTGCAAGAGCTATGTCTTCGACCAACAATTTAATTTTCGGGGCGTTCTATCCGAACGACGAGTATTTTGAGAGTGCACGCTTGAGCGGCTTCATTCCCCCAGAGGCATTCCTCTTTTTAGATAGATGCAGGATAGATTGGCAGTCCCGTTAATCTACCACGTCAGACGAAGAACCGTGGATAGGCGACTCCTGTACAATCGGGACGTCATGGCACAAGGCGGAGCAGAGCTCCTTCGGTTCAGTAGGGCTGTGTCCGAACGGGACCGAACTGATAGGGTGAAGCAGGAGAACCAGTTTTGGTGGCTTCAATCTGCACTTGATAGTGGGTAGTCGGGATGGGGTTTTTAAGCCTTGGCCGGCTTACATACTTGTTTTATAGTTTTAGGGTTTAGTTTTAAGTAGAATAGGCATGGTGGCACGAAAAAAAAAAAATTAAAAAAAAAAAAAAAAACAAAAAAACAAAAAATAAAAAAAACAAAAAAAAAAAAAACATTACAAAACATTAAAAAAAAAAAATAAATAAAAATAAAAAAAAAAAAAAAGACAACGAAATATGAAAAACAGAAATGTTAGATAGTTAGATTTGCTGCTGTGGTTGTTCTAGTTTTAAGTAGTTTATAGGTAGAATAGGTAGTTTAAGTTAGTTTTTAAGTTTTATTTAAGGACCTTATTTTAAGTAGTTTGTAAGTAAAAATAAATAAAAAAAGGTTATTGATATTAGTTTTTTCAAAATTTTCTAATAAAAACAAAACAAATAAAATTTAAATTGAAGTAAAATAGATCTTAAGGCCGAAAGGCATTAGTAATTAGTGTTATAGTTTAGCTTAGAGTGTCCGTATGGGACCATTAAGTTAGTTGTAAGTTATGGATAATTAGGCTAGTTTTATGAATTTTTGTCTAGCTTTAAGATAGGTTTAAGATTGAATAAATAAAAATGAATTTGAAAAAAAAAAAAAAAAGTGCGTTGGACTGTCATGGCAGAGGTCTTGGGTTCGATCCCTGCCTATGCCATCTTAAATCTTTTTACGGGTACTGCCTCTTGCGAGGAATGGCACGAGTACGATAACTTTGGCGCCGAGATATAATAACGGTTTTTGGTAGAGGGGCTTAATACAAGCATTTTTTACTATGGGAGGGGGGGGTCTATCTCCCCCCGTTTAGGCGGTAGGGGCAATTTAAGAAAACATGTACTTTAAATGGAAAAAAAATAATTAAAAAATAACGGTAATACTTACAATTAAGTATTATACCTTTTTTTAAAGCCAACACTTGTGTCTAGTAGCTTGTTTTTAAATCAAGTCAAAACTATGCATAGTTTGCGAAAAACACTGTTTTAAACTCAAAATTTGGTCAAAAAAAAAGTTAAAAATATGGTTTAGAGTGTAATATTTCGAAACTTTTAGATTATCTACAATTTTTTTTTTAGAATACATTGCCCTTATTTATTTTTTAACGAAAACTGAAAACTAGATGTTTCTATGTCTTCTAGTTTTTGAGAAAATTGAAAATTACCAAAACAAAATATTTCAATTAAATTACTTTTTTTATATCCAGTTTATTTAGATGCATATGAAATTTTGCATGCACTCACCGAACCTTTCACCCTCTCCACCTTGCACCCACCCTAACTCGCACCCACCCCAAATCCTATAGTGAGCCCAACCAGGGGGGTTAGGCATCTTACAGTTTGCATTAGAAATTTCGTATATACCTACTTTGAAAAATATACTATAAATATAAATACTTTGAAACTTTGAATGCACCTCATCTTGCACTCACCGAACCTTGCTCCCTCCTCACTTTGCACGCACTCCAACTTGCACCCACCCCAAATCCTATAGTGAGCCCAAGCAGGGGGGTTGCAGGGGGGCAGCATGCCCCCTCCTTACGGATCCCACTGTTGCATACAACCAAACTTGCACCTACCATTGTTACTATCAAAATAAGATTTTTGAAGCAAAAAAAAAGAATTAAATTAAAATAGTAGTTGTGGTTATTTTCAATTTTCTCAAAAACTAAAAGACATAAAATCATCTAGTTTTCAGTTTTCGATCAAAAATAAATAAGGGCAATGTATTCTAAAAAAAAAATTGTAGATAATCTAAAAGTTTTGAAATATTACACTCTAAACCATATTTTTAACTTTTTTTTACCAAATTTTGAGTTTAAAACAGTGTTTTTCGCAAACTATGCATAGTTTTGACTTGATTTAAAAACAAGCTACTAGACACAAGTGTTGGCTTTAAAAAAAGGTATAATACTTAATTGTAAGTATTACCGTTATTTTTTAATTATTTTTTTTCCATTTAAAGTACATGTTTTTTTAAATTGCCCCTACCGCCTAAACGGGGGGAGATAGACCCCCCCCTCCCATAGTAAAAAATGCTTGTATTAAGCCCCTCTACCAAAAACCGTTATTATATCTCGGCGCCAAAGTTATCGTACTCGTGCCCGAGGAATTGACAAATTCTCCGAGAGTTACTCTTGTCATGAAAAAGTGCTTTCTCAAATCAGCCGTTCGGATTCGGCATATAAACTGTAGGTCCCCTCTATTCCTGACAACATTACTCGCACACAGGAATGGTTGAGAGTTGTAAGTCACTAGGCCCTAGTTCTCAACGGACTGTTGCGCCACCCAATTTATTTATTTATTTACTGTATCTTATTTAAAGCATGTAAAATACAAATACAAAACAAATCAAGTAAGTCTAAAAATAAGTTAATAAAAACGAACTCTAATCGAAACAAGTATTGCAAATTTCAATTTCAATGCACAGAACTATAAAATCTTAATAAAATGCAAAACTGTGCCGCATGAACTCGTATATATTCAAAGAGATTGTTTAAAAATATTTCTTATCTTTTAAAATTTAAAAATGTCGGACCAAAAATTTATATGACATTTGATTTCTCAAAAAAACCTGAATTTTAAAAAACTTTTATTTGAAAATCGATATTTTAAACATAGAAATTTTAAAATTTTCTTTTAAAAATATTTAAAAAAAAAATAATATTTTTTGTGTGTAATTGAGAAAATACGAGGTATCAACAGATGTTCTTGAAATTACTTAACACTTTGATTAAGTTGGATTTAAACATACGAAATTAGTTCTCGTCCAGCTCAAAATTCTATTAAAATCTTCATTGACTTCATTTTCGAACTTCATCTGCGTACATATCTACCAAGCAGTTTAAAATACTAATTGGATGTCTTTATAAACATGGTTAAGAAAAGTGGTAAGTGAAAGAACCTCTGACACATAATTTTTCGTGGCTTCTGCTTGATTCCTATGGTTAATTTAGGAAGAAATAAGCTTTACAGAACAATCAATTTTAGATAAGTAATACAAAAAACGTTTTCTTATATTTGGTCTTAAAACTATGAAAAGAACATAGGCACACCCATAGAGAAAATATATTATAATAATATAGTTCCTCTAAGTTCACACAGTAATTATCATTTTCATTATATTACCTTTTGACTCAAGCATTAGGTTACAGAAACAAATAAATAAAGGTACAATTTCGGGATCACATATATTAATCTTATATATGTATGCATTAAAATAAAATAATTAAAAACAATAACGCAATATGGATTTTGTATTTTTAAAGAAATCACAACACAATATAACTTCTATCTACCTTATATGCAAACATATGAATCAACTACATAATGGGTGCGCATATATGTAGGTACGTACGTATATAAATCTATCTCCGATTCGTTGAGCAGCTACCCCACAATACAAGGTTCTTACTCAACCAAACCTGTTGGCCCATGATAAAACAGTACTTGAACTTTCTATTTCCTAAGGTAATCCGAACAGTCACCAAACCACCTTCATCCCATAATGAAAATGAAAAGTCGATAACCAGCTGGGCTGGCATACCAAATAGGTAGGTTCGAGTAATTATGCCGGCACATAAACATAACCTCAAATTTAGCTTTGTTTAGTACCATTTATGGATGTCTACTTACGTATATAATTCCAACTTCCAGTGAGATGACAGAGTACGCATTCCGGTATCCGGTGTTTATAAACAAAAACCAGCTGTTTTAAAATTGTAGTGAATTTTCTAAATTAGTCTGTAGTAGATTGAGCAAAAGTCATTCCAGTCTTCTGTCATTAATCCCATTTCCACACGAAATGTAGTAACTCAAGTCACCAACGTATTTTCTTCAATGTAATCGAATTTTCTTAAGAAATCAATAAATTTTGCAATTGCAAATCTATAAAAATGTAATTCCACAACGACCAACAAGCAAATTGTGCATATTTTTAATGATATTCATGAAAAACTAAGAAATAATATTTTGACAGCAAAATCGACCATCACTAGATGTCATTCGAATGGAATCGCCACCATATTGACAGTTCTGCATTTGTTATTTTATCGGATTTCGTTTTTCTATCTCTTTATCCGTGAAATTGTTATTGTTCGCTTTAAATGCATACATTTTTTAATAAAAAATCTTACAAATAAAATTAACACAATTACAAACTATTAACTATTAAAATGTACAATTGATTGAGTGAAAAACTTATAGAAAAACACAATTGAAAAACTTATTACTAGCGAAGAAGAAAAAATTGAATTGTATTATTAGAAAATACCAACCCAACCCGACCCATCGTCCGACCAACCAACTATTCGTTCGTTCGTTCGTTGTTGCCCGTCATTATTGAGTTGAAAAAGAATAACCAAATAAATTTTGACTTTATTGCTGGATTTATTTTTATTGAAAAAGGGGTGATGGGGTGGAATTTATGCATTTAATTTTAATCAACAAACCAAATAAGGCTTTAAAAGTTAATACTTAAATAAAAATGTGGAACTCTTGTGAACGTTAGTGAAATAAAAATAGCCTGACAAAAGAAAGAAGAAGAAAAATAACAATTGGGAGTTGGAAGACTACGCACAAACATAGTGATAAACTCCAGAACGGTTGGTTGTTAGTTCTTTCTTCGTCGATTGTCCAAGGCAGACAACAATGGCAGCTAACAGCAGAACCGAACTCTACTTACGGCCACTGCCATTTTTAGATTCAAAGTGGCTGCGTGCTGATCTTATATCAAATCTACGTAATGTAGAAGACACAGCGGTGTTGTGGAACAATTTAATTCAAGATTGTGAATTAGTTTCTTCCCAGGCTGCGCCCGTTGTCAATATAGCTGGGAACCTTTCATATTTAGGGGATGATGGAAAACACTATTGTGGGGTTGAGAAACTGATGTGTCTGTGTTGTTCTTGCTATTGTGGGCCATTATCGGGATGCAATTGTGGATCGTGTCGTTTGTTAGACTCGGATTTGGCCATTAAAAAAATAACGACAAATCCTAGTGTTCCCACAACGATTTCATCAGATTCATTGTTTGAATCGTGGTTGTGGGGCCAAACACCAAATGAAGAGCAGAAGGCAAATTGCTTAAAGACTTTGTTGGGCGAGTTGCATGAAATTTCTCTACAAGCTGCAGGTAACTGTTTGTCGTCGGTGCACCTCCGACAGCAATTATACATCTATGAGCGGTATTACGTTGCTTTGGCACGGTGTAAGCAGCAATCAGGACTGAATTCATGTAAGCGTTTTAGTCAAGATGCAAGTGTTGCAACTACCGTTACCATAACTACAAATGCTCCAGCTGGAAATCAATCAACAATGGAGAAGTCATTTATGGCGGCAAAATTGAAATCAATCGACCTTGCGATGGGTATCACCACTAATTCAACAAAAGATAATAACGAACGTGCTACTATGGGTTTGGCTCGTGTCGGCACCAGAGCGGCTTTGAACTTTTCATTTGCCTTCTTGCGTCGCGCATGGCGATCTGGTGAAGATACAGAAATGTGCAGTGAGCTTTTAAGTGAAGCATTGGAATCATTACAAGATCTACCAGAAGCATCACTTTTTGATGCAACGCAGGTATGCTCCTTATAAAATAGTTGAGTAATTGATTTTAAATTGGTGTTAATTTTTATTTTGGGTTAAATTTAATTCAATCTATATAATTTGCCATAGAAAAAATGATTTTAACTATTATAATACAACTTAAATCAAAAGTACTTATTTTTTTGAAATTCTTAAATAATCAAGTTATTGTCAATAAAATAAGTACAGGGTATACTCTATATTCAAAGAACAACTAACTCATTGGAAACTATATTGCACGTAAAGGATGTTTTTTAGACGTGTGGTTATCTTAAATTTAATGTTATCGTAAAAAATGTTACTTTATTATTAAGCTAAGGGTTTGGTTATTTATTTCATTATTTGCGTAAACAAGCGACTTCACATAGGTATGTGTTAAATTTGTATTGCAAATAATATGTTGGATTATCTAAATTAAATTTGTATTAATCGGAAAAGACGAAAGTATGCCAATCCTGATTCCAACTAATATGATTTGTTGCAAAACTAAGGCGTTGGCTCATGCGTGCAGCATTCAATTGTGTTTTTTTTTAATTTTTTGGTGTAGTACATGGTCTGCCTTTTGTGTTACCCGAGGAACATTCGATTTGCTAACATTTACCCCAGCTTGATATCAAAGCAGCTCTCACCATCGCCCGCCTTTCCTGAAACGATGTGACTTTTTTGAGACTTTCTTTGGGTTTTATTCATGCCTCCCTATGTCCTTTCGGTAGTTGTATACAACATTTAAACGTCTTCTAATTTTGATGACTATAAAAACATGGGTTTGCCGAGATCCCGGTAAGCTCGAATTTGTCCTATTTCCTCCTGGCTTAGACCCTTACATTTACGCATACTTTTTGATTCTATCAAATTAATAATATGATTTAAAACACGCTAATAGGTACATTTAGATCTTGTCAATATAAAAAAAAACAAGATACTTTTTATGACATTCTTTGAAAAACCGCCAAAAAGCTTGTATTTATCAACTTAGTTATTCTTTGCAATACAAACTTAGTACATACCTCATCCATTAAACATTTGGGTTTTTCCAAAAAAAAAAAAAAATCGTCAAATAAAAAAAAACAAACTTGCCCCTATCCATGTGACACGAAGTTTAAAAGTAAATATGTGCACTATGACAAATAATAAAAAAACCTTTGATAATAGATAAGGATACGATCAAATGTTATATGTACCTGCTTACCTACCTTAATGAAGCTAAAAAATAATTTAAATATATATTATATTGAATATAAAATTAAAATTTCAGTTAATAATATATTCAGGTACTACGTTTTTATTTAAGAGTGTTTGGGCCCATATCTCTAAACTGTGATTAACGCACGTCAGGGCCTTGCGTCACCTTTTCTATATTATAAAGGAATCATGTTCGTTATTATATGATGTATTTTACGTGTTTTTATGCATCTATTTTGTTTTCTGAACAGTTGTATGTACTTTTTATACAAAACAAAAATAACCAAACTTAAAATTGTAAATTTATTCCATAAAAACCAAGGTAGATTGATTTACAATATATTTCATAGTTTAAGTCAATATCGATGGTAAATTGCAAATTATTTGAATTTTAAACAATAATTATCTTTCATAACAATATGTACTTGTTTAAAAATCTATTTTAAGGTTTCTCCTCTTTGGATAGAAGTATTGGAACGTTCTATCAAATTTCTGCGACAAGTTGCACTTGGTGACATAATGGGTGGACGTTGCATCGCCCCAATGGAAGATCGGCACATTGCCTTGTGTTTACTCCTAGAATTAGGTGCTCAAAAAGGTACTTTAAGTGCGTCGTTAGAAGCCATAGTTCTTCTTTTAATGCTTTATGAAAAAGAGAAGGAAACCGACGATAACCGCGATACTCCACAGAATACTGGAGCGCCACTTGTACCTATACTCAGACGTTATGAAAGCATCGGAAACTATGGTATCCCATCATCATCTACAGATATTTTACCAGCAAGTGCAACGGAATCATTCTTACGATTTCTCACCCTACCTGATCAAGAAAATGCAAACGTAGATCTTAAACAATCAGCCGTCGTATTAGTCTCGCACCTAGACCGTTTAGCAAAACCACATATGCCAACTGGTACGGCGATGCCAGCAGTTTCTAAAATTAAAACAAATGCAACTGTAGAATGTCAGTCGCCTACACTGTCAACACATACATCTCATGATCAGCAACAAGTATTCGCATTGGGTTGGCTTCAACTTTGCAATGACCACTATGGATTCACAGCCGAACCCTCTGTGGGCATACCAATGCCTGGAGTGCAAAGCAACTATCCATTTTACTCTGCTCCCATAGTGAACTTTAACTTTAAGGTGAGGCAGGTTGTTTTTTCAGAGGAAAATGTACTTTTTCTCACACAATGTGGCAAGGTATATACTTGGAAAATTTCCAAACCTGAATTAGACCCAGTGTTGGTAAATGAGTTGTCGGAAACAAGCGTGCAGAGTATTTCAGCGCATTGTGAGGGTAGGCATTATTTGGCTTTAGACTCAAATGGATACGCATATTCTTGGGGAAGTGGAGAAGGGGGCCGGTTAGGACATGGAGATGCACTCCCACTTGAGGATCCTCAAAAAATTAGCACTTTGGAAAACAATGTTCGAAGTATTCACTGTGGATGTACGTACAGCGCAGCTATTACTATAAATGGTAATCTTTACACTTGGGGCAGAGGCACATATGGTCGCCTGGGACATGGAAACTCTGATGATAAGTTCACCCCAACTCTTGTCAAATCGCTGCTTGAATATGACATCGTCGATGTGGCACTTGGAAGCGGCGATTCCCACACACTTTGCGTCACGGCGGAAGGACTATTGTTTTCTTGGGGCGATGGAGATTATGGAAAATTAGGAAATGGTTCGTGCAATGGGTCCCAACTACCTATTCATATTGATACTTTGCCAAGAGTTCAAAGAGTTTATACGGGATCTCAATTTAGTTTAGCTCTGACCTGTGATGGAAAGATATACACATGGGGGAAAGGACTTGGTGGACGACTGGGCATTGGTTGTATGGACAAAAGCATTCAAGGAGTAGTGGAAATTGTTAATACACCTCGGCTTATAAATGCACTTGAAGGAAAGATCATTGTTAGTGTAGCAGTTGGTGCTGCTCATTGCTTAGCTCTTAGCAGCACAGGCGAAGTTTTTGGTTGGGGCCGTAATGACTATCAACAAGTCTGTCCGCAAGGCATATCAAAAGATCCAATTTTATCGTCGCCAATTTTAGCCACTCACCCTTCTGTGCGCGTATCTGGAATATCATGTGGAGCAACACAGAGCATAATATGGAGTCAGACCTTAATACAAGGAATATCAACAAAAATTCCCTTTGTTATAGATCTATCTGAACATACTTTTAGATTATTGGACCAACTGCTGGGCATGGTGTGTGGCCAAGAAGTTCGGCAGACACCCAATCAAGAGTCAGAATGTATTGCGGTTGCTTGCTTAAACTTATTACGGCTGCAACTTCATGCTCTAATCACAAACGGGATATCTCCTAAAACAGTTGGCTTACATGAAGGTTCTAGGTTGCTGATAAATTTAAAAGGACGCATACTTGGTTTAGCAGGTGGTTCATGTATCCTTAAAACTATGCAAGAGGCTGCTCAATGGGCTCTGCAAATTGGTTGGAGTGTACTTCTTCCAACTGCTTCAGAGAGAGCTCAAACTTTGACATCATTATTGCCATCTGATCCGGGTATTTCATCATCTGGTCATCGTTTTATGACTGATCTTCTCGTAGGCTCACTAATGGCAGAAGGAGGACTAGAAATAGCGCTTAATCAAGCCATTCGATCGGAAACTTCTGAATGCCCAGAAAGTGGCCATAATTTACCCCTTCTTCACTTAATAAAACAACTACTTCGAAATAATTCCGCCCTGACGCAAGCACGTTTATCACAGCTTTTAATAAGTGCTGGAATGATCAAGACTGATGACGACAGTGGGATGACATTACCAGAACACACAAGTCCTAGTCTGGATCTTTTGCATAAATTTCAACGACTTCTTTTCTCAAACATTCATCAATCTAAGGCAGACGACTCATTAGGTGCAGAAGCTCTTTTGGTTAAATACGTTCAAGGTGCTGTATCATTATGTGTAATGTCGCTTCAAAAAGCCCATGAGATTGCGTTGCAGGGCAAGGATGGTGTAGTTGACATACTAAAGTCAGATATTTCGGACACATTATTGTACGAAATGCTCATAGGATTGGTTATATTGAATCGTGACAAACCCAATATTTTGCAGGGCTTTGAATGGACAAAAACATTCATACCACTTTTACATGCTTTAGATAACTTAAATAGAGTCATTTGTGATAGTGACATTCAGGTAAAGTTTTCTGCTGTTGCTAAGTGAATTTTAATTATGTTATTTATTACAATAGGATTCTGATGATATGGGTTGGCCAGGCATTATTTGCCGTGGAACACAAAAAACATCTCCCATCCAAGAAGAGCCATTGCTTATTAGAAAAAATGACTTTGAAAATCAGATTACAGATGGAGGAAAATGGATAATAATACATGGTTTTGTGTGCGATGTTAATGAATACCAGTAAGTTCAAAAAACTAATATCTTTAAAGTAAACTATATATTTTGTATATTGTAGAAGTGATATTCCTGCTGTTAATGAACTTCTCGAAGCTGGAATTGGAAAAGATCTCACATCTGAGTTTAATGCACCGACCTTCAGACATGCACTAGAGTACATTATGAACAATTACAAAGTAGGAAAGTACGCGCCTAACATTTCGGATGAAAAGGTTGATATAAATTTATATAATTCATATTATTAAAATTAATTGTGTTTAAATACCAATATACATATCTATGTATGTGCACATATCATAAAATTTCCCCAATTTTCTCTATTATATTCTAAATTGCATAATATATGCATTGACAATCTCGGTTCTTATAAAAAACTCGTTTTTTCTGATTTTTCCAAACGTGACAATGTACAACATTTATCATTTGAATACCACTTTTGTTAAACGAATTATGCTTTGCCTCAAGTAGACTTCAGTTTCTTGAAGATTATAGCTAAAGCACGAAACTTTCCTTTTCAATCATTGAAAGGATTTTTGATGCTTTCTGATGATTATTTGGACTTCCAATGATTTCTACACCATCGGTGTTTTTATGACTACGTTTGCAGTGAGCAAATTATGGGCTTCGGTAGGTTTGATTAACTCGAAAACCTACTCTGAGCATGTGTTTTTTACATGAGTTTATTTAGCCCCTGTCGTTTCACGGTTCATAATAGTTTAGTTGTTTTTTTTATTATTATATTTCCTTTATTTCATTAAAAAAAAAACATTTTTTTACAATTTGAAAATAATAATAATATAACCTAACTACTATCTCTAAAAGTTAAATTTCACTTTACTTGTATTTGCCCTCCTTTTCAAACTTCTTTAAGTTTAATCGTGGCCGCGTCTGTCGCGCAGACCTGAAAAACAACTGCTCTTCTTAAAGAAAGATTTCTTTATTGAGTCTACCTCTTAAATTGACCAATTGAATTGAAGACAATTATGTGTCATCAATTGAATTAATTATTAACAAAATCTGCATTCAAAATACTTTTGACAATCAATCAACTTCTGCAGACGATCTTGTTACTCAAACTCCTATTTTAGCAACAGATTTTTCTTCTCATTCTTCCAATAATGCGAACATACCCATGATGTTACAGGGTTATCCATTTTGCGGTTTCAAAAGTAAACGTAATTAAAACATACAATATTTTTGTTCATAATTTCTTTTTTATTATAAAGTTTGAACGTTGAAATTATGTGTCAAACATAACATCATTTAAATGACCACCACGCGATTTGTTGCAAGCATCGATTCTTTTGAGGTTAAGAGTTAAAGTTTTATCTGCATAGACACGGTCTTTGGCGTAGCCCCACAAAAAAAGTCCATCGGTGTCTAATCGCATGATCTTAATGGCCAGTTGATATCGCCACGACGGAAATTACGCGCCTAGGAAATATCTACAATAAAGCCATATTCGATGGTGTTGTGTAAAATGGGGCACAAAAAGTCGGCTATCATATGACAGTAATGCTCCTAATTGACGGTTACATTCGTTTTCGAAGAAGTAAATTCCAATCACACCTCCGCACCAGTGACTTTCTGTGCATGTCATGTCTCCCTTCAATTACTTAACGCTTCTCAGGACCCCAAATACGACAATTTTTTTTATAACATCCTCACGGAGTGAGAAATGTGCTTCGTCGCTGAAGAAAATTTTGTTCAAAAAATGGCCATCCACTGCCTGTAGTTCAGCACCCATTCGACGTATCTACTAAAATAGCTGGCTTCAGTTGTTATGAGAGCTGGACTTTATATGGATGTAGGTGTAGATCCAAATGCAAACTACGCCATAATGTGCTGTAAGACAGTCCTAATTCCTAATTTATTTATTTATTTATTTATTATCACAGGTACAATGCAAATAAATTTACATCGTCCGGAACACATAAAGCCGGGGATCTAAGCCCATAAGTGGCTGATTTAAAGTAATTACAATAATAGGAACTTGTATAATAGAGTATTATTATGTTATAGGGTTATGGTTGATGTAATTTAGGAATTAGTATTAATTAGTATTAGGAATTGTTTTAATTTTATATTTGGTTTATTTTGTGTTTGTTTAAAAGTGGGAAAAGATGTGATGCGTCTGGAGGTTTGGTTGTATCGAATAGAGTTTGTAAAGGTGGAATGTTGTGATTGAAGTGACTTCTAGTTAAAGGGCAGGATTGCAGTACATGTTGGATGTTAAGAGTTTCCTGGCAAAATGTGCAAGTAGGAGGATTTTCTTTTTTGAATAGATACATTTTGTTGAACAATGCATGTCCGAGCCTCATTCGAGAAAGTTGTACGGATTGTATTCGGTTGAACGATTCATGATAAGTGACTCGCCCTAATGTAGTCTTGTGCTTTCTCAAAAACGAAGTAGAGTTATTCCATTGGGTTTCATTTGCTTGATTAATATCCTTTAGGACTAAATTGAGCATAGATGATGGGAAAGGTGGTATGCTGAATTCCAAAGGCATTTTGATAGCTTCACGAGCTGCGGCGTCTGCTTTTTCATTTCCCAAGATTCCGACGTGGCCAGGGGACCATATAAGGTGTATTCTAGGATAGTTGGACCGGATGATGGAACGTAGTAAATGAATGATCGGTTTGTTGTTGTTATTGTTGGCCACACTTCGAATAGCACTTAGGGAGTCACTGCATATAGCTGTTTTTTCGTGAGTTTTGTTAGCAAACTCAAACGCTTCTACCAATGCCATCATTTCTCCAACAAAGGCGCTTTGGTTTGGAGTCGTGAGTTTTTGCAATAGTATTTTTTTGCAATTGTTGTCATGTCTATATACACTATAACCAGTATTATCATCCTTTCTAGAAGCGTCTGTGTAGAGTATGCAGTCGAAGTTTCCTATCGATATTATTTCAGTAAATTTTTGTCGATAGATTTCGGGTGAGGTTTGTTCTTTTTGTGATTGGGCTAACGATGTGTTGATAGTGCTTCTTGGAAATAACCAAGGAGTGACATCTGTGTCGTAATAGGGGGTTTTTGGAAGGGGGATATTGATGGATTTAAGGTGTCGGATGGAGTTGAAGAGAGAGCTTTTAATTTTTGATTTGTTCGAGGTTTCCCAGCCTGTTTTGCAAATATCGTGCAGAGGATGTTTGTGGTCTGTTATGCTTTTAATGACAATTCTTGACTGTGCAACTTTTTTCATGTTAAAAAAGAAAGGCGTGTTGGTTTCTGCCAATAGTGCATCTATTGGTGTTGATGGCAAGGCTCCACAAGCTTTTCTTATTAAGGCATTGATTTTTATTTGAATAAGGTTGTCGTTGTTTTTTGTCCAGTGTGAATATATGGATATATTGTGTTGTGTTGCTCCTCTAATAAGAGCTTGTGCTATATTCACAGCCGTATTCATGTGAGGACCTTTGTTTTTCTGGCAAATAATTTTGAGTAGGTTTAGAGATTTATTCATTTTATCAGCTACGAACTTGGCGTGAGCTTGCCATTTCCATGTCTTTGTGCAGACAAGACCAAGGACTCTCATTTTTTGGCTAAGTGCAAGGGTTGAGTTATTAAGTGTTATTGGACTTCCTGGGCAAGATCTTTTCCTGCATACGTGTAGGGCTTCCATTTTTTGCATGGGTAATTTTGCACCATATTTTTGACACCATGTTTGAGCCTTTTGTATGCATTGGTTGAGAGCGTTATTAACTTCTTCTGGTTTACCAGAGCCTAAAATAAAAAAGTTATCAGCAAAAGCTAAGGTTGCTTTAATTTGGCTTGCCTTAGTATTTAGCTCATTTAATAGCGAATTTACGTAGGCATTGTACAAAATTGTTGAAATTGGTGACCCTTGGGGAACTCCGTTATCGATTTTGTGATCTGATGAATAGTATCCGTTGACTCTTACTTTTATTATTCGATTCGACATGAATGAAATGATGACGTTCAATAGGTTTGAGTCTAGACCCCAGTCATTAAGTTGTTTTGTTACGCCTGAAACAGTTACTCTTTCAAATGCCTTTTCCAGATCTATGGACAGGAGTACTGTATGTTTTTGTGCAGCCAACTCTGAATGTACTGCTTGATCAAGCATGTGCATCAGAGTGTGCGTTCCTCTATCAGGCCTAAAGCCGTGTTGTCCACTATTAATGCGTTCTTCTATTGTCCATTTTATTCTATTTCCAATTATTTTTTCAAATAATTTGGATAGAACAGTGAGCAGAGAGATTGGGCGGTAACTATCTAACGATTGGGAATCCATATTAGGTTTAGGTATTGGGATTAAGTAGGCTTTTTTCCACTCATGAGGGAATGTTCCATTTTTTAAGATGTTGTTATAGAGGTTGGCTAGTCTGCACAAGACCTCTAATGGCAATTTTTTAAGCATGGTAAAAGTTATTTTGTCTGGACCAGGACTTGACCCTTTTGTGAGACTTAATGATTTCCTCAACTCGGGGATAGTAATTAAAGCAGCACTTGAAGATGTTAAGGAGGAGTAAAATGAAAGTGAGTTGTTTTGTTGCAGGATCTGATCCGAAAAGTTTGCATCAGCGCTGTACCCAGCCCATTTAGCTGCGAAAAGTTGTGCAATATCGGTTTGATCGGATATGGAAGCCATGTTGTGTCGAATAGCAGTGATGGAACAACGTGTGTGATTACCGTTTATGGTTTTCACTTTGTTCCAAAGTGTTTTGGAGTCCATTGTTGGATTGATTGAGTCCAAAAATGTTTTCCACGTGTCTTTTTTTGCTTCTCGAACGATTCTTTTGACCTTTGCTGCCAAACGTCTGTAGGTAATGATGTTAGTGGTAGAGGGATGCCTTTTCAGATTAAACCAAGCTGTTTTTTTCTCAAGGATTAGATTTTTTATGTTTTTGTTGAACCAGATGGGTTGGTTAACATTGCAGGGAGGATGAGAAGTGGGAATTGTGGTGGCTGCAGCCCGCCTTATGATTTTTCTTACATTTGCCGCTTCTTTGTTGACATTAAGTGACATGGGAATGTTGGTCGAAATTTGAACTGCGTCCCTGGAAAATTTTAGCCAATTGGCTTTTCTTTCCAAAAATCTAGGTTCAAATTTGCGGGCTAAGGAATATGTTGAGCCTGTTTCTATTATTATGGGGAAGTGGTCACTTCCTTCCAAGGAATCTTGGGTTTTCCATGAGGTGTTTGCTGCTATTGACGGTGACACAAGTGTCAAATCTATAGCAGTGAAGGTGTTTCTTGTTGAAAAATGGGTCGGGGAACCATCGTTCAACAACACAAGGTTAGAATTTTGTAACCATTCGGCTATCACTGTTCCTGCACTATTAGTATGCGGGGATCCCCACATTGTGTTATTGGCATTAAAGTCGCCAAGCAGGATTCCATGTGACAAGTGATTTACAGCCAGATCTGAGTAGTCTTGCTGAGTTAAGTTATGATCTGATTGCCTGTAAATATTTTGAATTGTAAGTGGTTGGGTTAAGAGGATTTTTAGAGTCTGGGTTAGTATTCCGTTTGGACAGCTTGTGTATGTATGCGGTATATTAGATTTAATTAGAATGGCAGTACCATCTTTGTTTCTATCGTGGAGTTTATTATTAAAATAAGCTGTATAATTTTTGTATTTTGCGGGTGCTTTGTCTGTGGGAATTTTAGTTTCTTGTAGAGCGATTATTTCAGGATTGTATTTTTTTACAAGGATATCCAAGCTTGGGAGATTGTTGAAGTATCCTTGGATGTTCCATTGGAGAATTTTTATATTAATTTTTTTGCTACTGTTTACTGTGGAGTTATTATGAATTTGATATTGGTTTGTTGATGATGAGGTTTGTTGTTGATCAAATGTTGTCGGCCGTGAATTTCTCTGGCTGGAGCGAGGACAAGGAGGCTCTGCACCTGAATTCCTCGTTCCCTCTCCCTCCAGGGGCACCCACGACCTTGTGTAAGGAATGTTACTTGTGTTTTTATTCATTGTCATCATTATCAGATGTGGACATGAAGTATGTTTTGTTTTCTATTTCGGTATTTGTAATTTTTGATATCGGGGAATTATATGTGGTTGTTGAAAGTTGAGATGATTGGTTGTGTGAAGTATGTTGTGGGTTTTTGTTGTGAGTGTCTGGTCTAGGAGGAAGTGGACGATGTGGAATTTTTGGAATGATAGAGTCTGTTGTTGCCTTTGTGGCATTTTCTGAGTTGGGTTGAGATTCGGAAGTTATTTTAGGTTTTGTGATTGAGTTGGTTGTAATGGGGGTTGTTTTGCTATTGTTTGTTGATGTGGATGTTATTTGAATATCTTTTTCCATGTTTTTGTTTTTTGTTGAGTTGGATAGATTTTTGCTAGGGATATTTTTCTCCTGGATATTTTGAGCTTCTCTAGCTCTGGATGCATAGGTTTGGGGATTTAAATTTGATTGAATTAAGTTTTGCTGTCCATAAATGCGCTTGGCTTCTCCCATGCTGCACTTATTTCTAGTTTTTATTGTTAGGATCTCTTTACTTTGAAGGTATTTAGGACAGGTTTTGGATGAAGATGCGTGGTCATTGCTGCAATTGGCACACTTGATTTGTGTGCATTCTAGGTTTTCATGAGCTAAGAGACTGCAAATTTCGCATATTTTTTTATTTGTGCACCTTTTTGCTGTATGTCCCAAAATCTGGCAATTTTTGCATCTCATCGGATTTGGGATGTACTCTTGCACTTTAGTTTTATACCAAGCAATATCGATTGTGGGAGGGTAGTTATATCGATCAAAAGTGAACAGCATTAGCCCCGAAGGACGCATTCCGTTATCGGTTTTCTTTTGGAATTTATACACATCTGTTACACCTTGCTGTTTCAGTTCATTCACAATTTCTTCTTCTTTTATGTTGATTAGGCAAGGTGCATACACAATGCCTTTCGATGAATTGAGACTGGAATGAAGTGTAACCGTAACAGGGACTTGGCCAAGATTTGATATTTTAAGGAATTTGTCTGCAATTGACTGTGATTTTGTTAGGATTAATATATTTCCATCTCTGAGTAGAGAGATGTTTTCATATTCCTTGCTAACACCATCAATAGCTTTGTTGAGAATGAACACACTTATTTCTGAAAGGGGTTGTTTTTTTTCATCCTTAGGTGAAATTAAGATAAATCTGGGGTTCTTTAGGTTGGACACATTAGGGAGTAAGGGGAAGTTAGAGGTCGAAGAACTTTTCATTTTCTTTGCAGCACTGGGTTCGAAAAGGAATGAATCTCGGTGCTCCGCTAGCAATTCGAATTGATTCCCTTTTTTTCTTCCAGGCCCCGGGCCCGACATTTTGATAAATGGGGACAAAGTTTCACGCGCCAAAAAACTTAACACGCGGTTTGTAGAAAAATAATAATTCAAAAGGAGGGAAAGAGAAAGATATTTGCGATAGAGAGACTAACAGAGATAACCACTACTGTATAGAGAAAATTGTCAACACAAGTGATCGCTATGAAAGCTAGACGGTGACTGCTAATTCCTAATTTTTTTCACAATTTGTCCAATTGCTTGCGTAGTAGGACGATTATGTAAACCATAATCCATTTTCGTAAATGTCAGATTTTGGACGGAAAACAACTGGTTTAATAACTTAGTTTGACAGAATTCCAGTCCTATACTTTTGAAAGCCCGAATTGGATAACCCGTTCCATCTTCTAAAAAGATCAAATCTTTATCTTTTATCCCCAATGCGATTCAAGACCAAAACTTCAGGCTAATTTGAAGTAAATTCAATGGTTCTAGTAATTCATTAGAACCTCTATTCTGGTTTCTAAACTATTATTCGGGTCAACGTAAATAATCAGTTCGTTCCTTGGCCTTTAGAAACAGTACCCAAACCTAAATCCATTTTCATTCCTCGGTTAGTACCAGAAATTGTAGCTGATGACTTATTCTAACATCTCGTTGCCAAGTCCATGCCTTGTTTTTGTTGCTGTAAAATATAGCAGAATAAGTAAACCAAGTAGTTTCGTTTCTTCTTTTAAGATAACCGCACCTCATACACTATTCGAATTTACGGTTCCTTTTAGGCAGAATATGGTAAAAAGAATAAATAGCACAAATTCAAAAAACTTTGTCGGTTCTCCCTCTTCTACGAAATTGTAAGAGGGCTTCGCAGCAAAACAAGTAATATTTTTAATAATAAAATGGTTGAACGTCATTATCTTAGACATGGAGCTTTTTGATCAAGAGTTCTTAATTTTCCGGAGAAAAATCAAAAATCAGAAGAAGAGTCTTGCTCAGAAGGAGCAGTGAATTCATCTCAACAGGAGCTTCTTTTATTAGACCATATTATCTCCACGGACTTACAGCAAGTTAACAGTATTATGAATTCTTGAAATCGAAAACTTGATCTAATTTTTTAATCGGTTTTTTTTTTTTTTTAATTCATTTTTATTAATTCATTCTTAAACCTATCTTAAAGCTAGACAAAAATTCATAAAACTAGCCTAGTTATCCATAACGTACAACTAACTTAATGGTCCCATACGGACACTCTAAGTTAAACTATAAAACTAATTACTAATGCCTTTCGGCCCTAAGATCTATTTTAACTTCAATTCATTTTTATTTATTTTTGTATTAATTAGAAAATTTAAAAAAACTAATATCAATATCCTTTTTATTTTTACTTAAAAACTACTTAAAATAAGGTCCCTAATATGAAACTTAAAACTAACTTAAACTAGAACAACCACAGCAGCAAATCTAACGTTTTTTGTTTTTATTTTATTGTCTTTTTGTATGTTTTTTTTTATATTCCATGTTTTTAATTTTCTTCATTTTTTTTAAATTGTTAATTTTTTGTTTGTATTTTTTTTTGCATCCATGCCTATTCTACTTAAAACTAAACCATAAAACTATAAAACAAATATGTAAGCCGGCCAAGGCTTAAAACCCCATCCCGACTACCCAATATCAAGTGCCGATTGAAGCCACCAAAACTGGTTCTCCTGCTTCACCCAATCAGTTCGGTCCCGTTCGGACACAGCCCTACTGAACCGAAAGAGCTCTACTCCGCCTTGTGCCATGACGTCCCGATTGTATTGAATCCGCCTATCCACGGTTCTTCGTCTGACGTGGTATTTTGTTTAAAAAGAGGAATGCCTCTGGTGGAATGAAGCCGCTCAAGCGTGCACTTTCAAAATACTCGTCGTTCGGATAGAACGCCCCGAAAATTAAATTGTTGGTCGAAGACATAGCTCTTGCAATGTGACCTCGAACGAGTTTTATCACGAAATTGTCAATTCTGTTGATTCGAGCCCCGTTGTATAGGACCTCGTTGGAAAAGTAATGCACATAAAAATATTCGGTTGTTCGATATAAGCCGGTACAGCGTCGTAAACACTGCCGCTCGAACACCCGAAACTTCTCCATCTGGGAAGGGGCAACGTTGAACCACACAGGACAACCATAAACGATCATCGGCCGTATGAGGGCCATGTAGCATATTACCTTCACTCTGGGGTCAAGCCGACTGCTAAAAACTGCCGTTTCGTCAGAGCGAAGGCTCCTCTGGCTCTGGTTATATGCCTGTCGAAATATAAATACTGATCTAACCAGATACCGAGGTACTTCACTACACTTTTGCTCGCCAATGGCTGCCCGTGAAGATCAACGATGACCATCTTGCGCCAATTCTTGCACGTATCCCTCGTGGTCCTAGCCAACGGAGTCCGGAACAGAATTGTCCCTGACTTCTGGACATTTATTTTCAGTTTCCAGTCGCCGCAATATTGCTGAATCTTGTCTAAATCACGCTGCAAGAGAATTCTAATAACCTCAACCTTTCGGGCCGTTCTGTACGCAATTAGATCGTCGGCGTACGCAATTGCCTTTGTAAGACTACCTATCAGATCGCTGGTGTTAATGCTGAAGAGAATCGGCGAATTCACAGCTCCCTGTTAAAGACCATTTTTAATTGAGAATGTTGTGGTAGAAGTTACATTGCCACTTTTGACAACAAACTTTCTACCGTTAAGCATATCATAAAGTATATACAACAATGGCTTGCTTATGCCAAGTCTGCTCAGTTTAAGGTAAAGACCCTCTAACCATACGGTGTCAAAGGCCTTTTCCAAATCAACCAGAACAGCACCTGTGCATTGTTGTTTTGATTCATTCCATTGAATATCAGAAACGCGTTTAGACGCAGCATGAATTGTTTCATGACCCGCCTTGAACCCGAACTGTTTATCCGGAATTATTTTGTTGTCCGCAGCCCACTTAGTCAGAGCCCTATTAATGATCTTTTCGAAAACTTTGCTGATGCTCGGAAAAAGACTTATCGACCGAAGATTTGACGGGTTGAAGTTGTCCTTTCCCTTTTTCGGGAGAGGATGAACCACAGCAGTCTTCCAATGCACTGGATAATATGCATTATTCAGTGCATTGTTGAAGTGTGGTGTAAATGTCAATTGCTTCCGTCGGTAAATGTCTTAGTACAACGTTGGATATACCATCGACACCTGCTGACTTTTTGTTTTTTATTGTGTTGAAGATGAGCTGAAGCTCAACCTTCGTCACTAACAAGGGACTTGGTCCCGTTTGCTCGGCGATTATATTCGCCAAGGAATCGTCATTGAACCGGTTGAAACCGCGGTTCTCAGATCGCCAATGTGTGATATCATTACGGAGGTAAAAGTGATTAAGTAGGGATCTGTTTTCCAGGTCGTGGTTGGGGCGAATGCTAACATTCACCTTGTACACTTGCTGGAAAGCAGCTCCTACCGCCTCCACTTTTTCCTTCGGATCTGCAATTATGTAAAAGTCATCGTCAAAGATGGCTTCTCCTGGATCTATTTGCGCTGTCCTGAGTACGTCTCTGTTCTCTTCGGTTCTTTGGAGTTTCAGACTCGGAAGGTCATTGTCGTTCTTTTTCCTGAATATCTTGTTGATTTTAGGGAACATACTAGGGTCACTCGAATTAACTGACCGGATCTTGCGGTCCCAGTACTTGTTAATTGATAACCTGTAGTTCTCCTTAATCAACAGATTGACATTTTTTATTGACGACTTCAGTGTCCTAACCTCCAAGTCATGTGGGTCTGTAAGTCATCTGTACAAGTTTTTGAGTCTTGTCAGTAAGCCACTCTTGTGCCTTGTGTTTTTTAATCCGTAAATCCTACATAAAAGATAGCGTTCCTCTTAACATATAAAAATATTCCAGCTTTTGTCATCCATGGTATACAAAAGAGCTTAAAATGCTTCGAAACCAAAAAAAAAAGAAGGCTTTGAAAAATCTTATAAAAAGCATATCAGCTGAAGATGGTAAATTATATGTTATCTTCTTTGAAGAGGTTAAATGTATCCCCAATTATTTAAACGCCACATATCCCCCAAAAAAATGTATTGATATAAACGGTAATCTAATGGCTACCCAGTAAATTTTACTTATAATAAATATAACTTAGTTAGTACTATAGACGTGATTATTCCTCTGGACCAGATGGGATAAGTCAGTACTGGAATCTCCCCTTCTTCTCATACTTCCAGTATCTTTAGGCTCAGGTAAATTTCAAATGGAAGAAGGTATTTATCATACCAGTCTTTAAAAGGGTTACAATAATTGTGACATTACAAATTACAGACTAATCTCTAAACTATTCTGCATTCACGAACTTTGTGATAGTTTAAATTTTAATTCTAAGAACATTATATGTATGTAATCAACAACTTGGTTTAATGTGAAAACGTAAAACGTTGCGGTAGCGCAACAGGTCGTTGAGTATTAAGGTATAGGACTTAAAACTCTCAACCATTACTGTTCGTGAGTAGTGTTGTTAGGGATGGAGGGGACCTACTGTCTTAAGCTGAATATGAACGGCTAATTTGAGAAAGCACTTTTCATGATAAGAATTACTCTTGGAGGATTTGTCTGTCCCTTTATTTATTTTAATTAACGCACTTGAATTATTAAATTGTATAAGTTTAAACTACCATAGGGGTAACCACAATACCCGTAGTTTCCAATTAATGCCTGTTTCCCAACACCGCACTAATTATGGCATGCATGAGCCATAAACTCGCATGTCTTAACTTTAAACTTTTAAATATGAACTCAAACCTATTTGATTTCAGCAGAAATAAGAATGTTCTTAAAAATATATTAAAGACTTGTGTACCACATACTTACTTGTTGTATCAATTTGTGCGTAACTTAATTTTTGTTTATATACATTTGTTTATTTCTACATTTGTTTTTTGTATTATAACAATGTATGTATGTACATATGTATACAGGTCCATGCGTACTTGCCCAACGGACGCCTTAAACGTTATTTTGGATCTTCTACCAATCGACGTTTTTATTAAATACATAGTTTCCTGCAGCGCTATAAGGCTGACGGAATCAAACAGCTGGTTGTCAAAACCTTATGGTCACAGCAACACAACGAAATTGATTCCCTGAGATATTATCTCGGTAGACACTGACTACTGCACTACTACTTTGAGACTTAGTAAGGGTTTTAAGGTTATTTTCCCATCCAGAGAAGATTGGGAGGATGACATCGTGTCGACAGGTTTCGACACAACCATCTTTACTGACGGTTCAAAGATGGAGTGCGGAGTTGGTTCTGGGATCTTTTCTGAGTCATTGAATGTAGCTAAATCCTTTAGGCTTCCTGACTTTGCTAGCGTTTTTTAGGCTGAACTGCTGGCAATAAGGGAGGCATGTAAGATACTTAAAAAAAGCCCAAACCAAAACCGAAATGCGGCTATCTTCACAGACAGTCAGGCAGCTGTCAAAGCCATTAACTCGGCCATATCCTTCTAAATTGGTCCAGCAATGTCGCGATGAGCTTGCGAGCCTGAATATTAACCTCGGTGTCACCCTAATCTGGGTTCCGGGCCATAGTGTTATCGTGGGAAATGAACGGGCTGACGAGCTAGCCAGGCAAGGATTTGGCTTCATAGCTCACTTGCGGAAATGGTTAACATTCCTCTTGGTGCTATAAAAAGTAAAATCTTTTCTATCTACCAAACTGAATCAAACCGAAGATGGAGCAATAATAAAACCCGTACAAACGATCTTCTATGCAGGCCAAGGCAAGACATAGCCAGGATTGTTGCGGTTTGTACCGGACATTGGCCTATAGGAGTTCATGCAGAGAAGTTGGGTATCTCTTACAACACCTTTTGCCGTAGTTGTAGTGACCAAAGAGAAAGTGAAACGATAATCCATTTCCTCTGCAAATGTCCTGCTTTGGCAAACACTAGAATGAAATACTTTGGAAAAGCATTGTTTCACGAACTTGATGAGCCAATCTTTTTTTTCAATGCGACAAAATGGCTCTAACATAATCGCTATGAAGCTTGTCTATACATCTTTCCCTTAACACAGGTCAAACGAGTTGTTGGTATCAAAACGGCGCACTACAACGCTAATTGGATCTCAGGCTAGGTTGCGTTGAGATGGCCATTTCTACCTACCTATCTAAAGTGTATTATGTTATTGTATTTAGTTGTATTTCTTACTAACTAATGACACCGCAAGTGATGAGCCAGATGAGCACAATTTGTGTGTTGGCAATTCTTTCGGCCCTAAAAGTTTCTTACGAAAAGATCTGATAGTGTTTTAGCTTGCGCTAAAGCATTCAAACCTTTGACACAAATTGTTCTTTAGTGTAATGCACGTACATATGTATGTATTTTGTAAAAAAACGGGGTTTTTAGGATTTGACGGGATTGTAAAAAGCGGTATTTAAAAAAAAATGTATAAACTGGATTTTCAAACAGCGGGATTCCGATATGCTTATGCTACATACATGTGCAACTTTTAAGTAAAGTTATACATTTGAAAATAATTTTTTTGTTGATTTATTCTATGCTTGTTCTACATTCAACGCATATTTGTTAAAATTGGAAAATAAAGTTTATCTAAAAATCGTAACATCACTTAAATCTTCCGTTAAGTAATTTTATTGATTGTACATTTTTTAATTGAAACTTAGTTTTAAATAAAGAATTTTTTTAATACAGGAATATTTGTTGTACCCAAACAGCTTTTATATTTTTTTAACACAGTTAAAATTTTATATTTAAAAACAAAATTTCAGCCACAATTACATCAAAGTAAGGTGTTAACACATTTCAACTCTGAGCGGGCGTTGTCATTTTTACTTGGACTTTTAACAAGCATTCTTCAAGCAGGACCTCCACTACAGCCTGCTGAACTGCAATGCAAAACTATTTTACGCTCAAAAATTCTAAGTGGAGGTCTTCAGGTCCTGCAACCAACGAATCCATTTGACGAAGAAAAAGGTGAAGCTCGAAGCAGCGCTAGTACAGCTGGAAGCACTCCAACAGAACCCAGCAACCACCAAATGCCTAGCTGCCTAGATCCACCGGCGTTTAACTCCTTAAATCAAAGAATCGAAGCTCTTCTCAGTGGTCTTGGAGAAGCAAGACTTTCCGACCCATTAGTATCCGGATGGATGGCAGTATCAGAAAGATTTTGTAAGGAACATAATCTTATTTGGCATCAAGAATTCCCTCCAGAGCATTCAGTTCAGGAACTCGAACGATTGCTAACAGCAGTACTTATTCGACATCAAAGTCTGGGCCCACTGATTTTAGCAGTAATTGATAGAGAACTAGGTGGGTTGACAGAGAAACCTCCAAAACAGATTACCGAAATTATTCGCCTGGTCCATCAAACTAAATGGGCAGTTGTGAGAACACGTCAACAGTTAAATAGAAGCTACAAAGAAGTTTGTGCTCCTATGTTGGAACGCCTAAGATTTCTTTTGTATGAAGTGCGTCCAGCAATAAGCTTAGAACAATCAGGCCTACGAAAGCTTTGCATTCTTCACAAACTACCAAGATTTAAATCCGTTGTTAAAAGCATAATATCTGATATGCGTACTGAAAAAAAACAACTGGCTTGTAACAAACCTGAAGACATACTTAATGTGACTATTCAAAGCCAACATGCTGCTCTAAAAAATCAATCCCAGGAGAACCTTCTTAGCGTTTCATTTGCAGAACAAATTGATAAAGAATTTGAAACTAACACAGGGGGTGGCAATTCACCACTTCGCAATAATTTGTCAAATGAAAATCTTATTGAATCAGGGAATGACAACAATATTTTTAGTGAAAGTGATAAGAAACCCATGGAATTCGGGGACAAAAAAGCTGATTCTCAGCAGGCTTTTGTTAACGATGTCATTCTTAAACTGAGTGAAAAGTTTCTTCATGGATTTGATGGAGGTGAGCTTAGCATGACAACAATGTATGAAATCGTAGACTTTGTCATGCAAGAGGTATGCGATGTGGAAACTGTTCGCCGTGCAATGTACTGCCAGGTGCAACGATATCACATTCGACGGCAAGGGCTCGAAATTTTTTATGAAATACTGCAAGTGAATGGATTGCTTGATGCAGTCCAGTACAATATGCTAAATGGGTACTTAGGACTTCATCTCAAACGGAACAAACAAACTACCATTAACATATTAGAGGATTTAAATCTAATAACTGCGTTTCAGAAGGCCAGTCTTATATTGACTTATTCTAAAATTTTAGACTGGGCAATAATTGAACTTCAAAAGCTTGTAAATAAAGAGCAAATCTCCATGAAACCCAAATTCCATAATGGAAAAGACAACTCTAACTTGGGGACTTATGTATTTTTAAAGAAATTACCTAGAGCAAGATTTCTTCTAAGTATTTTTGGGATTCTGGCAAAAGATGTTGGGCACAATGAGCTAAGTTTGCTTATAAATTCAGGAACACTCGGAACAATTTTAGGATTGTTACGCCAAACGGGTGGTGATATCCCTGCCATCAAAAATACGTATGAGTTGTCAGTTGTTTATGAAGACACAATATTGAAAGTAAGTTTTCTAACATTTAAGATGTATGTTTTAAAAATAAGTTTTGGTTTTGTTTAGCAAAAATCAAACAAAGCTAATTTAACAGGACCTGAACTAGCAAAGCTAATGAAAATCGGAACTAGAATTTGCCGAGGTGCAGACTGGAAATGGAGTGATCAAGATGGTATTCCACCTGGCGAAGGAAGAATTATAAGCGAAGTTGGAGAAGATGGGTAAAAATTTTATTATTATTCTATTTTTTGTAGTAAATTAATTTATTTATACTTAGGGGTCATTTTGATTATATTAATGAAAATAATTTGTTCCGCCAAACATAAGTTTACGTTGAGCAACTATAAATAATTACTTTTTTTAAATTTTTTATCACAGGTATCAATACAAATAAATTTATATCGTCCGGTATATATAGCGCCGGGGTGCTGGGCCCATATGGCTGTTAAAATAATAAATTTATATAGTGTTAAGAAATATAGAAAAGTTTATTTTGAAATGTATGTAAATAGGTTAAATTTGATTAAGTTTATGTTTATTTAGTAGCGGGAAAAGCAGTGAGTTATGTGGATGAATAGTTGTATCTAGGAGTTTTTGTAACGGTGGAATGTTGTTTGTAAAGTGTGTTCTTGTTAATGGGTATCTTTGAAGAACATGGACAGAAGCTGCAAAGTGGTGTAGGTTCGTTTTTATAAAGATGAACTTTGTTGAACAAGGTATGACCTAGCCTTATCCGAGAGAGCTGCACTGATTGTAATCGGTTCAATGACTCGTTGTAGGTCACTTGTCCTAAGGTTGCCTTATGTTGTCTTAAAAATGAATTATAGTTATTCCAACGTATTTCTGCTTCTCGTCGTATATTGTCAGAGACATTGAAGATGCAAACGGGGGTAATATAAATTCCAAAGGCATTTTGATGGTTTCACGAGCCACAAAGTCTGCGTTTTCGTTTCCTGGAATTCCTGTGTCTCCTGGAGACCATATTAAGTGAATTCTAGAGAAGTTGGAGCGGATAATTGAACGTAGAAGATGAAAGATTGATTGGCACTCAAAAAGTCACTGAAAATAGCTGTTGTATCATGCCTTTCTTTGGCAATTTGGAATGCTTCAACCAATGCCATTACCTCTCCAACAAAAGGACTTTGGTTTGGGGTTGTAAGTTTTTGTGAGAGGATCTTGTCACATTTATTGTCGTATCTATATACACAATAACTTGTTGTTTCTTCTGCTGTCGTGGCGTTTATGTTTAGTATGCTATTAAATTGACCTGTAATTATTTTGTCAGCAAATTTTTTTCTTTAGATGTCGGGCGGTGTTCGTTCTTTCAGCGTTTTGGCTAGAGATATGTCAATGGTGCTTTTTGGTAAAAGCCAAGGTGTTGAATCGTTTTCGTAATTAACTGTTTCTGGTATGGTGATATTAGTAAATGTGAGGTATCGGATCTGCATATTTCGTGTAGCGGATGTTTGCAGTCTATGAAGCTTTGTATAACAATTTTGGTTTGTGTACTTTGTTTCGTTTCTAAAAAAATGGTGTGTTTGTTTCTGCCAATAAAGCATCAATAGGTGTAGATGGTAGATCTCCAATAGACTTTCGTAGTAGTGCATTCATTTTGATTTGGATCATCTGATCGTTCCCTTTTGTCCAGTGTGAATAGATGGAAAGGCTATGTTGTGTGGCACCCCATATGAGGGCTTGTAATATATTTATAGATGTGTTCTGGTGCGGTCCTTTGTGTTTTTGGCAGATAACTTTGAGTAGATTCAAGGATTTGTTGAGCTTGTCAGCTACAAACTTCGCGCGTGCATGCCATTTCCAAGTTTTCGAGCAAATCAGCCCAAGAATTCTTAATTTTTCTTTAAGGGGAATAGCAGAGTTGTTAAGATTGATAGTTGTGTTCGGACAAGATCTTTTTCTGCATATATGCAGAACTACCATTTTTTCAGCAGGTAGTTTAGCTCCAGTATTTGTGCAACAAGTTTGTGCTTTCTGTATGATTTGATTGAGCGCATGGGCAACTTCTTCTGGGCTACCAGAACTTAAAACGAAAATGTTAAAGTTGAACACCATCAGTATTCAATTCATTTAAAAGCGAATTTACGTACGTATTGTACAACATTGTTAAAATTGGAGATCCTTGTGGCACACCGTTTTCAAATGTGTTGTCTAATGAATAGTAGCCATTGACACGTACTTTTATTCTTCTGTTAGACATGAAGGAATAGATCACCTTCAATAAGTTTGAATGGATTTCCCAGTCGTGGAGTTGTTGTATTACTCTAAAATAAGTTACTTTTTCAAAAGCCTTTTCTAAGTCCATGGACAATAGGACCAAATGGTTTCGTGAAGCTAGCTCTATATGTACTGCTTGGTCAAGCATATGCAGCAAAGTATGTGTGCCTCTACATGGTCTAAAACCGTGTTGTCCGCTGTTGAGACATTTTTCAAGTGTCCATTTGAGTCTATTACCAATTATTTTTCAAATAATTTGAATAGAACGGAGAGGAGAGAAATTGGGCGGTAATTTTCGATGGCTTGTGAGTCCGTGTTTGGTTTTGGTATAGGGATCAGAATAGCTTTTTTCCATTCATGCGGGAATGTCCCGTTTTTCGAAATATTATTATATAAGTTGATCAATCTTACCATGACCTCAGCTGGCAAATTTGTTAACATCTTAAATGTTATTTTATCAGAACCAGGCGTAGAGCCTTTGGTAGAACGTACTGATTCTATAAGCTCTGTTAGAGTAATAGCTGGACTCAAAGCGGTTGAAAAAAAGTCCATTGAAAACGTGTTTTTTTATGTAGGATATTATGGGAGAAATGTATATCGGAACTGTACCCAGCCCATTTGTCTGCAAAGAGTTGTGCGATCTCGCTTTGATCAGTTACTAATGTTGAACCTTGTTTGACGGAGGTGATGCTACACCGAGAGTAAATTGCGTTTATAATCTTTACTCTATTCCAAAGAGTTTTGGAATCCATATTTGGATTGATGGACGCCAAGAAATTTGTCCAGACGTCTCTTTTAGCTATACGCGCTATTTGTTTGATTTTTGCAGCCAAACGTCTATATGAAATAATATTAGTGGAATTGGGATTGCTTTTTAGATTCCGCCAAGCGCATGTTAAACCAAATAGGATGTTTGTCGTCGCATGGTGGGTGAGAAGAGGGAATTGAAGTGGCTGCAGATTGTCTAATTATTTTTCTTACGTTTGCTGCTTCTTTGTTAATGTTTTCAGACCTAGGGACAACGCTTGAAATTTGGCCTACATTTTGTGAAAATTTGAGCCAGTCAGCTTTTGTTTCTACGAAGCGGGATTGAAATTTTTTTCTATGGGTGTACGGTGATCCTGTATCAATTATTATTGGAAAGTGGTCACTACCTTCCAACGAGTTATGGGTTTTCCAAGTGGCATCAGTTGCAATTGATGGTGATACAATTGTCAAGTGAATGGCAGTAAGTGTGTTTCTTGTAGAATAATGCGTTGGTGACCCATCGTTCAACAGAACTAAGTCAGAACTTTGTAACCATTCAGCTACAATTGTTCCCGCACTATTGGTATGTGGGGAGACTCACATTAAGTTATTGGCATTGAAGTCGCCTAATACAATGCTTTGTGGAGGGTGGTTTGCGGCCAGACCAAGATACTCTTGCTGGATACGATTTCATCAGATTGTCTGTAGATATTTTGCAGCGTTAGAGGGTTAGGTAGGTTAATTTTCAGTGTTTGGGTAAGTATTCCACTTGGGCAGATTGTGTACGTATGAGGTATATTTGAATTTATGAGAATAGCTGTGCCATCTTTATTTCGATCGTGTGGCTTATTATTAAAATAAGCAATGTAGTTTTTGTATTTTGATGGTGCTTTTTCTACAAGAACTTTAGTTTCTTCTTATCTTATAATCTTACTTCGGGATTATATTTATGGAAGATTATTGAAATATCCTTGGATATTCCATTGAAGGATTTTTATATTAAGTTTTTTGTTCATATTAGTTGTTGGATTATTATTTATTTGAAATGTATTCGTTGTTGGCAAAATTAGTGGTTGGTCCATTATTGATGGCCTTGGGCTTCTCTGACCGGAGGGGGGCATGGGGGCTGTGCGCCTGGAGTCCATGTCCTCTCCCTGTGAGAGATGTGCACGACCTTCTATCCGGAAAGAGAGTTGAATTATTATTTATTGTCATCTGTATCTGATGTAGATATAAATATGATTCTTTTTGTATTAAATTGTTTGATATAATTGATATTGGAGAATTTTGTGTGGTGCTTGTTTCTGGGGGTTGGTTTGTGTAGTTAAGTATTGAAATAGTTTTGGGTGTTGGTAACAGTGGACGCTGTGGTTGTTTCTGAATAATCGGTAGGTTTAAAAGTAGGGGGGAAGCGGAGGCTAGTGCCTCGGATGTAGGCATTTTTGATGGTTTTAGGGATGCATTTCTTTGGACGGTTGTTTTGTAGTTTTTGGTGGATGTATTAATGTTGTGATTGTCTTTTGCTTTATTAGCATCTAGATTATGAGTTTCAGTAGGCGGAAGAGTTTTTTCAGAAATCTTGAGACTTTCTCTGGCTCTTAATGAGTACGTTTGAGCTCTTAAGATTGGTTTAGTTGGGTACATTTGGCTATAAGTGCGTTTAGCTTCTCCCATACTGCACTTGTTTCTTGTTAAGATCTTCTTGTTTTGGAGATATTTTGGACAGGTTTTGGACGAAGAAGGGTGGGCTTCAGAGCAATCAGCACACATGGTTCGAGTACATTCGGTGGGTTCATGAGGTGGTAGGCTGCAAACTACACATTGTTTGCTATTATTACATCTCTTTGCTGTGTGTCCCAAATACACAACTCCTTTTGAGGAATTTAGATTGGCATGGAGTTTCACCGTTACAGGGATCTGGCCAAGATTAGAAATTCTAAGGAATTTATCTGCGATTGACTGTAATTTTGTGAGGATTAAAATATTCCCATCTCTAAGTTGGGAGATATCTTCATAGTCCTTAATCACAGCGTCAATTGCTTTATTAAGGATAAACACATTTATTGATGACAGGGGTTGTTGTTCTTCTTTAGGAGAGATTATAATAAATTTAGGGTTCTTAAGGTTTGAAATGTCTGGAAGTAGAGGGAAATCAGTTAGCGAAGAGTTTTTTATTCTTTTTGCACTGGACTCCGAATTCGGGGACTAAGCCAACAAATCGAATCTATTCCTGTTTTTTTTTCTTCCTGGCCCCGGGGCCATTTTAATTGATATGGAAATTTAACCTCGCACCAAAAATTAAAGCACGCGGTGTCAAAGAAAGTTTATGAGCCCTGTGAAGGGAAAGAGATAAATGTATACCTATATCAGAAAAGAAAAAAGGTTAGAGATAGGTAACCACTGCACTAGGAAAGTCAACACAAGTGAACGCTGTGAAAGCAAGACGGTGACTGAATTACTTTTATATTGTGAACTTTTTTAGTATTTTGTATGTTTTTTTAGGTAGGATGAGATTACTACTAGTTAATAAAAGCACATCACACATGGTTTGAAAGTTAAAAAATAATATGTTTCTATCATTTTTATAATATCTTAGGTACATAAAAACTCGGTTTACTCAAAAAGATTTAGAGCACTTTCTTCTTCACCAACCGAAGAAATTGAATTGCTTCTTAAAATGTTTTTTTCGTACATAAATAACATTGAGCCATTGGTTTTTTAATTTCTCCTTCTGACGTTGGCAGATTTTTTTCAGTTTTTCACATTGATTTTGTGATAAAATTGCGTCTTCAGCTTTTGACAAGTTTATAAAAATAAATCTTCAATTATTCTTTTGTGTTAAATAGTTTTGATTTGAAAGTTGAGCTTACGTATTTTTCTTGAAAAGATCGAAAATATTGCATGCATTTGAGAGATGTGCAACAAAAATAGTTTGGACGTCCTCAACTAAATTCTATGCACATCTTAGTTCATTATTCAAATTTGTCTGCAGGGTTTGATTTCATTATCCCATCTTAAATACCAAAGCCAAATATAAGCTTTGTATTTGTTTTATTTAATTGCTTTTTTAATACAATTTCGAATCTCTAGTCTTACAATCAGTTGCATTTAAAATATTTGATTTTCGTTAACAATTTAGATGGGTGCGTGTAGAATGGTATACTGGAGCAACTAACTCATACCGCATGGGTAAAGAAGGCCAATATGACCTTCGTTTGGCTGACAATGCATCGAACATAGTTTCTCCGGACACAGAAAACACAGAGAAAGATGAGTTGATTGGTGAAATTCAGCTCACAGGCGAATCCCATCCTACAAAACTTTTACGCTATGCATGCACAAAAATGCTGCAAATAATATCAGTAGGAGTTGGACAACACAGCGAAAAAATTGACAAAGCCGCTGTAAAAGGAGTTACGTCTATGTTTCGTGCTATTTTAAATCCAAAATCTGGCCTTGGAAGCATTTGTGGTCTTGACAGTTGGACAACGCTTGGATTTTTGCGTGCGATTGTTGGCGAATCAAAAGTTATGTCCAAATTTTTGACTTCACCGATTTGGATACGTTTTTACATTGACCTTCTAGAGCAGGCAACAACGAGTGAGCAAGATGTTTTTAGAAAAATACACTGTCTGCGACTGTTGCAAACTGTTTTGGTCAACTGGACAGATGAATATATTACTGAAACCACAAAATTGGTGCAGCAGCTGTTTTCACTTCTTGGAAAAATTACACTTTATTGTCCAAACGATGTGTCTTTGTTGCAAAATCAGGCTGATACAAAATCAAGAGTTCTTCTCACAGCTTCGCATTCCGGAACTGTTGCTGAAGAAATTATAACTCTTCTCCGAAAATTGCATACTCTACCCGTTTGGAATCCTGTCATAAATTCATTTTTATCTCAGAAGCTTTGTGTAGCGGCGGAACTCTTTGGGGACGATGGACTTGAAATTACTAACCTAGAATCAGAGAATGTTCATGTAATGGGAGTACTAAGTACAATTGGGGGATGTGACACGCGGCCACGTGTAGGACTTCAAGTCTCATACGAAGGAAGCACTGCCACAATTTGTGGCTTTACGAATAAAGGAAAGTGTCTTCTTAGCACAGATGGAAACTCTCTTAATGGAGAGTTTCGAAAAATTTCACTAAATACCGCATCCGAAGGAGCAGACTACTCTGTCTTCAGTTTGTCTCGCCTTCCAATGAACGAAATGCTCTTAAATTCTTGGTCAGTTTTAATGTATGGCCCAGGCGAGCGAAAAGAGTCTATTCCTGGGACTGTTGATATTTCATTGTTGCGATCGCAACAGATTCAAATATGTGTTCTCAATTCAAATTGCGTTCTCTATCGACATCAGGCATCGTTAAGAAAGATTTTAAGACAGCGTTCACCAGGAATGAGTTCATATTCGTCAGAAGAGAGTATTTCAGAAGAAGAAATACAACAACAGGGAGCGAAGCTTAATGTGAACGATTTAAATGTTGTTACTGACCAGACGCCGGCTGGTGATGAATCACCATCTTCGTTGTCAGAAAACGAACTTCTTATTCAAAGCATCCTTATTCGAGCGACACAACCTTCCCCACTGAAAGCTACATATACATATGCAGAACTCTCAACTGCTGCGTTAAATGTCTCACAAATGTTGGCAAGCCAAGCACATTCGGAATTGATTGGCCCTGAATCTCAGCACTCGCGATCATTACCTCCACCACTTCAACCTACTCTTGTCCACGGAGTACCTATCTTCAACGATGGGTGTTATAATGTAGCTGTATCTACTGGAGAGGCCCAAGGAACTTGTTCCATTGCTGCAGCGAATAGAAACAAAACAGCGCCATGTCCTTTGGTATCACAAATTATGGAAATGGGTTTTTCTAGAAAGTCTGTTGAGCTTGCTGTAAAAACTTTAAGTAATGACATATCTTTGATTTGTTTTTGTTTAAAAAATTAAATACAATTTTTTTTTGTAAACCAGCTGCTCATACGGAAGTTCCACCAACTCCTGAGCAAATTGTTCAATGGATTTTAGAGCATCCAGATATTTGTCCACCAATACCGTCAACATCAAAGGGTAGTGTATATGATACAGACGGAAGCGGTATAATGAAAATTGGTCGTCACGACCCAGAAGCTGATTCGGACAACGATAGCACAGATAGTAGTGATACCGTAGAAGGTTCATCAATACAAGATTCTCATCATACAGGTGGAACTAAATTTGCGACTCGTAGAGATTTTCAATTTGCGGATCAATACGCGATGTATGTAAGGGGTCTGGTGTGTCCAGGAATGAGCGTACGTTGTTGCCGAGATTTTGAAGAAATAAAAAAAGGTGACATTGGAACTGTGCTTAAAGTAGATACTGAAGGATTGCATGATTTAAATGTACAGGTAAAAATTTGTACAAGATAAGTATCACTTGTATTGTGTATTTTTAAGCTCAAATGCTAATATTTTGATTTTTGTTTGTAGGTTGATTGGCGAATGCATGGTGACACTTATTGGGTATGCTTTGTACACATTGAACTCCTCGAAATGGCAAAAGAAAAATCAACTCCATTTGACCGGGGAATAATTGTTGTTGGCTCCCAAGTTCGCATCCGCTCAACACCGCGATATAAATGGGGCTACATTACAAGAGGTGCAATAGGAACAGTTGCTTCGATAAGTGGAAAAGATGTGACAGTAGACTTTCCACAACAACCTAATTGGACGGGAAATTTAAATGAAATTGAATTGGTTAATATCGCTAGAGATGGACACATGAATAGTGGGTCATCAGGAATTTTACATGGACCTCCAACCGATTTAATAGAAGATTGGTCACGTTGTATTCGGTCCCTTACTGTGTCTTCGAATGAATCTATGGCTAAGCATTTGTTGGATAGAAGTCCTAACTACTGGCAAAGTTCATCAAGTAGCCAAGGAAAGCATTGGATTCGCATTGAAATGCATGAAAACGTTCTAATACACAGCTTATCGATTGTTGTCAATCCGGCTGACTGTTCCCACATGCCATCGCTAATTGTTACACGTGTTGGTGATAGTATTCCCAACCTTAAAGAATACAGCTGGGTTTCTGTAAAAAATAGCGATGTTAATGTGTCTCTCATGAACGATGTACGACAATATTATCAATACGTTGAAATTGTTATAAAACATTGTCGAAACAATGGAATTCAATGTAAATTGCATGGCATAAACATTATTGGACGTCGGCGGCAAACAGACTTAGATCTTATGCTAATGGACGCTGCTTTTTTGGCTTGCGAATATGACAGCTTGTCGAGCGAGTCAAGTTCTCTTGCCAATTATTCAGAAGCTAAATCCTCACAAAATGAACCGCCATGTACGGTGATGGTGTGGGGTTTAAATGATAAGGAACAACTGGGAGGGCTAAAAGGTTCGAAAGTAAAAGTCCCTACGTTCTCACAAACTTTAAGCCGATTGCGCCCAATTCATATTGCTGGTGGCTCTAAATCTTTATTCATTGTATCGCAGGATGGCAAGGTATTTGCATGTGGTGAAGGTACAAATGGAAGGTTAGGTTTGGGACATAATTGCAATGTTTCGGTCCCGCGGCAAGTTCCAGTGCTGCATCAATATGTGGTGAAGAAAGTTGCTGTGCATTCGGGGGGCAAACACGCCCTTGCGTTGACATTAGATGGAAAAGTATTTTCGTGGGGCGAAGGTGAAGATGGAAAGTTAGGGCATGGCAACCGTTTGACTATGGATAAACCAAAAATGATTGAATCACTGCGGGCAAAGAAAATACGTGATATAGCATGTGGATCATCACATAGCTCTGCTATTTCTTCTTCAGGTGAATTATACACTTGGGGATTGGGTGAATATGGACGGTTGGGTCATGGTGATAACACAACCCAACTCAAACCTAAACTAGTGTCAACTTTAATTGGAAAACGTGTCATACAGGTATTAGTTGAAAAATATCATTTAAATATGTTCTAAGTTTAGTTTTTTGTCAATCAAATAAACATTTTATTTACTTTAAAGGTTGCTTGTGGCAGTCGTGATGCTCAAACTCTGGCATTAACCGAAGATGGAGCGGTCTACTCTTGGGGTGATGGTGATTTTGGTAAACTTGGGCGTGGAGGTTCTGAAGGTTCCTCAGTTCCTCATGAAATTGAACGTTTAACTGGAATAGGCGTAATTCAGATTGAATGTGGTGCTCAATTCAGTTTAGCACTCACTCGCACCGGAGAAGTTTGGACATGGGGTAAAGGAGACTACTATCGCCTAGGTCATGGCAGCGATCAGCATGTGAGAAAACCAGCTCCCATACAAGGGTTGCGAGGGAGAAAGGTGATCCATGTTGCTGTAGGTGCCCTGCACTGTCTAGCTGTGACGGATAGCGGCCAAGTTTATGCATGGGGGGATAACGACCATGGACAGCAGGGGTCTGGAAATACAGTTGTGAATAAAAAGCCTGCTCTTGTAATTGGCTTAGATTCAGTTTTTGTTAACAGGGTAGCGTGTGGAAGTTCGCACTCTGTTGCTTGGGGTTTGCCACAATCGCCTCCCGAAGATGAAAAGAAAGGTCCAGTGCCTTTTGCAACAACTAAAGACCCACTTGGAGGCAGTAGCTTAGGAATATACGATTCTGAGCCCTCACCATCGACTTTGCCTTCTACAGTGGGCAAACAACAATTAAAATCCTCATTGAGTGAAACATTGCTTTCGCTAGAAACATTTGGAGCTCGTCAAACAGCCCTAAATTATGTACTAAATGCCATGAGTATTTTACAAGCACGACAACTGATTGTTGCTGCTTTAACCAGCCACAGCAAAATAAATTTGAATGAAAAAATGTCAAACGAAGTTGAACAATCTGAAGGTATAAAAGATCTAGAAAGAGTGACAAATCCTAGCGTAGCTGCAAACAATAATAACAATGACGTCATAGCTCAAGGAGGTGGAGAAGCTCCTGCTGATGCCACTGATCCGGCAGTTCACGAGCCGTCACCGGAAGCGGATGTTGCGCCTGCTCCAGCTGGTCCACTTAGTGCATTCCAAAGCCTAACAGGGTCACTTTCACTTTCAGCATCAATATCAAGTAATGCGCCTCATAAACATTCAAAAATGTCGGCAAGTGTAATGTCAGTTATGGCAGCAACAATGACACATCATGTAGAAATGATTGCAGAGTCGAGTCTAACGGGTTTGGATGATTTTACTTCCTTGCTGGGAGAGGCAGAAGCCAAGAGTCTGGTTGAGCTTTTAAAACTAAGTGTTGCTGGAAGAACTGGTCCGCAATCTACATCGCAAACTATAGCAGATACTTTGATAGCTTTGGGATCAAATTCACCGGTTATCGGAGCGATGCTTCTTGAAACTTGCATTACTGAACTGGAAGACCTCTGTACTTCTAGACATTGTTTAGGTAAAATTCCAAAACCTGTGGTGCAAGAGAGCAGTCATCCTTATGTGGACAATGTGACAGCTTTTGGTCACGTTAAGATCCCGGGTGCTGAAGCTCTTCGCCTCGAATTTGACCCTCAATGTTCGACCGAGAAACGCAATGACCCACTTGTTATTATGGATGGATCGGGTCGTGTTATCGCAACACGTTCTGGTCGTGAGTTCTCTCAGTGGGCACCAGAAATCCGAATACCAGGGGATGAAGTGAGATGGAAATTTACCAGCGACAGCTCTGTCAACGGATGGGGGTGGAAATTTTGGGTTCATGCTATAATGCCAGCTGCTTCAATGCAGGAAAAAGGATCTGATCGTTGCATTTTATCACAACCGTCAATGCCCCTAGTAATGGCTCTTTTAGATTCAAGATTAGGTCCCAACAACAACAGTGTGTTGTTGAGACTTGCAGCCGCATTGGCAGCGTGTGCTCAACTCAGTTCTTTGACAACTGCTCAACGAATATGGTCGTTAAGAAAGCTACACTGCGTCCTTACATCGAAGCATGCACCAAAAGTATTAGACCCTTCTCTGAATCCTATCCTAATGCCTCTGATTCCTGAATTCCTGCGACAGTATGAATATGAAGAGCCGCAAGTGCGAGGGGGAATTCATCTCATGCACTCGGATTACTTTAAGACGCTTGCTGCCTTAGCGTGCGACATGCAACTTGACTCAGTTTTACCGCCAGCCGATATGCACAAATGGGTTTGGTTCAAGCGCTATTGTATAGCTGTTCGAGTTGCACAAGCGTTAATAAAGCGAACAGAACTTCCACGTGCATTTTGCGTGGAAGTAAAAAAGAAAATCTCTGAAATGATGCCACCACAGAATACTTCACCATCAAATTCGGTAATGATGAACTCCACAAATTCTCTGTCATCGAGCACAACAAGCAATGCAACACCTACACCTCCACCTTCATTGCAGCAGCAGCAGCTACCTACTAACACAACCACTTCAATGGTAAATTCTCTAACACCAAGTACCAGCAATCTGATTCAGTACATAGACTCGGTTATGTCACTGTCAATGCACGATGTTGATCAAAAGGTTATCAATGAACAAACACAGTTTTTGCATGAGGATCATACTCTCTTCAAAGCTGAACATGACAGCCAGCTTTTGCAGTGGCTGAATCGTCATCCGGAAGATTGGGCACTATCGTGGGGAGGAGCAAGCACTATCTACGGTTGGGGCCACAACCATAGGGGACAGCTCGGAGGTCTCGAAGGAAGTCGAATTAAGGCGCCTACGCCGTGCGAGGCCTTGAGTTTATTGCGGCCAATACAGTTAGCTGGAGGAGAACAGACCCTCTATGCAGTAACACCGGATGGGAAACTTTTTGCCACTGGGTATGGATCCGGTGGACGACTAGGTATAGGTGGTACTGATTCTGTCTCGACACCAACATTGGTGGAGTCCTTGCAACATGTATTTGTAAAGAAAGTGGCTGTGAATTCAGGTGGAAAACACTGCCTTGCATTGACAGCAGATGGGGAAGTTTATTCTTGGGGTGAAGGTGAAGACGGCAAACTTGGGCACAGCAATCGAATGAGTTACGATAGACCTAAGCTAATTGACGCACTATCCGGTATTGGAATAGTTGACATTGCTTGTGGCAGCGCGCATTCAGCTTGTATTACATCATCAGGACACGTTTTAACATGGGGCAAAGGAAGATATGGTCGTTTAGGCCATGGAGACTCTGAAGATCAATTACGACCAAAGCTAGTAGATGCTTTACTTGGATACAGAGCTGTAGACATCGCATGTGGTTCGGGAGATGCACAAACTTTGTGCATTACTGACGATGACAATGTGTGGAGTTGGGGTGACGGTGATTATGGAAAACTAGGTCGAGGTGGTTCTGATGGATGTAAGGTTCCAACAAAAATTGAAAGCCTTTCTGGTTTGGGCGTGATAAAAGTTGAATGTGGATCACAATTCTCTGTAGCACTCACTCGGTCTGGAGCTGTTTATACATGGGGTAAAGGAGACTACCATCGTTTGGGCCACGGGACTGTGGACCATGTACGGAGGCCGAAGAAAGTTGCAGCTCTCCAAGGCAAAAAAATAATCTCGATTGCTACTGGTTCTTTACATTGCGTCGCATGTAGTGATACTGGTGAAGTATACACGTGGGGTGATAATGATGAGGGACAACTAGGCGATGGCACAGTAAGCGCTATCCAAAGGCCAAGGTTGGTCACGGCTCTGCAAGGAAAACATATTGTTAAAGTTACATGTGGATCAGCCCATACACTTGCTTTGTCAACGTCGCAGCTTACAGAGAGAGTTCGTCCGCCACCAAACCCACCTTTGGAATATGATCTCGTAAGAGACCTTCCAGCGGAGGCTCTTCATGCGCGACTTGTATTGTTGCATCACTTTTCTGAGCTTGTTTGTCCATGCCTTGCTATGCTTCCGATAGCTGGTGAGTTAAGTTTGGGAGCTTTGAAGGATGTTTTAGTGTATACAATAAAAGAAGCAGCTTTCCGCAAAGTTATTCAAACAACAATGGTCCGTGATAAGCAACATGGTCCCGTTATTGAATTGAATCGTATTCAAGTTAAACGTTCACGTAACAAATCCGGCAACGGGTTAGCCGGTGTTGATGGTATGAAAAGCGTTTTTGGACAAATGGTACAGAAATTGCCTTTATTAACTCAAGAAGCACTTTCGTTGCCACATAGAGTTTGGAAAGTAAAGTTTGTGGGAGAAAGTGTGGACGATTGTGGGGGGGGATACTCTGAGTCTATTGCGGAAATGTGCGACGAATTACAAAACGGAAGTGTCCCACTTCTCATTACTACCCCAAACGGGAGGGGTGAAGCAGGAGCCAATCGTGACTGTTTCCTCTTGGACCCAATGTTAACATCAGTGCTGCAGATGAATATGTTTCGATTCTTGGGTGTCTTGATGGGCATAGCCGTTCGCACAGGTTCGCCTTTAAGTTTAAAGTAGGTATTTGTTTACGGAAAATTGTATTAGTATTATTTGTAACTATATTTCAATATTTTAGTTTGGCTGAGCCAGTTTGGCGCCAATTGGCTGGAGAAAACCTACGTGCTAGCGATCTCACTGAAGTTGATCGTGATTATGTAGCCGGACTTCTTTGTGTACGCAACATGGAAAACGATCCAAAAGTCTTTAGCACTCTCGAATTGCCATTCTCAACGTCGTCGGCCAAGGGCCACGAAGTGCCTTTATCCACACGATACACTCGTATTACACCTCAGAATCGTCACGAATACGTGCGTCTTGCTTTAAATTTCCGTCTGCATGAATTTGATGAACAAGTTAAAGCTGTTCGTGATGGAATGTCGAAAGTGATACCTGTTCCACTTCTTTCACTGTTTTCAGCGGCGGAATTACAAGCAATGGTTTGTGGATCTCCCGATATTCCGTTAGGATTATTGAAATCGGTTGCCACTTACAAAGGATTTGATCCAAACTCAGCGCTTGTTTCATGGTTCTGGGAAGTTATGGAAGAATTTTCCAATCAAGTAAGTTCCACCACTTTTTGTCTGTCTTTTTTTTATTTATTTTTTATTTGATTTAATTCCTTTCACTTTTTGTAGGAACGATCGCTATTTTTACGTTTCGTTTGGGGTCGAACAAGACTGCCTCGCACTATTGCTGATTTTCGGGGGCGTGACTTTGTTTTACAAGTTTTAGAGAAAAACCCTCCTGATCATTTTCTACCGGAAAGCTATACATGTTTTTTTCTTCTTAAGATGCCACGATATTCTTGCAAGGTATGCAACAAAAGTTCACTTTTTATTTTAAAATACATTTTAACATTCAATTCTATTTTGAAATATTAGGCTGTACTTCTTGAAAAACTTAAATACGCTATACATTTTTGTAAGAGTATTGATACAGACGAATACGCACGTGTTGCGATGGGCGATCCCACCGAAGCAACTGGCAGCGAAGACAATAGCGATTTGGAATCTGTTGCTAGTCATGATGCTTAAGGACAGCTTTAATGTACGAGGTACTTGTTTTAATAATAAGGATTTAAGTTAAATTTATGACACAATATTTTTGTACATAGCTCCCAAAACCGAAGCATTCCGATCACCTTATTCACATTTTAAACTGGTAAAAAAGAATATCGAAGTTATTGTTAATCGACAAAGTTTAAATTCTATACAAACATTTCTTTTATTTTTAATTTTCTAAAGCTCAAACTATTTTTATTAACTTGTTTTTGTTTAAAGAATTTGACGTTTGAATAATTTGCATATTTAGCTGTTAAAAATCTGTGATTTGCATTTGTGTGTGCATTAAGCTTTTATGTTTATTTTACTAAATTTCAAATCCTTATGGTTTTTAGGACAGTTGTTAGTGATTTTTTAGCCGATTTTATCCATCTCATTTAAAAACATAAAATAGGAAACCGAAGAGCTCATGGCCTGAAAATAATAAGAATATAATAGAAATTAGTTTAGAAAAATTAATACAAGTTATTGTTTAGTAAATATATTTTGTAAGATGATCCTGTCCAACAAAATTTGTTTAATCATTTTACTCACCGAGCCAATACTTTTCGAAGATAAATCAATAAAATTCATTCCATTGAGATGCAAAGATTTCTGAGACCGATAAATTCCAAAGCTTATGTCTTTAATAAGTCTAATGTTAGCTTTCGTATCGCCATAGAATAAAAGAAATTCCCATTTACACATGTAGTATGATTCCGACATTTGAGCAGCCTTAATATCAGAATGTTTGCAAGAATACTTTTTGTCAAAACAAATTAAATAACAATGTAGCAAAAACTTACCGCGTCTGTGCAGCGCTGACCAAAAGATCCAATCATTAAAAACTGCAGGCAAATAGATACCAACCAGAAAAAGTATCGAAATGTTTCCAAGCTAAGGCCGTTCTTTAGAAAAATAATGTAGAATAAAATTGAAAGCCTTAAATATAAACTTAAATTTTGTACCCTTTGTAAAGCAAAAGCGACAGTGCACATTAGAAAAACTCCAAATAGAACCAAAGAAAATATCGGCAGACTAAGAAATGACTGGAGCTCCTGAAAGAACCTATAGAGCTTATGAAAATTAGTTTTAAGGAGGTCGGGTTAGTTCTTAATTAATATGAAGTTATCGCAGCCTTTGAAAACTCGGAGAACGATAAATCTTTTATATGAAATATCTATTTTGTGTGCTCGGTAAAAAGGATTCAGCATCTTACTTACTTATCTAGATTTTGCTGCTTCTTAATAATCACTTTTAAATTAGCACGAAATGCATCGTAGATCTCATCCGCTTTCTGTTGATTGAGTGATGTGAACGTTATCAGGGACTTTTCATATAATTGCGCTAAATCTTCATGCAATATACTATATCTTGCTGCGCAGTGTGTAAGAGTAGTACCCACAATGAAATCTTCAGCAGAAATTATGCAAGCTGTACAAAATCCTACATACCCCGTGTATATGACCGTAAATGCATACTTCCAGGGTTCTTGAGCATTGTAAAAAAATTCCATTTTTACTAAATATGGCTTTGAATTGGACTTTGGATCTCTAGCCACTTTAATTGCTGCGCTAAGATAGATAAAAAAGAGAGTGAGCAGAAATGACCAAGTCATAAAATACACCAATCGTAAACTATTTTCACAGTTTTTGTGTAGTTTTTCATTCTCTATTCTAAAAAAAACAACTGAATTTAATTTTTCTTTTTTTATAGATTTACAAAATTATAAACTTACTTATCGATGTATATTTGTTTGTAAAACTTCTGCAAAATATCCCTCATTTTGTTGCGACGAAAGATCAAGTGTAATACTCTTACTATACCTTGCGTTCCTATTATAAGTGCACATAGTCCTTCGGCTACCTGTGATATGTCCTTTTGGTTAACTTTGATAAAAAGATACTCTGCATAGAACGTTGCAAAAAAGCCTGACAGCAATATCCAAACTAAGCAATTTACAATAAAATTTTGGTACTCTGGACAATACTTGGCCAAAGGCCAAACACAGTTAAACTTCAAAAGCCAAAACATTATGGATTCAATTTTGTCGCCCCGAGCAGTAGTTGGAATGAAGAATTTCATACTAAAAGTAATGTGTTAAATTTCAATAAATTTACTCAAGTCACTGACTAGCCAGCAAAATTGAAGTGTGTTGTGAATAATGTGTTTTAACTGATTTATATAAGTTTAAAAATGCTCATTTATTCATCACAGTTTAATTGGCATTTATGTATACATAGGGAAGGACATCCTTGATTCATTAATTGGATCCTTCTTGTTCTTATTACCAATTAAAATTATAATACCGTCATCATATGAAAGCCAGTTCTTTACTCACTACATTCGCAACTTGAATTCTAAAATATTTACCAGAAATATCAAACTGACAATTAAATTCTAAATAACTAAATTACAAGGTGCATGGCATCAATTGCTAATCTTGGGCTAAGTAAAATATAACAATAAAAAATGCTGTGTTTTATGAAAATACGAAAAATAGATTTGCATATTTAGAGCAAATTGAGTCAAACTTGTAAATGTCCTGATAATTGAATTGAATTAAAATTGAAGAGTAGGACTACAAACACAAAAATGAATTCATGTAAGATAGATTACGCATTGGAATTTTTATGCAGATAAATCCAAATTTTGATGTTAACTCGTTGCAGAAGGTAACATCTTGAAGGATCGACCAATCTTGAAGGATCGACTTCCGATTTTTCTTTCTTAACTTTGTACAATCACTTTGGGGGAAGTTTAAAGTTTTAATAATTTCCCATGTTTTTTTTAGACCATAAGCTCATGAGGCTTGGTTCTTCTTAATCTCCAAACATGGTTTCTTATATTCAAGACGGACTCCATTTCAGAATTAATATGACTTTGCAGTCTCTGGTTGTGCGATACAGCGTATTTTTTAACAACTTCTGTAACCATTTCTATTTGTAAGTCACGATGTAGATCGGTATTTCTTATGTACCAAGGTGCATTAACTCTCTTTTCTTTTTGATGTGCTCTTTCCACTTTAGTTTTGCATCCAAAGTCATTCCAAGGTATTTGGCCGTATTGGCGTAAGGTACAGCTTGATTATTAATGATTATTAGAATATTGTTTATCTTTTTATTTGTAAAGTTTATATGTGAAGATTTTGTTTCATTGAGCTTGATACTCCATTTTTCGGTCCAAGATCTCACTGTGTCGAGGGCATTTTGTAGTTTTACTGCTGCCTTAGAGACACATTTGTCGGGTACCAAAATTGCGGTATCATCTGCAAAAGTAGCCATTATGGTGTGATTACCAACTGGAATATCCCTGTGTATAGTAAATACAGGGTTGGACCTAGGACACTTCCTTGTGGTACACCGGCTTCTATTTTCTTCAATTCCGAGTATTCTTGATCGTACCTTACTCTAAACAATCGGTCTGAGATGTACGATTTTAATATTTCAAAGTACTCCCTGGGGAGATCCCTTTGCAGTTTGTACTCAAGTCCCTCATGCCAAACCTTGTCAAAAACTTGAGCAACATCTAAGAAAATAGCTGAACATACTTGTTTTTCTTCTAATGCTTTTTCTATTACATCCGCTATTCTATGAACTTGTTCTATCGTGGAATGTTTATTTCTAAAGCCAAACTGATGGTTTGTGATAAACCTTCTTTCTTCTATGATTTTGCTAAGTTTCTTCAGAAGCAGTTTTTCAAAAACTTTTGCCATAATTGGTATAAGCGATTGGTCTGTAAGCCGTCACTTCCGTTAGTGGTTTACCTTGCTTTAGTATGACAATTACTTCAGCAATTTTCCAATGGTGTGGGACATACCGGTGCTTAAGACATGCATTTATTATATATTGGAGTTTTATAAAGGCTTTCAATGGCATTTCTATCATAACCTGAGCAGTAATTAGATCGCAACCTGGTGATTTTTTATTGGATAGTTGATGTAAACACATACTTTTTATTTCTTTAAGTCTTACAATTGGTATTTCACTTTCATCTATCTTATCAAGAAACTGTAAGCTATTTTCAGCCTCGTTTGATGAGTATGCCTTAAAAATATTCCCAAGATGTTCAGCGAAAAGGTTAGCTTTTTCTTTCGGGTTACCGATCCATTTCCCATATTGAGATTTCAAAGGCGATTTTTGTAACTGCGGTCTTTTTAAGCGCTCGACTGCTTTCCTTAGCGAAAAATCGGTTGAAGCACCCGTCGTTAAATTCCTAATTAATGTATTGAGTGAATCATTTTTGAATTTGTAAATTTGTTTTTTAAGATTGTTGCTTATACGGTTAAACGTTGTTTTATCATTTGGAAATCTAGTATTTTGCCATTTTCTTCTTCTTTTCTCTATTATCAACTCTCTTATCTCCAAAGGATATTTTATTTCATTTTGTCTTCTATTAGAAAATGTTGGAGTACTTTCTTCAGCAGCCTGTTGCACTTCAGCAATAAATTGTTCCAGTTCATGGTCAATTTGCACGATTGTATCCATGGGAGATCTTAAATTTATAAAACTTAAAAGCCTTTCTCTAAAATCATTCCAGTTTGTTTTTTTATTTACAAGCTTTTGATTATTTTTTAGTACTTCCGATTCACTTAGTGATAGAACCACTGGAGTATGATCTGATGACAGGTCATAATTACCTTCGACACTAATATGATTTAGTTTGATTCCTTTAGCTACGAAAAAGTCAATAACGTTTGGTATTTTGTTAGTAATGGAAGGCCAGTAAGTTGGCGACCTGGAGGAATAGAATTCACAATTGTATTTACGGCCTGCTTGGAAAAGTCTTTTGCCTTTTGTTTATATAAGTCTTGAACCCCAATGGGTGTGTTTCGCATTGAAGTCTCCACCAACAAGAAAGTTATGCCCAAGAAGATTAAATAGATCTGTATAGTCATCTTCTGTCGGGGAGCGCCTTGGTGGGCAGTATATAGCTGCTATCTTAAACTCTTTCTTTCTCATACCAATACTAATAGTTTTTACTTGCATATTTTCACTAGTAAACTTGGTTACTTCATAATGTTTTGAGCTTTCTTTTATAAGAATAGCCGATCCACCTCTTGCCTTGCCAGCTGGATGTGGAGCGTCGTAACATGAATAGTTTTTTATTACATAATCTAGACTTTGCCCATTGGAGAAATAAGTTTCGGACACCATTGAGACCATTATTGATATTTTCTAGATCTAAAAAGATTTTTAATTCGGATGAATGTTGTATAAGACCGTTTGCGTTCCATGTAGCGATTTTAAGTGTTCTGTCCATCATTGTTTTTTAAGAGCGACTTTTTCGCTAAGCAGTTTGATATTCAAATCCTGTTTATTAATTCTTTGAAGAATAAGTTGTACCATTTCTTTTATGGAAGTCTCTTCATTCTTCCGCACATTTTTAACAATCTGAGAATATGCTTTATTTTCATCGCTTTTACTTTGAACAGCCTTTTTGGGCGGTTCCTTCTTAGTATTGTTTTCAGCAGTTAAATCGATATTTACTGTGTTTCTGGGTTTGTCTCTAGCAGATATATTTTTGCTTCTGAACTCTTGGAATTTTGCTTTCTGATCTTTGCTCATAGGACAATTTTTAGTTGCATGTTTTCCTTCGCACTTTACACAAGCAAACTCTCGGTTGCAGTATTTTTGGGTATGACCAAAATCTTGGCAACGTTTGCAATGCGGAACAACTTTAGATTTTTGGAGTGGTTCAATTGTAACAGCAATATTATCGGTTGCTAGGGCGTAGTTAAAAAATACTTGAGTTACAATGATGTTTTCTAATGATAAAGATTGTATTTTTTTCTAGATATATAGATTTTTTCTTCTACTTGTTTGAAAATATAGTAGAAATAAATTAATATTTCTTTTCTCTTCTTTACAGAACATACAAATACCCAATCAAAGGAAAAAATATCCCCGGTGTAAGGTTTGACCCTATAAATGTTAACTACTAAAAAGAAATCTCATAGTAGCGTTATTATTCTAATTTAGTTGGTTTCCTATTTAGTTTATTCGTCAACTGTTAAGATAAAATTGTAGTTTTTAACTGGAGTTAAAATTAAATACAATTAAAAACCATCTGCATAAACAAAAAAATATTTAAAATAAAAAAGACAAACATAATATGAATATAACTACTCGTACGATAATTAAATCACATTTTTGATAGAATTGATGTAGTTCCTCATTTTGATTTATTATTTAATTTCTCATAACTTGAATTTATTTTTGGAAATAAAGATTTTAATAAAAAATTTAATATACATATACAAACATAATACATTTTACTAAAACCGTAGACTTAGATGAAAATTTAAGTGTTATTGAAAGATAGTATTTTTTTGCATTATAATGTTAATATTCATAAAAAAAATGTCTGATTTAAAAAAGATATTTAAACCAATCATAAATTACAAGTAAATTTGGAATCACAAATTAGAATTAAATTACCCAAAATAAATTATTTGATATAAGCCATTTTAAGTTTATTTAAAATACTAAAGAAAACCCATTTTAAATTTGTGAGAACTGATTTCCTGAAACGGGTGGCTTAGAACTTTTATTTGCATTTCCTGTGCAACTAGTAGCTTTTTGATTAATCAATAGCTTAATAAAATTAATGATTAGAAAATTTAGAAAACAAAATGATTAACATCGTTTAAATATCATTAAATTATATCCAAAAATCTTTTCCTTTCCTCTTTTCCATCAATTTCTGAAATTGGTCAAAGCGTACATATTTACACATTTACTCCTTACCTTATTGTGTAGCATTTCTTGATTAAAAACAAAAATAGTAAGATATTTATACAAATTGTATTATTTAGTTTCTCTTTTATAAAATACAAAAACACTGTATTGTGAACATAGTCTTGTATCTATTTGAAGTTAGCCAACAGCCTAAACTTTGTCTTGTAGATGTAATTTGTCAATTTTGAAACAATAATAATTAACTAAATACAAAAACATATACATCCATACACACCAAAAATATTCGCCTTTTGAAGACTTGCTTCAAAGAAAAATTTGTATCTGAATTTAATGATGTAATTTTTTTATTTAATTGCATTAATGTTTAGTAATGCATATTTGTATTTATTTTAAGTTACTTTCTATTTATTACTGTTTTAATTTCAATAAACTAAAAACCTATACAATATACCCAAATATGTATAACAAATATATAACTGTTGTTTTCGTGTATAAAATTCGAAAGAGAATCAAATGTTTTGTTTGCAATTTATAACTATGCACAGTCAAAGAAATTACTCAAATCAAATTTGTTTATATTAAGTTATTATTCCAAACCATATTTATGCCGAGGATCCAGAAATTAAGTTTGGGATTAAGGTGCTGCAATTTGTGACACAAAACAATAATAACAGGAATTTCAGGGTTATACTAAAATTATAAAGAGGCATTATATTGCTTTGATAGTTCGTTAACATTTGTCTACTCAATTTTTAACTGATAAAATATTTTCATTATTTATTTCATATCCAATAGCTCTGGGAGAGGTCTTTTCTTTCACAAACTATTTTTAACAATCGTTAACTATAATCGTTCCTTAATTTAAATTGTTACAATATGACGTCATTGCATCTTTTCTAAGCTCATTGTTGAAAAGTCAAATAGCTAGTTACGATGTAACAATTCGCAACTTAGCATGGGAGCTGAGTTAAAAGTGTTTAACTGTCAAAGTGTATGATTTGTTTGCAAACAAGTAATGTCTTTTTATGGCTTGGGAGAAAATAATGAACTTAAAATCAATTTTTCATATAAACAAACTTTCATGACACAATAAGCCAATGTTTTTTGTCGACTGCTTTGTTTGCGTTTTATTCTTTTATTGAAAAAAATAATTACATAATAAAATTTAATTGAATTTCCCAATATATTTTAAAGCTGCTTCAGTTTTATTTTTAGTTTGACAGATCAAGAATTTCTCACAAATGTCGTTGCTAAATGATTTAGCGAATTCCAACAGCTCGTAACAATGGCACTAAACAATTTTTTTTACATAGCAAAATAGTTAATGATTTTTCGTCTGTCGCACTGCAGACTCAGATATGTATGTAGTCTTTTTTAACTATTCATTATAAGAGATACATTTGTTTTATATCTTGTTGATCCATTTCGCCCCATATTTGGCTTTGAACATCCGTTTAATTGAGTTAGTTTAATTCCCTCAGAATTTTAAGGTTTGATATTTAATTAATTTAGAAAGGAGCCTTTTTTAAAAGGTACATACATACATACATATATTATGAAAATAAAAAAGAAATTGTCCCCAAAATAAACTAAAAAGAAGCTAGAAGCATTCTACAAATGCTAAAAAAGAAATTTTGTATCTTTTTTCCTAGGAATATAATACAGAATTTAATATGAAGAATTGCCTTGATTTTTTTAATTGCGGATAATCTTCGGACTTATTACTACAGCTTTCAGTCTGCCTTTACGTAGATTAAAGCTGATGTTAAAATGTGAATTTAAAAAAATATTGTTTTGGGTGCACCTTTTGCAAATATTTTGATCTCTTAAATTTAAATAAATAGGTACTTAATTTCTCTAAAAACTAAAAACAAACAATCTAATGTAGAAAAATAATTTGAGAAGAAACAATAGTGAGGTACTCAAACATTACACGTTTCGGAATCTCTTCTCTATTCAATTCTCGAGAGATTCCAAGATATTAAATTATTAGATATGAAATGTTCATTATGTGTTTCAATTAGTGAAAGTGACACTTTTGTTGTTATTATTTAAATTCATGTTTCAATCCCAATTCACCAAATTCACCTCAAAAAGTAGATTTTTCCAATTTATTGAGATCTTACAAGGTTTTGCCCACAAAGTTGTTTGGCTTTCGTCTGGCTTTGTTGGCTAAATATTAAGTACTAGTGTGCAACTTTTAACACGGACAAAAGTTACACTGAAAAAAACGTTTTATAGTAAAATTAACAAAACAATTAAAACAAAATTGAGTTTACATACCACTATTTGTTGTTATGATTCCTTGTTGATTTCTTTTGCTTTTAGTACCGAGAAGGGCCTCCGTATAAACTTATCTCGTACGGTACCGTAAAGTGTTGACACAGCTGTGGTTTTCTTTGAGGCTTCTTTTTATGAAAATATGATCACAACAGGTCGTTTTACCATCAGGATAATCAGCTCTGTTCTGCCTAACCAACTTAGGCTCGTTTCACACTACACGGTTTTGACCGTGCCCGCAAAAAAACAGACGACATAAACTGGATCAATGGCTAATTACACATTATAAGGTTTTAACCGTACGGTAAAACACGATATATGTAGGGTTCCTGTTCGTAGTATACTTTTTGCACAGGTTAGTAATCGTGTCTTGAATTGGCTGATCGAACTCCGACGCACGAATAAAATCGTATGATGCGAAAACATGCATATCGTCACGTACGCCACTAAGCTTTTCGCGACGTCCGGGTGCCGTATACTTTAGTGACCGTATAATATGAAAGCGTATAACGGCCAGGCCATACCATAACACTGGGGTCCCCAAATCGTAAATGCACAGGTCGCTAAAATCTACACTCGTACTCGTTTATCATCAATGAAAAGTTATGTTTTTGCAAACGTCGCCTGTAAAGAGTACACACCTCCAGTAATTCATGGTCTGATTTAAATGATTACGGGTGTACCTTAATCGCGCTGTCCGATGGGCCGGTGTAAGTTTCTGCGGAATAACTCGCACTCTGGAACTTTGACCATCCTCGTGGAGTCGATTACGAATGGTTTCATCACTGACATGAGTGCCAGGTTACAGTTATTCATGGTCCAATTTAAATGCTTACTGGTGTACCTTAACCCATGATATGGAATCATACACACGCAAACTTAGTAATAAAATGCTGGGCTTCCATAATGCTCACCAATTACATATGCATTTTAAAGCAAAATACAAAATGAATTTTGTTTTGAGTAGTTTATAACAAATAAATAATTTAAAATAAAGGGTGGAGGGTCATATCCAATTACGCAATACGATTAGATTTGAACTCAAGGAAGTTCTTACGAAAATTAAAAAAATACATTTCGTGCTAAGAAAATCGAGAATGGTTAATTAATCCTTATTCAAAGTTTAAAAATGCAGTCCAATGTAGTAATAGGTAAAAAAATAATATAAATATATGTACCTATATTTATGTATTATGTACCTGTCTATGCCTTGTCTTCAAATTGTCTGCCAGCTTCATAAACCTTACAAAAAACCCATGGCCAAACGTTTTGGCAAATATTGCACGTCTTCTCATTCAATTCAACTTCTAACAACCCTCAAATTGGAAATGGGTCACTGTCTTTTTGGAAAATCTAAGGCAGAAGTCGAAAAATGGTTTTAAATTGGAAATGAGAAATGACCTAGCAAACATTTGTAGTTTGTAACGTTTAATATTGCCGAGAAAAACTAAGTCAATTGTGCAATAGTAGGTAATAGCTGCCCACACCAATTCATCCTTTTTCATATCATTAAAATACTAGTTGTAACCAACGGCCCATCAAGCTTAAACTTTTTTTCACCAGAAAAGACAACGTGTTAGCATTTACTGCTCTAAGTAATATGGTCTCTTGCCAAATTCATCCGATGCTTCAAGCTCTACAAATGACCGCTTTTTGTGAATCATCAGTATGATTGTTCATAATTTTGTTGCTATTTCAAGCCCTGAGAGTCCTAAATCCTTGAAAGCATCTATTGTAGCTCTGTCAAAGTCTTTCCAGAGCCCAAAACAGCTGTTTTCAACACTCTTTGGGATATTCGCTACAATCGTTTTTGGAAGAAAATACTCGTAATGGCCTCATACAGGGCGAACATGTTTTTAATATGGTTTTTTAGTAGTTCATTACGCTAGTTTCTAATTTTCTCTTCAATTTTATGAATTTGTAATGGTGAAATAAATACCTATTCACGTAGTAAAAGTGTCCGGGTACAGCACTTCCACCAGCTATAAAAAGCGATAAATTGATTCCAAATAGTGTGTCCTCATCCTAGTGGTGGCAGTGTGTGTTGTTAAACAAAAATAAAACTAATTTTAGGTTTAGAAAAGTAAAAAAACAGTGCAGGTAGCAATTGGTCAAGTAACTTCATTTGCAGTCAACTTCATTCGTTGAACGTAAATTTCGACCGGATTTTCTCTCTGGTAACGCGAACGAGTGTGGACGTGTTTCAGGCAGCGCTTCATTAATTGATTTTAATTCAAAGTTTTTTTTTCTGTGAGAATTAAATTTGCGAGTGATGGATGGTGATAATCACCCTCCTCTTTTGGGGCCGAAGTGGCCTCCGGATAAACGCTCATTTTATGAAAAAATCAATCTTCTATCCAGTTTGCTAAGTGAAAAAGATAAAAAAAATATAGAAACAGTTACCAACGAGTGGATTTCAGACGAAGACGGTTGCGAAAAAGAGATGGATAGTGAGACAAAATCCACTAGTGTTAGTGCAACAAATAGCATCGGAAGCCATCGCCTCCCGTTAACTAACTGCGTTATAATTGGGCACGCGCAAAATATCTCAACGGTTGCAGGACAAATTAATCCCCAACCGGTAAATGAAAATGTTCTGGAAAACCTACTAGACACCGACAAGAAAATGTTTAAGGCAGTTATTGCCAGAAAAAGGCGTCAACACGCACCAATGCAGGAGCCAAAAAGAATGGCCAGGGAGGTAGTGAACACCCACAACTGATTCCATCCTTTGGCTGAGAAGGATGAGGAAGTTATTCCACCAAAAAATATTGGAACCAACTCAAGTGCTACAAGCGGCAGTAATATTGAAAGCCTCAACCACGTAAACAACAACGGCAGCAGCAGCATCGATGGAATTAATGCGAACCCATCTTCAAAAACAGAACCATGGTGTCCTCCCATCTTTACCAAAGGCGTTTCAGCAAAGACCATTATGAATTTTATGAGTAAGACTAATTATAACCTAAATAATGTTAAATTTATATCTAATGGTTTTGCAAAACTTAAAATTTTTGTAAGGGATGTAGAGTTGCATAGCTTTTTCATTAAAAAATTCAACGATCTGCCTATTCTTTTACTCCTAAACAATTAAAAAAAATATAACACTATCTTAAAAGGTATTTCCAGCTTTTTTTCGCCTATGGAAATCCAAAATGCCTATTCTTTTACTCCTAAACAATTTAAAAAAAATATAACACTATCTTAAAAGGTATTTCCAGCGTTTTTTCGCCTATGGAAATCCAAAATGAATTACTTTCGTTGGACCCCTCGTTAAGGGTGACTGTAAAAACTTTCGAGACCAAATGGTCTAAGATAAATGATATACGTCTTGACTTGTTTCCCTGTACTACGGAGGATAGGGAAAGCTTCATAAAACTTAAACAGCTCAAAACTCTGCTTAGACATAGAATCACTTGGGATTTAATTAAGAATTCAGATACAAAACAGTGTTATCGTTGCCAAAGATTTGGGCATATTCTAGCTTACTGTAGTTTTCCCCCGCGGTGCGTGAAATGTCTTAAAGATCATGACATTAGAGCATGCGAACTCAGTCAAAAAACGGAAACATCTGTCGCATCTTGCGTCAACTGTCAATCAGAGGGCCACCCTGCAAGCTACAAGGGATGCCCAAACAGAGTTGCTTTTCTTAAAAAAAAGGATCCCTGGTGGAAGCTAAGGCTAAAAAAACAAATTTCTTCGTTCCTTTTGTGAACTTGGCTAACAACCATCAAGCAAATGTGGTATCTTTTGCAGACGCTGTAAGGGCGCACAAGAAATCTCCTAGCTCGCAACAAATTCAAGCTTCCCATCCGGAAATTTCAAAAAATGATGTCTCGGATTTCATGTACGAATCCAATAGACTTTTCGGCTTGCCGTTCACCAGCTTAATTGCTAGAATCAGAGATTTCTGGCCTAATTATAAAAAAATGGACGATTCTCAAAAACCAGGTGCGTACCTGTGCTTTATAGCGTAACAACAGTTACGATTTTATAAGAAACAATGAAGGTCGAGGAACTGGAATTCTCCTTAAAAATTCCTTAAGTTTTGACCAAAAGTATTTTTCAAACAGCCTTATTTCGGCAACAATAGCCTCTATTCTCTTTAATTCAATTCACTCTGCTGGATCCTTAGCACTTGTCTCTATTTACATTCCCTGCAACGCTGGCTCCACGTTGCCGACGGTATTGGATAGCCTTCTTTCTTCCTTACAATCCTTTACCTACATCATAATTGGTGGTGACTTTAACTCTAGACACCCTCTCTGGGGTGACACGGTCATAAACCAAAATGGCTCGTATTTAACCTCATGGTTTCAAGATAGCCATTTTCTCAATCTAGACATTGTAGCGGCTCAAGGTCCTACTCGCCCAAGCTCTGGCTCTCATATCGACTTTTTTATTATCTCGTCTAACCTCAGAAGCAATAACAACATTGTATGCTTAACTCTAGACCTAATATCGGATCATTTCTCGGTCTTTATGAATATTAAATTGACACAAAATGTAACACTCCCTGACTTTCCACAACATTCGATTAGCTTCAAAAACACTAATTGGCCGTCTTTTAACCGCTCTCTTGGCCAAAAACTCTCACGTATAGATAGTCCCACAGCAAAAATTCTATCCAATCCTGAAATAGATAACATTATTGAGGCAATGACAACAGCGATAACCACCTGTATGGACAATCACAGCAAAAAAGCGCCCCCTCGTAAAAACTGGTTTAACATAACGGAAGCAACGTTAAATTTATTAAAAATTCGAAAAATTTGGAAACAAAAACTAAAAAGGATCTTCCACCACTATGGAGATCGTATCAGTCAGAAATATACAGAACTATCTGCGCGTATAAGTTGCCTAAGTAAGATTCTCAAAGACAGGGTTCGCATAGAGCTTAACGAAGAGTTCAGAAACAAAATGAATAGTCTAAAACCCTCCTCTAACGTCTTCAAAGTAATCGACCAAATCACGGGGAGAAAAAGGAGTAATAATCTAACGGATGTTGCTTTATCTTTTGGTGATAGAACTTACACCGCCTCTTCTGAAAAAGTAGAAGCATTTAGTACCTTCTACTCTGACTTGTACTCGCTTAAATTTCCACCTAACAACCCTGAATCTTCTCTGGAAGTTGTGACTTTTTACAGCTCCTTCAGCAGTTGGAATGAAAATACCCAGATTACGAATTTCACTCCTTCAAATAGATCTGACGATACTTGTGACGGCCTCTTTACCTCTCCCAATGTTGTTTAGTCAATTATCTATTCACTTAATAACAAAAAATCTGCTGGCCTGGATAAAATTTCTAATTTTCCAACACTCCAATCACAATTGACAACTATCGGCCAATATCTCTCCTATCCAACCTAGGAAAAATTCTGGAAAAAGTAATTCTTTCAAAAATGCTTAATCTGTTTGAATCAAATAATCCTGTACAGGACCAACAATTTGGGTTTAAGCGTGGCCATTCCACTGAGCACGCACTCCTTTACTTTCAGGATAAAATACTAAACAATCTGATAAATAAAAACTGCACCGTCGCCTGCGCCTTGGATTTAAGGAAAGCGTTCGACTCGGTCTGGCACATGGGCCTAATTTTCAAACTTAACCAGCTTAACCTCCCGGTATTCCTTGTTAAACTAATTGTAAGCTTTCTATCTAACCGCAGTCTTACGGTGCACTTTGAGAACGAAACCTCTTCCTCTATAAGAATCAAGGCGGGTGTTCCCCAAGGATCTATTCTTGGACCCCTTCTCTTCAATCTATACCTTTATGACTTTCCAATTCGCCACCATAACTCTGAAGCTATACTCTATGCAGATGATACAATCCTTTTCAGTCCCAACGAGAGACCGCACGCAGCCCTCAACTCAGTTATATCGCACCTAAATGTTGTAATCCCATATTATGAAAAATGGGGAATTACCTTGAATCCGAACAAAAGTGAGCTAATATGCTTCCGCAATGCAGCTGGCAGGGCCACCATCTGGCAGTGAGAGAGAGTCGCTACCTAAAGCTATACATCTTGGGTAAACAAATTCCTCTAAAAAATTCAATCAAATATTTAGGTATCAATTTGCATGAGAGACTTAAAATGAACCCACATACAAGAAAAGCCCTGAACAATAGCAGAGCCGCTGCGGCAAAGCTAAAAATTTTACTTAACTCTAGACATGATGAGAGTAAAACGAAGTTACTTATATACAAAACGCTAATCCGTCCACTTATATCCTATGGCTTCCTTACCTGGTTCCATATCACACCCAATGTTGCACTCGAGCTTCAGATATTTGAACAAGTTATTATTAGAAAGAGTCTAAATAAAAAACGTAGACCTTCCGGCAAATGGTACTCCAACAAGATAATCTATGAGGAATCGGGAATTACCCCTCTACTTGACTACCTCATTTTTCTTGCAAAAAGGAGAATATCCGCAATACAAAATCATGAAAACCATATCCTCCGCAATGTATATAATAACAACATTAACTGGTCTATAAACCACAGGTATTACATGTCGCCAATCAGCATCCTCAATGAGGGTTCCAACGATTTTTTCCAAATTTCAAATATCGACGATATTTCCACCTCCCTTTTCTATAAAAAGCAAGTTCCTAATACAGAGGCTAAGCAACTCACTTTCCTAATCTGCCTTTATATAAAAACAAATGTATATATATGTATGTATATAACGAAAAACAAGGCAATATAAATTCAGACTGATGAAATGTACAAATTTATAAATTAAAACTTAAGATACAAGTTCAAAGAACCTTATTCCTAAGTACGTACCTATTAAAAACTATAACTAGATATAAGTATATATATATATGGATTGCCTTACTTAAATTAAACATATGTATTACTAGGTCATATATATAAGTTCTCTACGATGCTGTGAAAAATGTACAACAATGAATTACCTACAATGAGTATGGTATTACTAAGATTAGACTAAAATTAATCATAAAAGATACTTCCATAGTTAATGTAAAAAAAAACCCTAATGAACTCTAATGTAATGACTAGAAAATTGAAAAAACAATCATAGTCAAGTATATAAGTAGATCCTAATGCATTTAGACTTTTTGGGTTCTCTACTACCCTACTTGTCCACCTCATCAGTGTTTTAGATAGAGACACATATAGGGGTACCTATCTGGTGTTCTCATCTCATGTTACTTTTCTTTCTCTCTCTATCCATATTTCATTTATTTTATTTTCTTTAGGTTAGGTTATAATTTTGGATTCGTCTTGTTGAGTGGACGTAATTTTATAAAATCAAGAGACTATGTCTAGAAAACTACTAATGTGCTTTACAAAAATAAACTAAATTTAAATTTAAAAAAAAACTGTGTAGCTTGACCAATTCCTGAGTCGGCAAATTAATAACAAGATATTGAAATAACTGTGTATGCATAGAATTAAGAATCACAAATGTAAAAAACAAAAAAAAATCTCAATAAAAATACATACATACATACATACGTAAATTTCGACCAAGGCAACTATTTAGTTTTCCAAGTGTCATGAATTTCAAATTCAGGACCTTACTTCATAAACATCTACATTAAGTTCATAGTACAAGAACTACCAAACACATTATTGTCTACAAAACACTCCCCAGAAAAGCTAAAAGTCCATTACGTTTTGTCTTTTGTATTGTAGAGAGATATTACTTACAGCTGGCAGGGAGAGTACGATAACTTTGGCGACAAAGTTTGATGACGGATTTGTATAAAACAGTTAAAAACAAACCTTTTTTACTATGGGTGGCGGGGTCTATCTCCCCCTGTTTAGGCGGTAGGGGCAATTTAATAAAATATGTACATTAAATTGAAACAACAAAAATAATTACAAAACAACGGTAATACTTACAATTAAGTTTTATACCTTTTTTAAAGCCAACATTTTTGTCTTTAAGCTTGTTTTTATATCAAGTCAAAACTATGCATAGTTTTTGAAAAAAATAGTTTTAAAGTCAAAATTTGTGCAAAAAAATGTAAAAAAAAGGGTTAAAGTCTAATTTTTCAATACTTCAAGATTAATTACCACCGTTTTTATTTCAGAATTTATTGCTCTTATTTGTTTTTGATCAAAAACTGAAAACTATATGATTTTATATCTCTTAGTTTTTGAGAAAATTGAAAATACTTTAAACAGTGGTCACTAGATAGAAATTGAAGATATAAAGTGGTATACGATATGTATGGTTCCAAAAGAATGGTATACCACTTATTGGCACGCAGAAAACTAAACAATGGCTTTTCTGCGCGAGGAATTAATTGGATTTCTTTTTTGGGCACATTTAAAAGAAAAAAAACACAAACAAGCCAAAAATAATTCAAAAGTAAGAGGAAGTTATAATTCAGCATACTCGTATTAACGACATTAAACCTCAAATATGCATTACGCTTAACGTCATTGTAATTATAGACCTTAACCCTTAGTATAAAAAAATAAGACACTTAAATCATTTAGCCAATATTTGTTTGCATTCTTATAACAAAAAAATATAACTCCTTATATTGTTTTGTTTTATTTACACTTAAAATAGTGCTCTATAGTTAAGCCTAGCTTTACTTAATCATCAAAATGCTTTGTAGTTTTTTACTAATTTTATTTGTTTGTTTGAATAAATGTACATACATATTTGTATTTTTTATTTGTTGGTTTGTTACAGTTTTAAGGGTGTACCTATTTATAGTCATTAAAATTTATTTCTTAGTTGAAAGTACGTTTAGTTAAATTTTCTTTTTACTGTTTAAATAATGAATACCTTCAATTAAAAAAAAAAGTTTTAAGCTCACAGAATACAGAAAAGACTAAGCAAATGGTTCAATCGATAAAAACTTAAATTACATTTTTAATCTCATTTTACTTCCATTTCAGGGTAACGTAGTGGTAGTGACCGTTAGTATCAACAATTCCAAAAACAAAATGAGACTGAACATGCATTATATAGATCCAGAATCTAAATATTTTAAAGCAATTAAAAATATGTACATATACATACATATAAAATTCCATATATATGCTGTAAATCAACTCTTCTATAAAAATAATTGTAAATTATAATTTTTAAATTCAAACCAAATTTTGAATATCAAGATAAGATTTTGAAGCCTTGCGAATCACGATATCAATACATTTTAAAACACAACAAAAAAGTAGATTTAATTAGTTTTAAAACTGTCATAGTTAAAAAAAACGCTATAACCATCATCACTAGCTTAAACTAAAAAATTGATTGAGTTTTTTTAAAATTTATTTTGCGTTGGCATTTGTTTTTTTTGTATTTGTGTGCTTTCATTCAAGATATTTATTAGTTTTATTGTTTCAAGTATAAAATCTTTAGATAATTAAGATTTTGCAAGTGCAATGATTACAGAAAACCCTTATTTTCCCAGTAGAGACTGTCTGGTATGGGATTATTTATTAATCGGTTTGTGGCTGCATATTTAATATTACACATACTAAATGTCTACTAATTTTCGTTTTTAACATTTGAAATATCTTCCATAGTACTGAGGAACATAAAGTACGATACAGAAGAGCTCATCGCCTAAAAGAGAAATTAAACATGAAATGAAACTTATTTAATTGATACAATATCAAATTTTTAGTTTTAACTATTAAAAATAAACAAATAATTTGAAAATTAATATAAATAATAATATAAAAAATTATAAACTTTAATCTTCTTAGAAGATATTATGGAACAGCAAATTTTGATAACAAACTTGTATACCTAAATAAATTCAAAATTCAAGTCAACTTCATATAGTTAAGCGGGCAATCTCTTGAGGATTGGTGTCCATCGAATGAACAGAAATTTGAAATGACTAAAACAAAACTTTTGCATGGTTGAAATAGTCCTGTGTATACATTAATAAAGCACATACACCCTAATAATGTTAAACACTTTGCGAGAAATTTGGTGGATTTTAAACGGGATACTGATAAATATTGGTTTTGACTGTCTGTACCTGCACATCATAGTGAGTGAAAAATATTGAGTGGGTTTCTGGCCTTCCACGGCCAGACGGCCAGTGCATATACAAACAAATATTCCTATTATTGATTATACGTGAGAGTGTGGGCTCAAGAGTAGTGATGAGCAATCCTAGAAGTACCTACTAGGGGAATGCAACTGACTATTTTACAAGAACACTGTAATGAAAACATTTGTTAAATAATAACAGTTTATGAAACATTGCGGCCGGTGATGCTCGAAAGACAAAAACGTTTAATTTTATTAGAGATATCTTTTCAAATTTGTCGAGAGACTCAAGTGGGTCTTTGGGGCACTTGCTCAAATTTTAATTTTAATTCTATAATCTCCAAAAAAAAAATTTGTTAAATATTATATATATGTATATCTATTTAAAATTAATGTTTTACTTTTAGGGCATTATTCTTATTATTTTATTTATTATCATACAATGCGTTTCATAATTAAAACCCACTTTTACATTTAAGATTTAACCTCCAATGAAATTGGCAAATACTCTAAATATAAAATTTCCAAGTAAAATCGTTTGTAGTCTTCGATTGTTCGATACCACAATTTCTAGCTTGATTTTTCTCTCAAAAGAATTCCGTTATATTTGAACGGAGCTACGTTGTTCGGTCGATTTGATGTGGTTCATATTTATAACCCACATCACAATGCTCCTTATTAACACCAATTCAGTGTGTTTAAATTTAAGTGTTTTGGCTCAGTCATGTAAGACTTTTTTCTGCAAAATACGCCGCGCGGTAAGGTACTATCTGAGGTCGAAAAAGGTAAATTTTTGGCTTTAAATGAAGAGAATGTGAGTCAGTGCAATTTCGAGGAGAACTGGCAGAAGGTGGAGGGGTTATTGCTAATTTTTTTAAAAATCCAGAAAGTTATGGAATTGTATCTTTTGATGTTGGTGACCTTTTTGTTGCTATATTGTTGTTAATTAATGGGCTTCAGGTCAAATGAAACAAATATTTTCTTTTTGTCACTACGTTTCCTCCATGTGATATGGACATCATCAGGTGAACAAATGGTTTCTACATTGGAATTGATAAATAATGTTAAGAAATGTTTACACAAATGTTTCACAATGCATTAATTACTTACAACAATATTATTGTTAAATTTATATTCAATAATGATTTCTTATGTGCCTACACACTACAAAGTTTAACTGACACGTAACATGTAAGTCAAATAAACAGAAAAATTATATAAACAAAAGCACACCAGTAACAAAATAAAGATAAAAGAAATATAACAAAAAAAACGCCTTTCCGGAACAAATAATAAAAACATTAATAACACAATATGAACATCGTACTATTCACGCACCGGAAGAAGAAGAAAGAGAAAACAAAATTTACAAATCTTTTAAGTATGTCAAAGAAATAGCAGATCGGTTCAAATATGCAAAACTCTTGGATACAGAGAAATAAAAATTAGCTTTCAAATCAACAAACACAACTTCACAAATCTAAACCAACCTTAAAACAAAAATGGACAAATTGGAACATTCGAATTTAATTTACAAAATTAATTGTAATGGAAATCCGGACAAAGAATGTAACCAAACTTATAGAGGAACAACCAAACAAAAACTTAAAAGCAGACTACCAGGACATAAATCCGATATCAAGAGTAGCGCAATACAAAAGGCAGCCCTGGCATCACATTGCATAGCTTTCAAGCACTTCCCTGACCACAGCAGCGAGAAGAACATCAAAACAAAAAGATGATAATCGAAACGCTGCATATAATCAATGCTGATAACACAATGAACAGACGAACCCATAGACACACCATATAAAGACCGGAAACAAATCCGACATTATGGTTTGCCTACAAGCTGAAACGTGAACTTGCACGCACCCTTAGGTCTAACATCAATTCACCACTGCTAACATCAATTCACCACCCTCTAAAGTCAATTCACCACGAAAATAAGGAATAGTGATGAGAAATTCTTTGGGGGTGGCACCTAGTGGCTACGGCGACATTAGCTATTACATTTTTTGGGAAGAGTACGATATCTCAGGCGACTTATTTGATGACGCATTTGTATAGAACAGTTAAAAACAAGCATTTTTTAATATAGGAGGGGTCTATTTCCAGCCGTTAAGGAGGTAGGGGCATTTTAAAAAAATATGTACGCTAAATGGAAAAAATAATGGTAATACTTTCAACTAAGTTAGATAAATTGCGTTAAAGCCAAAACTTTTGTCTATAAATTTGTTTTAAATAGAGTAAAAACTATGCAAATTAAAATAGTCTGCTGAGATATTATATTTTTAAAAAATATTTATTTATCAGATAATCTCAGATGCCAACTAACTAACATTGAAAAACATTTTTGCTGTAAACTGTCATCAAATATGGTTAAACAAGGAACTTATGGTTTCTTAGACATTAATCAATTATAAGGAAAACAACATGTTCCTACCTGATTGAATTCAAATGTAACATTATATTTAATAGAGTATTGTGCTTATTGCTTATTATTATATTTTGGTTTACATTTTCTAATTACTAATGAAACAGACGCACCACTCCATCAGCTGACAACTAACGGAATTTTTATTTTTTTGTGAATAAATAATGTATAAAAAAATTGATGGTAAAATTGTTGCTTGCCTTTTTCTACAGCACTTCAAAAATTACCTAAAATTCATGTCTCTAGACCAAAATACCCCCTTAAACTCAAAATTTTGGCCAAAAAGGTTTAATTGAATTATTGTTTCCTTCCTTGAGTATTTACGTGGTGTTATTTTGATAGTAAGAATCGAATATGGATTAAGGTATACCCACGTTAAATAATTTTTTCTTAAATCCAGCTTATTTAAGTGCAATAGAAACTTTTGTAAGAAGAAGAAGTAGCAAGAAATTGTTCATTTTTAACTTTACTATATTTAAAAGTGTGCACTACGTATAATACACTTTTTCAATTCATTTGTTGTATTATGTAAAGAAAACCTGAAATATGTTAGCAAAAATGTAAAACATTGTTTTTTCTTTTAATTTTGAATGTTATATAAAGCGTTCTGAACCAGCTTAAATTAAACGTTCCAAAAATTACATTTTTGAATGTTATAATAATTCTTTTTTGTCGAATTTAAAAACGATGACTATTTTAAAAAAGTATTTTGATAATTACAAAACAGTGACCAAATTTTAACAATTTCAATATAACTTTAGTTTATCAAATAAAAATAAATAATAAAAGTGTGACATCACCTTAACATCGCACATAACATAAATGTTTATTTCTTCGAGGTGAGTTTGAAAACGTCAACAAAAAGTCCAATGTTTGCATCAAAAACACTCTAGTAAAGATATAAATCCTTCGTACGTATCACCCTCCAAAACCCATTTGTTTACATTGTTGTATTTGTAATGTGAACGAATTCAACGAGAAAAAATTGACGTGTTTTCACGCATACATAGACACACTTACTGAGTTTTTTGGGGAAATTTAATAAATTGGAGGAGAAATTACACACACACTATGAAAAAGTTTATGAGGCTGATTTCCGGTTTAGCTTGTAGGCAAACCAAGATGTCTACCGGGGATTTATATCTTTATATAGAGTGTTTTTGGTTTGCATTTTTAAACATTTTCGATAGGAAAATACGAACATTGGAACTCACTTGGACGTGTTCTTACAAGTTATTTTGATTTTTACTAAAAAGTGTGAATGCAATGTTATTAGTCACACTTCAAGGATTCCAGGAAGGCATAAACCATTTCTGTAGGTACACTATTGTTCCAAGGACAGGTACGAAAGATTCCGGTCTTTATATGGTGTGTCTATGGACGAACCGATATGGATGACGTTAGCCCACCCCACTACAAACACTTGGTCGAGAAGAGGAAAAGAAAAAGCTCTGCAATATGATATCTATGTGCTTTTGTTTATATAATTTTTCTGTTTATTTGATGGACATGTTACGTGTCAGTTAAACTTTGTAGTGTGTAGACACATAAGAAATCATTATTGAATATACATTAATGTAACAATAATATTGTTGTAAGTAATTAATGTATTGTGAATATTTTTGTAAATATTTCTTAACATTATTTATCAATGCCAATATAGAAACCATTTGTTCGCCTGATGATGTCCATATACATGGACGAAACGTAGTGACAAAAAGAAAATATTTGTGTCATTTGACCTGAAACTCATTTAATAACAACGTTATGGTACTGTGACACAATCAGGAAGAAAAGAAAAAGTAAATCACCGCGAGGAGCGAATAATTGGTCGTGCCGCGGAGCCAGCAATTCAACCGTAGGTAAGTAGTGCCAAATTAACAGCTCTGATTCAGACAAGAGTGTCAAAAAAAAACGGTTTAGAGAGCTATTCAGCGAAATACAAACTTGTGTCGGTCTAAATTAAATCGGACACCACGTGTTTTAGATCGTCACAAGGTCGTTATGCTGGATTTCGCCAAGAATAATATGGACACTTATTGGACATCTGTATATTTGAATTAAAAGTTGTTATTGAATCTTCAATAACGTGTTTTTTTATTTACCTTAATATGCTGTTTAAAGGTTATTTTTTCTGATGAGAAAAATTTGAATTTGTATAGTCCTGATGGTGTGCACTCTTATTGACGCGAATTACGGAAGGAACCCAAATATTTCCATAGGCGAAATTTTGGTGGCGGCTCGGTGATGATATTTCTAGACACCAAGGGGTGTCTTGAAATGCAATTCACTTTAACAAAAATGAATAGTAGAGATTATATTCAAGTTCTTCGACGCAGTTTGGTACCTTTTTTGGCAGATAATCATGAGAGATATTGGATTTCCCAGATTTGCCAGAATCCATACCACCAGAGACACAATTTATTGGTTATAAATACTATTGATGTAATGAATTGACCCGCATGCTCTCTTGAGTTCTTGTCAAGAGAATATACGCGGAAGGAAAGACATATGAGATTGTATCAGAGCTTAACGCGTTCCTCGTGGGGAATGGCTTAAAACCGAGCCAGAACTTTTGGGTAACTTAGTTAAATTAATGAGAATAAGAATTTTTGACTTGATTCTTGCCAAAGGTTCTCAAATATATTATTAGTTTCCGTTTTTAATTAAGTTTCATTAACATCTGAAGCCACGAAGGTTATAAATTTGAAACACTTGAATTTTGTTATGTTTGTATTACTAAGAAATAAAAATACACTTGTTACGTTTTTGAAATTATTTTGTTTTTTGAATTAACTGCCTTGACCATTACTATTCCCTATCATTTTTTTAATTTGTTTATAAACTACACAAAAATTCAATATTTTTAAAGTGTTTTATAAATATGAACCGCACTGTATTATAATATGTTATATTACAACTTACAGATCCGATACTGTCTAGTGATAAAATCATAAAATTCATTCCATCAAGATGAACTGACTTTTGAGCTCGAAAAACCAGAAAACTTATATTTTTAATCAGTTTAACGTTATCCACAGCGTTACCATGGCTAAGAAGCGATTCCCAGTTACACGAGTAGTATGCATTTGCCATTGCAGCCGACTGTAATAAAGTAAATGAAACCATTGAAACAATACAAATATTTAAGTGTTGTTATCAAACTCACTGCGTCTGTGCAGCTCTGGCCAAATTTACCAATAACGAAAAACTCTAGGCATTGAGCTAAAAGCCAGAAAAAATACTCAAGTGTATCAACGCTAATTCCATTCTGTAAAATAAAATATTTATTATTATTTATACTTAGCTTAAATTTTCTTAAATACCTATTAAGATAGTATTAAGAAAGTACATAAGGTAATGTGACTATTTTTCAACGGAAACGCTTTGATCACAAGACATTTAAAAAAAAAACAACGGATAAACACTAACTTAATTTTATTATACTTTTTCTAGCAGGAAAACGATAATATTTTAAAAACAATGAACATTTTCTTAAATACCTATTAAGATAGTATTAAGAAAGTATACAATGTAATGTGACTATTTTTTAAACGAAATGCGTTGAGCACAAGACATTAATTTAAAAAAAACTACAATTAATTTCATCGTTACATTTTCGAATATCCTTGCTTTATGCTTGGATTCATGGTGTCAAGTTAGCACTACATACCCCTTTTAAAAAAAAAAGAAGATGAGATGCGACCCACGCTGATAACTTCCCATCCCGTCTGACGATTTGTCTTGCTTAAAAGTTTGTCTATATGTACTAGTATTAATTTTACCAAATTTGCGTACTATTTTTTGTAGATTTTATTTTTTATGACAAAACGGACAGTTGGATTTTTATATAAAAATCATTGAATATTGAAAACAATATTTTCTGTAAAATAAATAAGTTTGAAGCCAATATCTAAAATTTTTGAAAAGATATTTGAGTCGAAAATCAGTTTTTACCAACTTTTGTTAAATTTTTTTAGGTTTTTAATTTTTTGTACAAAAACTATCAATTCGATTTTTTTCAAAATTTTACTGAATGTTAACAACAATATTTTTTGAAAGATAAAAGAAAATATCTACATTTTTGAAAAGATATTTGAGTCGAAAATCAATTTTTACCAACTTTTATACATTTTTTTTAGGTTTTTATTTTTTGTAAAAAAACTGTCAATTCGATTTTTCTCAAAATTTTACCGAATGTTGAAAACAATAATTCTTATAAGATAAAATTAATTTGAAGCCAATATTTCAAAGTTTTGAAAAATCAATTTTTACCAACTTTTATACATTTTTTTAGGTTTTTATTTTTTGTAAAAAAAACTGTAAATTCAATTTTTTTCAAAATTTTATCGAATGTTGAAAACAATATTTGTTATAAGATAAAATAAGTTTTAAGCCTAAATTTCAATTTTTTGAAAAGATAATTGAATCGATATTCAATTTTTACCAACTTTGAGTAATGTTTTTTTAGATTTTTATTTTTTATAAAAAAAATTTTTCTCAAAATTTTATCAGATTTCAAAAACATTGTTCTCCGTTGCTCAAAATTGTTTTGGAGATAAAATTATATTTTAGTCGTTAAATTTTGGAGGTGACAAATTTTTTTTTTGCAGTTTTTTTGATTTATAAAAAAAACCGTTAGATAGATTTTTTCAAAAAATATACATACTTCTTTGAGATTACGTTACAGTTTATTATATAAAATTTAATTGAAGTCTCTAACGTTTTTGGTTCGTAAGATATTTAGGGTTAACCAAAATGTTCACCTTTTTTTAAACTGCTCTGGTAAAAAAACCACCCACGCAATTTTCTTGAGAGCCCTTTCTGCATCTTTCTGCCTTATTATCTGTATAACAAAATTTATTTGGAGTCGATATCTTTTCTGGTTCTTGAGCTATGGACAACGAAAAAAACGTCGCGAAAGTACGGACGTACGAACGTACGTACACACGCACGCACAGAAATTTTTCTAAAAATCTTTTATTTCGACTCTATTGATCTTGAAACGTCGAGAAATGTCAAAATTTTCAATTTGACAAATCGGACCCATTACAATAACTTCCTATGGGAAGTTAAAAAAATAAAGTACGATTTTTTTCTTTCCACAAATCATTTACAACAAATAATCTTAAACTTACTTTTTTGCAAACTTAGTTTTCCTAAAATCAAAAACTGTAGTGTTAATTTGAAATCGTTGAGCTACAAATTCTTTTTTTCCACAACTAATTTACAACCAAAAAAACTACAATTAACTGCATACTCAGCTTTTAAATTTATAACTTGAGTGGTACGGGTACCACTGATGGTCTCATTCCATGACTCTTTAGAAACCAACAACAAATAAACATTGGAAACGATACAGATCAAATATGTTAAAACGAACGTATTGTTCATTTAGGAATCAATCAGATACACATTTGGTTTTCGTTGAGTAGATGGTGTTAATCCATCCAATTACTCGGATACGAAGATGATATTGACATAATTGGAAGATCAAAGCGTGATGTCAGTGGAGCGTTTTTGAGCAATGCGACGGAAGCGAAGAAGATGGGTTTAGTGGTCAATGAGGGCAAGACCAAGAATATGCTGTCATCAAAAAAGGACACTGAACGACGACGTCTTGGACAAAACAAAAGTTATAGCTGTCCATAGTGACTATGGACAGCTATAACTTTGAGGTAGTTAAGAACTTTGTCTACCTAGGCACCGCTATTAATGCAGACAACGACACCAGCGCTGAAATCAAACGAAGAATAACTCTGGCAAATCGCTGCCTCTTTGGACTTAGAAGGCAATTGAGAAGTAAAGTCCTCTCTCGAGCATGTAAAATCACCATCTATAAGACACTAATCATCCCGGTTCTCATCTATGGCGCTGGGGCCTGGACCTTGTCAAAGAAAGATGAGAGCGTCTTAGGATGCTTCGAGAGAAAAATTCTTCGGGTGATTTTTGGTCCCGTACGCATAGATGGAGAATGGAGGAGAAGATATAACAACGAACTGTACGGGCTGTACAGCGACACTGACCTAGTTAGCAGAATTAAAGTCCAACGGCTTAGATGGCTAGGTCATGTAGAGCGGATGGACATCAACGCTCCAGCCCGGAAGGTCTTCGAATCCAATCCCGAGGGACGGCGCAGTAGAGGAAGACCGCGACTCAGGTGGCGAACCCAGGTGGGAGAGGACCTCAACCAACTTGGCGTGCGAAACTGGAGACAGCTAGCTAGGGACCGAGCTGGCTGGAGACGCTTGTTGGTTGAGGCCCAGGACCGCCCCGGACTGTAGCGCCACCTTAAGTAAGTAAGTAAGTAAGATGGTGTTAATGTTGCTGAGAATTTATTTTCTATGAGGTTGAATGCAGAAATGATTCTGCCAATAGTATTGCCTTTGATTACTTTAATTTTCAATAATATGCGTATGGCCTTAATATATCCCAACACGAACTCAAAAACGCCAAAAGCGATGAATTTACTCTTATTCCTAACTCTTGTCAAAGTTCTTTGAAAGAATTCTGCAAGACCAAATTAGTTTGTATCCTATTGCTTCTTACTCCAAAACCTTATGGTTTTCATGGGTGCATCAGGGCAATGTTTAACGCCAATGAAAATTTTAGGCAAAATTTGAAAAAATTGTCAATTATAATTGGAGTAGATGAAGAACTCATAAACAAACTCTAAGTGGCTTCAAAAGCACTGTTCACTGGGGATTAAATTTATATGAATAAATTTAACGTGTGCTAAAAATACTTTCGAACTATGTACTTTGCCAATAGGAGAGCTTTCAAACAAAGATATATAGATACCAAAATGCCTGCGAAATTTCAAGGAAAACTTTGAAATGAAGATTTATATAATGTGTATGCTATTTAATCGGATTCTCTTATAGAGAAAAATACAAATCTTTCTCTCTGTCCCCTTATTTTAACTTTAAGGCACTTGGGATCTCAAAAAGAGCTATTAGTGCCCATAACTAGTAAACATAAAGAATGATGATAATGATTTAATGATAATAATCTATTTATTATAAACAATCTTATACAAATTATATATGGTGTGCTCATGCGTTCAAAAGTTATAAATTTTGCAACGAGAAGTCATTTTGGACTATTGTGCGTTAATCTTCCGCGTCGTGTTAATTAATTTAAAACATTAATAGGGACCCACACTCTTCAGCCCACGTACGGACACTTTTAACTTGAAAATATGCATACATATAGTAAAACATTTTATTTTTATAATTACCTTTTGCAATTGAAATGCCACAGTACAAAGAAGAAAGATTCCAAACAAAACAACGACGAATATTGGTAGGCTAAGAAATGATCGAAGGTCTTGAAGGAATCTAGAACAAAGAAGTAAGAAAAAATTGCAAAATTTGTTTACAAATGCATGTAGTCAGAAAAAAATGACTGCGTTGTTTTCAATACTTTAGGCTGATATAAATATTTTTGAGCACCACCTTTGTAATGATTTTAGTTCCTCCGTTTTGCGCCATTCTGATAGACTTCCAACTGCAATCCAATTGAAAACTTTTTTTTGTTGTATATTATGTGCGCAATCAATGGGTGTATATGTGTATACTTTAAGTAAATGTTAAACACGGTGCGAGCGATTCGGAAAGTGAAGGATGGAAAAAAGGATCTTTGCATATTGGTTCTGAAACTCCTCAGAGAATGGAATAAATGTGGGAAAGCTTTCCTCTTTTGTGCAGTGCAAGTGAAGAATGAATATCTATACTTAACAAAATTTTCAAAGGTGGGCCCAAAGATAAAATGTTGGACATTCCTAGAAGAACAAGTTTAAATTCCTTCGCCCTTGTTTAGTATAATTCTTCGGAATATCCTAAAAAATGTTAGCTTCCAAAATTTCTGTATGATACTTTAAAAGGTTTGTTCCGAAATATTACAATCTTTTTAAATCATACACATATAGTACTACTCGGCAATATCGAGGTAACCTTCGTGGGAAACACAATTTTGGTTGAGGTACGCCAAGTTGTTTGAGGTCTCCACAGTTCGTCGTTATATCTTCTCCTCCATTCTCCATTTGTGCAGATGGGACCAAAAATCACCTAAAGAACTTTTCTCTCTCATCCAACGCCATAAATGAGAACCGGGATGATGATTGTCTTATAGATGGTGATTTTCTCGTTGATTTTACTACTCAATTGCCTTCTAAGTCCAAAAAAGCGGTGATTTGCAAGAGTTATTCTTCGCTTGATTTCAGCGCTGGTGTCGTTGTCCGAGTTTATAGTGGAGCGCCATTGTGACGTTTCGTCCAAGACGACTTGATCTTGCTCTCATTGACAACTAAACCCATCTTCTTCGCTTCGAGTATTTGGATGGACTTTTGGAAGATTGTGCCTTTAGTGTTGATGATTGATTGCACAATTCTTTTCCAGAACATTGTTGAAGAAGTCGCATGACAGTGCATCCGTCCGTTTATGTTTACTTTGCAAAGCATCGCACTCAAATGGCATGCGTTGAATTTTTTCGGAAGGAATTTCCGATTAGCTAATTGGAGAACTATGTACCTCGAAGCAAAATGTCTCCGATTCATAGGATAACGGAGAAAATTCCGCTCCAAATGGTTATTTCGATAGGGCCGATTATATATGTCCTTTAAAAGTGAAGAATTCATAAATATAATATCTTTAAAAGTAATTGCATCTTGTAACTACAGTGTGATTGAAGTGTCTTGAATAAGAAGAAGTTAAGGAAAATGTATAGATATTTTAAGGTTCTTAAACCATTATAATAGCCTATAGGTTTGCTTATGTAATCATCTGTAGATGCGTGTTTTGTTTGTAAGTACATATTATGATTTTTTTAAGCAAAAAGGTTAAACTAAGTAACACAGAACACTATGTATATATCATCATACTCATAAATACATACATACATATGTATATGCATTTATTAACTCACCTGTCGAGAATTTGTTGTTTCATTATGATGGTACATAATTTTTGATGAAATATCTCATGCAGTTGGTTATTTCGATAAAACTTCGATTTTGGCTTACTTTGTAAGGTTTTCAATGAGTTTTCGTAGAGCTTACTAAGATCATCATGCAACATTTTATATCGTATTGTACAATTAGAAAGTGTACTACCAATCAAGCAATCCTCAGCTGAGGTAATAGAGACTACTGAGAATGCTGCCCATCCTGTATACATTATAGTCAATGCATATTTCCATGGTTCCTGGGCATTATAAGGAAATTGCATATTAACTAAATATGGTTTCGATGTTGATGTTGGATCTCTTGCTATTGCTATTCCCAAACTTAAAAACTGTGAAAACGTGGTGAGAAAAAAAGTCGAAGACATGAAATAAACCAAACGTAGACTTCTCTCACATTCCTTGTATAGTTCCTCATTCTCCGACCTATATTATTTAATTTTTTTTTAGTACGCTAAAAATAATATTTAAAAAGATTCTTGAATAATAACTAGATATAATGCTAGTAAAAGTAGGGATATGAAAAAAAACATTTTTGAATACTGACCCTAAGGATTTTGTGATATTTATTGTATGAAAAACGTCAAAATTATTTGATTTTCTACAATATTTCAAACTTGAGCGAAAGAAAACTATTTAAATAAAATCGCCCATATTTGAACACAATAGTTCGAATATAAAACTCCTACAAATACAGTTTCCTATGATCAAACAGTAAAAATATTAAACAAATTACTAACTTTTTAGTTAAAACTATTGATTAATTGAATAATTATACATTTAAAATAAGGAAAACACTTATAAAGATAGGTATTTATCGCAATTTTCTTTCAAAACATAAACTTTTTGGCAACACTTGTAACCTTTCTTTGGAGTTATTTCAAAAAATCGATTTGGATTTGAGTCATACAGTGTTTTACGGTATTGCCGGCAAATCTCTACCCGCGCTTTCTTGATTCCCTCCCTCCCTGTCTTTATATTGTCTCCTTGACTCATACACCTTACTGAAAACGAGTCCCCAAACATTTTCAACGATGTTAAGATCAGATGAGTATGGAGGCCAACTAACACTTCTATATTTTAATTCTCTTTTTCATTGTTTTACCGAACTGCTGTAAGGATAGGGGCATTATCATGCTGGACTGACCATTGTATTAATTATAAATGGTAAGAGGTTTGTTAGAGGCCTTTTGCTATACACTTTTGTATTGTACACATTGGTATTCATTCATTTGCTATGTATGTAAGAAATTGCTAAACACACCGTGAAACTGCCTTTACAGCTATGCAAATGGCTTAAATAATATTATTATTTGCAAAGGTATTGAAAGTAGTACTTTCGTAATCTCAAAAAATGACTCGCTTCCACTCCGCTTTATACGACATACATTTTTAGATTACAATTACATTTAGATTACTGACGATTTTCTTTCCGCTTTTTGTTCAAAGGTGGTCTTTTCTGATCACCTAACTAAGTCTAAGACGTAGTATGATGTAAATTTAAAGCAGCTCTGATGATTGCGCATCTATGGGTCATTGAAGTGGCCCTATAAGTTAAAAATTTCGTATTTGTCCCTTAGTTTTTAATGTTTCGCAAATAATTACCAACTAAATGTTGGCTTCTTTCATTTTTTGTTAATTCATTAAATGCTTTTATTTTTTCTTTATGTCCCTCAATGCTTTCAAACAATTTGGTTTACTTAAACAATTAAAATTTAACTTATTATAACCTACGAACATCAATTAGAACAACATTTTGTTGCTTTTGAACCTATTCAGATGATCATAAAAAGTAATTTTTTTAAGAAATTAAGTTTAGCTGGCCAGTGAGAATAACGGTTAGATTTAACAGCATAAAATGTATCCCAAATTAAGCAAATAATAATGCTATTTCATTACATACATACCTAAAACAGAAATTTCATGGCCACACACATTGAGATCCTTCAAGTAACTTACGAAAAAAATGTATCTATTCAGATGAGCGGTAGTGCAAATGCAAATATGGGAAGATTTTTTTAAAGAATTGTCTGGAATTCATTTCATTTGTGTGCAGATATGATATTTTTTAAATTTATCATCAA